>NC_060144.1:365153420-365461962 GCF_021461385.2 Schistocerca piceifrons | reverse complement strand
TTGTGTAAAAGTGAATCACTGATTACGAAAAACTGGAAAAGAAGAGAACAGAAGCTTTTATATTGTGGTGCAGTAGAAGGGTGTCTGTTAAAATTTTTACAGCTCTCTGAATGAAATGATTTTGGGATTTAAGCCGCGTCGTTATAAAATACTAAGTCAACTAACCAACTATACAACATAACATTTCGGTCATTTTTGCAGAGGTCCTCTTCAAAGGCCATATTCTGTTGCTAGTCTTCCCTACACTCTGTCTTATTTCGTTTTCGGGTGTCCGTGGTTCATCAGTCTGTTGCTGCATCGACGAAACTTGCAGTGTTTCTTTGTTGTACGTCCATAGAAAAAAATACACAAACCAAAAAACGTTTTGCATCACCCCGGTTTCCAGGACTCCTGAAGACAGACGTTGACTGTGGATATTGTATCCCTTTGACTGTTCAGAGATGTCACTAAGCCCGCCCAAAGATGTAAACAACTATGCATGAGCAGCTCCAATTAGACGGAGGGGGTCCGATAGACGAGCAATTCCAGTCATTCCAACAAGAAGGAGGTACACGGCTTGTGTTGTCTGTAGTTCAACCATGTCTAGACGGCCAATACCACTGTTAGATCGCGTGCACGTTATTACTTTGTGACAGGAAGGGCTTTCAACAAGGGAATTGTCCAAGCGTCTCGGAGTGAACCAAAGCGATGTTGTTCGGACAAATGGTTCAAATGGCTCTGAGCACTATGCGACTTAACATCTGTGGTCATCAGTCCCCTAGAACTTAGAACTACTTAAACCTAACTAACCTAAGGACATCACACACATCCATGCCCGAGGCAGGATTCGAACCTGCGACCGTAGCAGTCGCGCGGTTCCTGATCGGACATAGAGGAGATACAGAGAGACAGGAACTGTCGACGACATGCCTCGCTCAGGCCGCCCCAAGGGCTACTACTGCGGTGGATGACAGCTACCTACGGATTATGACTCGGAGGAAACATGACAGCAACGCCACCATGTTCAGCGATGCCTTTCGTGCAGCAACAGGGCGTCATGTAACGACTCAAACTGTACGCAGCTGGCTGCATGATGCCCAACTTCACTCCCGACGTCCATGTCCAGGTCCATCTTTCCAACCACGATACCATGCGGCGCGGTACAGATGGGCCAACAACATGCCGAATGGACCGCTCGGAATTGGCATCACGTTCTCTTCAGCGGTGAGTGTCGGATATGTCTTCAACCAGATAATCGTAGGAGACCTATCTGGCGGCAACCGAGTCAGGCTGAACGTCTTAGTCACACTGTCCGACGAGTGCAGCAAGGTAGAGGTCACCTGCTGCTTTGGGGTGACATTATGTGGGGCCGACGTACGCTGCTGGTGGTCATGGAGGGCGCCGTAACGGCTGTGAATGCCATTGTCCGACCGATAGTGCAATCATATCGGCAGTATATTACCGAGGCATTCGTCTTCATGGACGACAATTCGCGCCCCCGTGGTGCACATCATGTTAATGACTTTCTTCAGGATAACGACATCACTCGACTACAATGGCCAGCGTGTTCTCCAGACATGAACTCTATAGAATATGCCTGTGATGGATTGAAAAGGGCTGTTTATGGACGACGTGACCCATCAACCAGTCTGAGGGATCTACGCCGAATCGACGTTGAGGAATGGGACAATGTGGACCAACAGTGCCTTGGTGAACTGGTGGATAGTATGCGACGACGAATACAGGCATGTATCAATGCAAGAGACCGTGCAACTGGGTATTACAGGTACCAGTGTGCACAACAGTCTGGACCACCACCTCTGAAGATCTCGCTGTATGGTAGTACATGATGCAATGGTGGTTTTCGTGAGCAATAAAAAGGGTGGAAATGATGTCTATATTGATCTTTATTCCAGTTTTCTGTACAGGTTCCGGAAGTGTCAGAACAGTGATAATGCAAAAATTTTTTGGTGTGTGTATCTTTTGTGAAATAATGCAGTGACGTTACATAATGACATATACCTTGTACAGTAGTAATTTGTAGTAAATAACATTTCTGCTTATGTAGTTTTATCGAGTTGATCACCATAACTTACACGTTGCATAATTGAAATAATGAAGGAAGTACAGACTCTGAGCAACGTTGAAATATATACAAGCCTGTGACAGAAGAAGTTAAACTGTTTTGTGGAACAGTTTCGGGATAGATGTATTTGCAATGAATTACTGGAAACAAGTAGTTCTGTTTCTCGTCTTTCCAATTTGACAGAAGCGGTCATCGTGGGGTATTTTTTGAGTTGAAGGACGGAATGACTTGTTTAAGTGTTGAAAAATCTGTATTACGAAGACAAAACAGATGATGAAGAACTGGAAGATGTCGAAAATGGTGAGTTCGAAATTGTTCGTACATTTCGGAAATGTACCACCGATTTCGATACAGACAGGGTCACACATAAAAAAAGGTGAAAAATGTCAGCTTGGTCGCATAGTCAGTGCCACTTCTATAGAAGGACGTCAACCTTGTGAGTGCATAAGTTGAAGTCGTGAAAATTTCTTTTCTCAGACTGATTGTGGATCCCTTATAGAGGGTGTAATGGATATAAGTGCAGATTCTGTTATAATGGGTATAAGTACAGGTGTGCAGTCCTAAAACGTAGATTGCACACCGTCCAGTGCAGTGCTGCGAAATGGCATCAAGAGGTCGCAGACTCGCGCACCAAAGGAAGGAGTGGGCAGCACCCCATCTCCAGGAAGACGGAATTCAGCGCCCCCTATCAACGCTGACTTGACCAGCCGCCCTTCGCTTTTCGGGCCCAATTCGGTCGCATACTTCTAGAGCATCAGTACTGAGTAATAGGAAGACGATACTTATCCTGCGTTGTGCGAGGAGTAATAGAAAAAGTATCTGCGTGTAGGAGGCACAGAGAGCACATCAAGCCACCTTATAGCAGGAAGATATGTTTCCTTCCTTTTTAGTAATAAAGTGCTCTATTAATCTGCAAGTGTTGTGTACTGATCATTTTGGATTCTTGCCACCAGCCATCACTATTTCTCTCGTTCCTTGTTTGTGTTGGTGCCGACTCCCAGTAGCCAACTCAACAAAAGATATTTCTATTGGTAACTGAGAATAGTGTACTGAACAACATTACATCAGTTGTATTTACATCATTTGCAGACTGATAATTATAGCTATTGCAGGTCATATGTTTTTAGGTTTGGTAGTATCTCCAAGTACATGTGGCAAGAGCAAGCCATTAATGTTTATTTTCCCCAGGGCAGCAGGTCACATGCTGAAGTGTAACAAGCATGTAATGCACGTTTTACCCCGGGGTAGCAGGCAAGGTGTTGACGTGCAGGCCAGTGGACACGAATAGGGAAGTCTGTACTGATAGGCGTTGTCCACTTAGTAGTGCAGTTATGGCCATGTGGGAAACATCAGGCTGTAAAGTTTAGAATGTGCTTGTAGGAAGATTAATCGATGTGGAGAAAAATCAACTAACACACTGATATGAGTACATGTTATGGTACCACATATAAAAGTATCTGCACTTATAACGGTTGCAGCCTGTATACAGGGTATAAATTTTAAGCCAACAAACCAGAATAACTCGAAAAATAAGCTTCACACAAAAAATATGTAGAATCCAAAGTTGTTTATTTTAGAGGGGGATATCTGCTGGTGCTAGTCCACCATCCCAGCATTTTTTATTGCAGAATCAGATTATAGATAAAAAACTACGTACATTTTGTCATAAACGTTTGTTTTGATTCTTGGTATTTGGCCCTGTAATTCAAGAAAACCCCTGTTCTCATTTTTGCGTGAAAAATGGTTACGGGTAAATAAAAAATGAGTTCACTAGTTAGTAAGTAGGATGTTTGGTTAGTCAGTTAGCTAGTCAGATGATTTGTTTGATTATTAAAAGTTGTGTGGCCTCATGAGCACGAAACAATCGAAACTTATTCGGATATGCGAAAAAAATTAATATATGTCAAACTCTAATTGCTCTCTCTTAAACCCCACCCTATGGGGAGAGAGCGAGAGTTTTACTTTTAGCGAATCAAAATTTACGAAGTAAATAAGTATGTTTTATTTATCCGTAACTATTTTGCACGCAAAAATAAGAGCATGGATTTTGTTGAATTACAGCGCCAACTACCAAGAATCAAAACAAATCTTTAAGACAAAATGTACGTAATTTTTTTTATGTAGAATCTGATCTGCAATAAAAAATGGGGGTTCCCATTTGAAATTTTAAAGTTGCCTCCTGCCCCACCTCCAGGGGGCTTTGGATTCTATACATTTTTTCGTGTGAAGCTTATTTTTCGAGTTAATCTGTTTTGTCAACTTAAAATTTACACCCTGTTTAAGGGGCGATCAAAAAGTAAGGGACGATCGAAAAGTATCCATTCAAAGACTGTACAGGACAGAACCAGGACGCCAATCAGGTAAAATCGCCGTGAGCATTGAGGCAATCATTCCACCAATGAACCAGGCTGAAGATATGTATATGTTGAGACACCTTGTCGTGGTGTGTGAAGAAGCCTGTAACTGCCTGCTGCTTGCACTGCACTGCACTGCACTGAAGGCGTGATAATCGCATGGGAAGATATCAAGACTATAGGGTGGGTGCTAGAGGGTTCCCAACTTGAGTTGGGCTGGCCTGCCAGATCCACCCGTGTCTTGTGTCGAATCACCAGTAACACAGATATTGACGCACTATTTTACAACAACAGTTTTCAAAAGACATGCATCATTCTCTGAAGGATGTCTATTGGTGTTTGTCCTTAGGCAGCCAAGAAGAGAAAAACAGGACGTTATTCCTGTTTAGAGGCATTTGGTAGTAATATCGTCATAGTTCGTGTTTCCGCATTTACCGCACGTACGTCGGAAAGACACAAGGACCCGGGCGTAACACTAATCCCTTGCCTGCATGTCGGTGCTTATGTACTCGCATCGGAGTCGCGTTGCATAGCGTACACGTTACAGCTACGCCCTCAAGCAGGTGCTCTTTGATCGCTATTTGTACAGGGTGGTCAGTAACAGCCTGAAAAACATGTAAGGATGTTGCAGAGTAGGTTGTGTTGAGAAACAGCTGTTGAGGAAAAGACCGATGTGTTGGGCCATTCCATATTTTATTAGCACTGACGTTAGCCAATCAGGTCGTTCCACGTGCAAATCCAAGCACTTGCACGCTCTAACTTATGGAAATCCGCAGTCGTCTGTGGGTGCATGAGTTACATTTTGTTCAAATGCTCATTACCAGCTAAAATTTGTCAAATACTCATTACCAGTTAAAATCTGTTTGTTTTGGAAGTGATAAATGCAAGTTAGGAAGCCAATGAAGAACATGTTTGGCGGCACTAGCAATCAACTTGAATTTGCCCCTGCAACGACCTGCCTGGCTAACTTCAATGATAATTAAATAGGAAACGGGCACAACACATCGAGTTTTTTCTAAGTTATTATTTCTCAGCCAACCTACCCTGTAATACATTTACAAGTTTTTCAGACTGTTGGTGACCACCCTGTATGCTCAGAGTTAAGTCCATTTTGGACCTATCCGCATTGAGAAATTTTGGATTGGCCTCTCAAAAACGAGGAGCGGGAGGTACTGTGTTAAAATATCCGAGGCACTTTCATTTTAATAGTATACAAACGACCAGCCAAACATGTTCCAAATCGGTTGGTTGTGTGAAGGCCTTCCACTTGGCATTAATTTAGTACAGTACTTACCAAATTTCGTTACTGGGGCAACACTGGTTTTCAGCCTTACTGAATCACTTATCAAAACTGGAAATTTTAGACTTTTGTCCTCTTTTAGCGAAATTTCCCTGTACGCCCATGGAGCTTGCACAAAATTGATGAAGGAAAGAGATAATAATCTTCAGGCATCTATCATGCATTCTTCAGTCGAAGCCCTTAACACACCTGAAGTAAGTTGAAAACCTGACGTGTATCCCAGTTTAAGAAAAGTAAACAGCAACATATGCCATTACTGAGGAAGGCGAGAGATACTTACGGAAAATATGGGAAGGTAAATGACAGCTTCGCGACATTGAGTGAATTTTCCTCATTTGCAAACACAGTTCCAGTTCAGGCACCAAATCTGTCAGGTACAGCGAAACGTGTGCGTATACTAAACATATGTAGGTAAATATGTAACGGTTCGCATGAGGGGTGAGCCGAAACTTGCTGAAGGCCTTTGCGAGTGTGGTGGCATGAATTCAGCATGAGTATCTGATTTACCGTGGACCCCAATCACGCAACTCCTGCTACCAGTCGACTACTGTCTAATTCGGCATGCATGGTACTGTACTGCCGGAACAAGATGACATTTTACAGTACTGCAATTTGTAATGCATCATGTCTCCTGTCCCTGTCACAACCATTTTCCTTTTTTCTTTTCATTGCATTTTCCTCAGTCGAAGGCACAGTTACAATTCAGGCAGAAAATTTCTCATGTACAACAAAGGGTGTGCGTGTGCTTTGTGTGCGCAGCTAAACATGTGTAGGTAAATAATGCCGAAATTTGCGTAGGGCTCTTTACAGGCGTATTGTTATGAGCTCAGCGTGAGTACATGACTAATCATATACCACAGTCAAGCAACTGTTGTTGCCAATAGACTACCGATTAACTCGACATTCATGGTGCTATACTCCCAGAACAAGATGAACAGTGACGGTACTGGAATTTGTGATGTAGCATGTCTCCTGTCGCGGTCTCAGTCATATTTCTGTCTTTTTTTCTAATCTGTTGGCTTTCGGGACGCGCGTATAGTCTGCACCCTGAGCGCAGAAAGTTTCAGGCCCGGCCGGGAATCGAACCAGGCCCCTTCGGTTGGCAGACTGCTACGCTGGCTGCACAGCTACCCAGACGGACCATTTCCCTCTTAAAAATATATTCGAAAGATAAAAGGTAAAAGAGAGATCGCATGACAGTTTGAAGAGCAGACAAAAATGTCTATATTATTGACCATGACACTCAAAATAGGAAAATAACAGCTACAAATTTGGTCGTGTGGTACACAAATATCAAAATGCGAACGCCAGTTATATACTCAGACAGGCGAAAATGTCAAATGATATAGGAACGTAACGCCGAGGGCTGCGGGGATGCCGACCGGTGGCGCCGCGCTGCGGCGGGTAGCGGACTCTGGGGGGCCCGGCGCGCGCTGCGGCAGTAGGTGGCGGTCCGCCGGGCTGACAGGATACGGCAGTAGCCGGCCGCGCCACGAGTCGAGCCGAAGCGAGCCGAGTGCAGGCGAGTCGAGCCGACTCGAGCCCAGGCGGGGCGCAATTTGACTCGCGGCAAGCCGACAGTGCTCCGCGACTCGTTCAGGGTTGCTGGGTTTTTCCCGTTTTTCTTTTTTGTGCGGCAGTAAATAAATAAATAAATTTTTGGTGGTCGAATAAGCACTGTGCCTCCGTTGGTGGGAGGCCACGCGTGCGAATACGATGCGAAACGAGTCGTCAGAAACAGTGACCAAATTTTTGTGACATGCAAGTTTTGTTTTTCTTGCCATCTGCTCCTACAATACCGTGACCTTTTTGTACGACGCAACTGACAGTTGAAAAAAAAATAGTAATTTAATTTTTGATTTTTATTTGTTTGATAAGTAAGTCTGGTGAGGAGTTAGGGAGTGCGCTGTGCGAGTGATGGTGGTGGTGGTGTGCGTGGCATTTGGCGTCGCTAGGCTCCAGGCATTCGGGCTGCATCCTGCGAGTCGTCGCTGCGGCTACCGCCAACAGTAGATACGTCCCTCCCAGACGTCTGAGTTGCAGCCACCGTCGACGACACAGGTAAGGCTTCACGCTTGGTGACGCCGAGTTCATTACTATTGTTATTAAAAAATAGATTACTGTAAATATTACACCATGGTCCTAAAAAAAATATATTCCGCGACCATATTTTGGCCATCTGAACGAAGGCAGTCACAGTATATGTATAATAAAGACATGCTCTTCGTGAAATAACCGTAAATGATATAATTATTGCTGATTATTTTCAGTTTGTGTGTTGATTCCTAGAACACATTCTCAACGCTTTTCTTACAACATACCCATTTTCCTGTTGTAAGATATTGCACATTAGACTATTAAATTCTGCTACACAAGGTTTGTGAAATGTAATTCGTCCACTGCTTAGGAAAGTCGCAAAATGGACAATCCAAAACACCGTCTTCGGGACGACTCCCGATTCAGCATCAGCCATTCTGATTCGAGTCATCCTTGGTACGTTCCAGGCTAGATGTCTCTTCCTGCAAACCGCAGCCGAGTACGCAAATCAACTAGTGTGCTTTCTGTCTTGATCGCTGTGTCCCGTCCTTTCTACTGGAATCTTAGTGTTCCTCCGTTATGCTAGAAATATCGCATTGGTCACCTGGGCGCGGACTTGCCGAAAGAAAACAACTGTAGCCTTGTTGTAGAAGCGATCCCGGTGTAGAACTAATGCGAACCCATATCGTGTTGTTTATACATTAAGGATTAAAAATCCTGGAAGACAAGATCACAAACCAATTTTATTGTCATTATTAGAGCTACGCAAGAGCCATCTTCAGATCATAAAAAATAGTCTTTATTAGCGTAATTGCCATTGCGGCTTAACACGTCTCATTCATAGAGTATGTGTAGGTGGGATAAGTTGACATATCGTTCAGTCAGTTAGAACTAAGGTCATAAAACTAAAGTCTCATATCTTAAAACTTAATAATTGATAACATAATTTTTACCACCTTCGTTCTAATTGATTGTATGTGAACAATATGTCAAATTATTCCACCTATACATTCCGTATGATTGTTGTCACAAAAAATTGTGACGTGTTAAGCAGTTATGGCAATTATACTAATCAAGACTGTTTTTTTACTGTCTGGAGATGGCTCGGTTATAGTTGAAACTAGTAATCGTAATAAAATTTGTTTGCGATCATGACTTCGAAGATTTTTAATCCTTAATATATAAATAATTACGAAACGTCGCACGTTTCAACGTTGACAATGTCAACCGACATTATATCGTCTTGGATAGAACATGATTATCTGAGTAGCTTCTCCAGAGCACCTAGAAATGAAGGCTGAAGTTGCATTACAGTTTATCTCCTTTCTGTTTGAAGGATCTCTAGTTAGCAGAATGCTGGCTAATCATAAAATGTATTAACTAATGCATGCTCGAACTGATAGTAAACAAAAAAACAATTTACGTAGTGTTTCGGAAAACACATTTCCAATCCTGTTCTTCGTCACAACGTGCTTTTTTCTAGGTGTTTTGAGCTATTTGACAGTCGACTTTTACATTTTGATACTTAAGGTTTATGGAAATTAATGATACCAAAACTGCGATCATTATGCAGCGATACTGACTTAATAACTTGGAGCAATGGACAGGCCAAAATACTACACCTTTCTTCAAGAGGACTATGGTTCAAATCCATCGCCAGCTACTCTGATTTACGTCTTTGATTTTCACGCGAGATTATTCTTCCAACAAGCCGCAGTTGAAGAATCAACTAGTTTGCTGTGTTTAGTTTCATCTGCGCTCTATGATCTGACCATCCTGTGCATTATATTCGACGTTCTTATACTGCAGTTAAAGAGACGTCGCACTGATTCACTTGAGGACGACCTGAATAAATCAGCCCTAGCCTTGTTGAAAGAAAGGAGATTGGGGTTTAACGGCGCGTCGACATCTAGGTCGTAAGAGACGGTGTACAACCTCGGAACGTGTCAAGGATGGGAAGGAAATCGGCCATGTTCTTTCAAAGGAATATTTTATGGACATCATGGAAAACCTAAATTTGGATAACCAGAAGCTGATTTGAACCGGCGTCATGCCGAATGTGAGCCATTGTGCTAACCATTATGCAACCACGCTCGGTCCTTGTTGAAACAGCGGCACAGATATAAGGGCAAAAGTATTGAAAACCCAAATCGTGGTGGATGGAACGGTATTACCAGAGTAACTCTTTTAGACCCCGTCAAAAAGACGGTTAGAGTTTAGTATTTCATCGCCAGTAATACCTCTAGATACAGAACACTGATACATTAAATTCGGTTTACCACCCTGCAGGTGACGAAATCTTTGAAGGCAGAGCACAAGATTATGTTGATGAAATCCCGGGTGAAGCTTTATGGAAGGAATTACCCTGGAATTCGCCTTAATCTCTTTTGGGGAAACCACGAAGGCTTAAAAATTGGTTGGTTGTTAGGGGATTTGAACCTACGCCTTCCAGGTAAACGTCCAGTGCGTTAACTAATGTAGCACCAGCGAACGAAAACAGGGACTTCCAAGTAAGATGATCTTATTTATGAATCATATACGTTACACGGAACGATTTCCTCATTCACAATACGTTCCTGAAGGGGAACTTGGCCATGGAGAAGCAAAAGTATGTCTCAGTGCCATAAAAGCATTTGAAATAACATAATGATACGAGTAATTGGTAGTTTACACTAAGTAATACGTCTTGCGATTCATTTTTGTGTAGACATAGCTTCCACAGTGTATGATGAGTCTATTAAATATTTAGTTCCTAACTTCTATATTGCATGGCACTCAATCACAATACGAAAAGTGGTTAATTGAAGGCGCGTAAAAGCTCAATAAACAAGAAAAAGTAGGGCGTTTTGAACATCTAGCGACAATGAGGTCATTAGAGACAAAGGAAAAGAAATTGGTTGTTTCGTTATAAAGGAAACATTTAGACATCATTTTACTTATGAATATTTAGGAAGCAAAAAAAAGAAAATCTAAATATGAATTGCTGGACATGGACTTGGTCCCTGATCGACACCCACGCTGGTCTGGTGTCTTAACCAGTGCGCTTATACTTTATTTTTAGACATCGTTGACAATAAGAAACGGTTTGCATTCTTTCACCTCTACCTCTTTTGGATTCTGATATGTAGCTTCATTGTAATAAAAAACACATCTCATTATGGATGATTATGGTATTTCGTGATTTAAGTTTCTAATACAGAGAAAACAGGGTAATGTTGTATATATTGCGGAGCAAATGGAAGTGTGATCTACAAGCTCACTCCCCAAACCAGTTTAGCTCCGCTTTTTGTATGTGTGTGTGTGTTTCTTTTTTTTTTTGGGGGGGGGGTGTCATGTTGTATCAATGTCCCTGTACGTGAAAAGAACCACTGCCGGTCCATACTCGCTTAATAGATGTAGATGTGGATAGCTGAGTTCCCAGGCAACCTATACAGAATGAGTGTAAGTTCAGATTCTCGGGCGGCCACCTAAATCACCTAAATGACTACTTATACATTTCTGGCGATTGCTGTAGAGTGTTCCTTCCCCTTCAACTGATTTCTCCATTGTCGTCCACTGAAGCTGACTGTGAGATTCGTGTGTCTTTTTAAACCATAATTTGTCCTTCATCAGTAAATCTTTTAAAATAGGATAAAATATGTTTAGTATAGCTTCGTGGATGCGATAGTGTATGTCTCACTACTTTTTCCATCATCTAAACTTCCATAGATTCTTTTCCTCACCTCCTCTGTACTTTCCGTACTTCGTCTGCCCACCTCATTTTAAATTTTCTTCAATGACATCACATTTCAAATAATTCAGTTTTTTCACTTCTCCGTATTTTCCCTTCCAGGCAGTGCTTTTATCCACACACACAAACACTTGTACAAACTTCATCCTCAATTCTATTCCAATCTCTGGTACCAGCAGAGTTCTTTCGTAGAAAAACGCTTTTACCACCTGTGCCATTCTACTTCCGGGATATTGCTTGTTTTGATGCCTCTTGCGTTTTCTTGCTTCTTACTTGTTCGAAGCCATAAATCACTTCAATTAGTGTGTCGTTAGAAGCTTGTTGGATGCTTTCCGTTGTAGTTCTGACAGCTGTATGTGCAAAAGCGCATCAAAAAACACGTTACATCTTATTACATACCTCGCGCATAATGACGACAATGGTAAAACTAAACGCAGAAAGAATTCACTCTAGCATATTTTCCAGTTTCAAGACGTAGTTTTATGTGTTTAGTTCTCCTTTGTGATCTTCCCATATTATCAGAGACAATAAACTCTTCCTTGTACTTGCTTAAAATCACCACTGAACTTTGTTACTCCGCATGATTTCTTTAAAAATTATTTCTTCATAATCTCCTTACTTTCATCCATTGTGGTACGTTAATAACTCATATGTTTTACCTCAATCCCCTAACAGCTCTTTAGAATTTTGCTGTACGTAAGATCTTTGTTAGGATTGTGGACAAAGCTGTAATTCATTTTAAAATGAGACTTATTTTTCTTTTTACTTTTAATTGAGCTGCGTGACGTATTAAAATGATTTGAATACTCATACTGTGAAATACCTCTGGAAACTCACTAACAATGTCCTACTGTAGTACCCTGTAAGTGTGTCACACGTTACGGTAACTGTGTCGGGTTCTAAGAAGTTAATTTTTGTTTCCAATACAAAATGCGTAGACTTTGTTGAGTGGGATTTGCATTAGAAAGTATGACAAAAATATATCTACTTGTGTTCCAGTTGTTGCTCGTAGAAGGAACTGAACTTTTGAGATAAATCTCGACAATCATACTTCTGTCAATTGATTTTTGCCTGCAATTATTTCCTCGGCAACTGGATATAGAGTTGTGGGAAAGATGGACTGCACGTAGAAAATAACGTGTCAATAGAGCCGAAGCGGTGCAGTTGTTTGATGAACGTTGTTTTGGAGTTAATTAAATTAGTTCTCACTAATATATTCATAAAGAGACAGATTCTAACAACGGATATGCTGCAGTTTTAATTAATCTTGATTCATTACGTAAATTATCGGACATTTTCTGATTAGATTGAATGGTCTACAGTTTCAAACAGAGCGTTTATCGCCATCGAAACAGCCTATGGAGACGCTTTATTTATCGACAGAATACAGAGAAGCAATTATTCGTATCAGATGCCGTTTTTATCAGCATCCTCTGCGTCTTTATTTAGCCAATATTTTCTTCCAGAGCAGCGTTGTTCACTGGACAGTACTAATTTAAATTCAGCACATAGATCCTTTAATTCAACTTTGCATTCTAACGAAATATTCCGTCCTGTTCACCCGTTTCTCACTTATGCTAGAAAAAGTAATCTGTTCGATGATTTTCACTCTGTTCAGTGAAATTTACGCTGAGTAAGAGATATTATGAAGTTCTGTAGAACAGGATAATGATTATAAAGAAATTCTTTCGTCTACCCATTCTATTGTACATTTTTCCTAGATCTGAAGGAAGAAGAAAGTAGCTTCTCCATCCGAAAATCGGTTTCGGATATCGCTCTGCAGGCGACTGTGATATACGGTTTTGAATAGAAAAATCTCCGTGTGCATTCTCCAGACTACACGGCACTGGAATACTGAGCGATAAAAACTTGTGGGGATGCTAGCCATGTCAGGCCACAGGGCATTCACGAGAACGCGGATAGCGGATTCTGTCTTCGGTGTGTTATAGATATCGGCATCTGCACAGCAGTGAATGCATTTTGGCTGATGGTCAGGCAGGAAGCAATGCTCATGAACAACTTTTTGTGTGGCGTACTCTAGAGAGAGTATTGCTTTATAGTGTTTAGTCTCCTTCCCAACGAAACAGACCGTTGAGTTTCTCTGCCTCGTGATGACTGGGTGTTGTGTGATGTCCTTAGGTTAGTTAGGTTTAAGTAGTTCTAAGTTCTAGGGGACTGATGACCATAGCTGTTAAGTCCCATAGTGCTCAGAGCCATTTTTGAGCCAGACCGCTGAGGAAGTTACGAAGATAACTTACTTTTAATAATCATTGCACTCTTCCAAGAAATATCTGAAGTAATGTAGTGAAATAATGGAAAATCTGCATTAGTATGGAGGCAGGAATGAGAATGGGGTTCACATTTGTCCGAAGTATGCTGTGTTAAGAGCGATGAAGTATTTCTCAAAATATTAAGATTAAATTTATACTCAAGAACAGGGATTCTAAACTGATTTTTCTGAGGTGAAGAATCCGATCGTTGGAAATAAATATTTCAGGAGGTTCGAAGCCCTGAATGGGACATTTATTGTCGACAACTGAGTTGTCTTACAGACGCAATCTAAAAGAAACGACCATAAAGACTGTGTTAAGTGATGCTATTCCACAATAACGCCCGCTTGCAGCCTATTAGACTGAGAGAAAACGCTCTGTTCTAGTTGGGCTGGGAAGTCATTCCACAGCTACCTTATTGATCTGATTTCGCGCCTTCAGATTTTCACCTTTTCCCCTTTCTATCGAATAGTCCTCAAGAAATTTCCTTTCCGGATGAAAATATGCACCGAACATGGGTCGACGAGCTATTCGCCTCAAAACCACATGATTCCTAAGTTCGCGGTCTCGTAAAGCGACCCCATCGTCGACAGACTGTTGTAAATTGTGAAGGAGACTATGTTATTGGTATCTAAAGTCTCTGTTACGTGTATCTATTGTGTTCTTATGGAGAAACTATAAGAACTTATACATCAACCTAATACTTACGGAGCAGTACGAAAAATGCTCTACATTGGTTGTTATAAAGACACTTAATTGATATAAAGACGACTGTTTGATGTACTGCAAAGCTCCATACTTCATTTCCCCAAAATAGGTGAGGATAATTTGAGTTCTTCAGTCGTCAGAAAATAGAAAATTCAGCACCTATGCCCCATAAATGTCATTAAGAGTGAGAGAATTTTTCCCCCATTTAGCTAACGTATCGGATGAAACAATATGAAATGCAAACGTACTAGGAACAATGTATAGAGACTACACATTTTAGATAACCAATGATACTGTTAAGAGTACTAACGATAGGGCTACCTACTGATAAGTCTCTGATGGTATCAAGGCTGGGAAGAAAGACTGGTGTTGGCAAAACGAGCATTCCACTCTGAGACCCATGTACGGAAATAAGATTTACATCTTATAACGCCTGAATGGTGTTAGTTAACTCACAGAAAATACACTTTTCGGTGCGGTTGGGAGAACGTCCTAATGATTAAGTGTACTGATTGCATACTTATTAGAGAGACGCTAAACTCCCCATCCACCTTCTTTCTCTCGATCACTTCAGGTGAATACTCGAACAGTCATAGAAAATGTCTGACTGGAAAATTCTTCATCTGTAATCCAAAATCTGAGGTTATTACCCTAAAACCTTGCCTAGTTTCACTTTGGTATTTTTTATGTTATATCCTGTGTGAATGAATGTCGGAATACAAATTGAAAGTTCGGTGCTAATGCGGAACCGATTTACGCTGTAAAAAATTTTTTGCCATCAGATGTAAATCTTGCAAGAAGAACGTATTTTCCATTGGTAACGAATTAGAAAGAGGGCTTGGGTAGGAAAGATCAAACATGTAACTGCTCCTCCAAGACCTTTACCGTCTTCAACAGAATTAAAATCTCATCCTCAAACTCTTTAGTTCTTCTTAGCGACTTTAATTCCAATTCCCCATGGTTTCTTTTATTAGTTGCTCAATTTACAGATTGAATAACATCATAGATAAAGCTACAACCCTTTCACTTTCTCCTCAAAAACTGCTTCCCCTTGTATGCTCTTTAGCCTTGCAGAGTGGTTTCGATGCAAATTGTAAGTAACATTTCACTCTCTGTATTTCAGTCCTGCCATCTCCAAGATTTCAGCTTATAGCTCAATCAACATTGTCAGACGCTTTCTCTAAACTTATAAATGCTGTAAATGTAATGCTACTGTAAATATTTTTCTATGTTCAGTAGATATCCCTTCACAACATGTTTTCTGCATGGCTGTCTAAACGTACGAAGTGCTTCGACGTCACGCAGTTTCATTTACATCTACATCGATACTCTGCAAATGACATTTAAGTGCCTGGCAAAGGATTCATAGAACCACCTTCACAATTCTCTATTGTTTCAATCTCGTATAGCACGCGGAAAGAATGGACACCTATATCTTTCGTACGAGCTCTTATTTCCCTTATTTTATCGTGGTGATCGTTCCTCCCTATGTAGGCCGAAGTCAACATTTGGAGGAGAAAGTTGGTGATCGGAATTTCGTGAGAAGATTCCGTCGCAACGAAAAACACCTTTCTTTTAACGATTACCAGCCCAAATCCTGTATTATTTCTGCGACACTCTCTCCAATATTTCGCGATAATACAAAACGTGCTGCCTTTCTTTGAACTTTTTCGATGTACTCAGTCAGTCCTGTCTGGCAAGGATCCCACACAGCGCTTCAGTATTCTAAAAGAGAACGGACAAGCGTAGTGTAGGCAGTCTCCTTAGTAGGTCTGTTACATTTTCTAAGTGTCCTGCCAATAAAACGCAGACTTTCTTTAGCCTTCCCCCACAAGATTTTCTATGTGTTACTTCCAATTTAAGTTGTTCGTAATTGTAAGACCTAGGTATTTAGTTGAATTTACGGGCCGGCCGCGGTGGCCGTGCGGTTCTGGCGCTGCAGTTCAGAACCGCGAGGCTGCTACGGTCAAAGGTTCGAATCCTGCCTCGGGCATGGGTATGTGTGATGTCCTTAGGTTAGTTAGCTTTAAGTAGTTCTAAGTCTAGGGGACTTCTGACGTAAGATGTTGAGTCCCATAGCGCTCAGAGCCATTTGAACCATTTTTTTGAATTTACGGCTTTTGGATTAGACTGATTTATCTTGTAACCGAAGTTTAATGAGTTACTTTTAGCAGTCATGTGGATGACCTCACACTTTTCGTTATTCAGAGTCAATTGCCACTTTTCGCACCATTCAGATATTTTTTATAAATCGTTTTGGTTCTGATGACTATTAGTCAATAAACGTCAGCGTCACCTGCAAAACAACCGAAGACGGCTACATATCTTCCGGCATGCGATTCCATTTAGTTATGTACCCCCCTTTTGTTACGCTCTTTAGCTCTGTTCTTATTTTTAAAATCATTTTCATGTATATCTGTCCATAGTGTTAGTCGACACTGTATGTTTCGCACACTGAAAATAACGCTATTGCGATGCATTCTTTGTTATCAACGATGGTGGATTCCTTTTTCATGGAATTTCATCTTAACGGAGCGGAAGCTTCAGTCAAACCTCTTCTAGTGTCTTCTCGCAATGTTGATAATCTGGTGTGGGAAGTAAACGAATATAAAGAGAACTGTAATTCACCTGTTCTTCTTTTGGATCTTACTACCACTTACGTTTCCTCCTTCTTAAAGGGTCACATTTTGTGAAAAAGTTTGCTTTTTTTCTAACCGAAATTTATAAGGTCTTCATTGTTCGTTAATTTCGTTCACAAGACGTTTAAGTAACTCGCACGTCATTGTTTTCCCTAAGTTGAGCTACAGGATGCTAATTCTCTTAATTTTTGCCGCTTTTTGTTGCTTGGAAAATAGGATTCGTGTAAATGACATAGCCTACGTGACATATTTTCAGTAATAGTTTTGTTCTATTTTTTCTTTTTTGTCCTCTGCCACATATGGTACAACCCTTGCCTAATTAAGGGATTCTTACGTAGTAAGACGTGTCCAAACTATCGGTCGTTTCACGTTAAGTTTTTCCACATATATGTGTGACTCGTATTAATTTTGCCGTTACGTTGATGAAGGAGGAACTATGGTTCTATAAGCCCTGTTTAACTTGTTTTACTGATTTTACCACTTAGTATTGACTCTATGATTGTAGCGGAATTTCCGCTGTAGTGAAAATTTCTGCCAGTGAAAATGTGTGCCAGACTAAGAACCGAACTCAGATCTTTATCTTTTGTCATTATTGGTATTACCACCTGAGCTAATCTGTCATCAGCTTGGCAATAGCTATGTCCTAATAACCATAGTGATACTTTGCAAAGCTTTCTGAAGTAAAAAGAGAATTTCTCTCAAACTACGAGGCGGTATGATCTAATCAAGCTCAGAACACACCGCTAATGTGTGGAAAGCATCGCTATATGCAATTATAGCTTCGATGTTCTGCTAAGAACGTAGGATTGCATAGTCTGGAATTAATGTGTGGGCCGAGAAGACAACTTGGTGCTTGATTTCTGGCATCAATCTGTACGGATTTCTCTTATTGTTAAAAGAAAGAAAGATATTCATTACTTTCGGCTTTCACACTCTTTCGCAAGGTCTCATTAAGGCATTTCATCGAAATTTCTCACTAAAGAGAGACTTTTAGTCTCCACCTTTCTTGCTGCTCTGCATTTAGTAGGGCGGTTAACTTTAATAGTTTCTCATAATGTTAGTTGATTACAATCTAGAATAATACTCCATAAGAAAATTTCCCTCACTATGTTGAGATAGAGCAAATCCGTTAAATTCTAATCCTAACTGAATTGTTAGCTTTTACGCACATAGTTCTGGTCTCCAACGAATACTGCAAGCTGCTGCGCAGAGGAGCCTAACTACGTAGGAGAATACGGCTACGGCCGCAATCATAGTTAATTTCTTACTGTTGAGTTGAATATTTCCTTCGCCGTTTTTAATTGGTATCTGCTGCCACGTTGGCTAAGATTATCTGACAGATAGCTACAGCACTTTCTTAATGACAGTGTCCAATTAGGTGAACGCCCGAAGCTTCATTTTTGCGTTAATGGAATAAATTTTCTGACAATGAGACACGCTGCATTTTTTAGTTGTAGATATAATGAGTTGCCGACAATGTATATAGCTCTACTCTCCTCAGTACTCATCCTTAATAGCAATTTTAGTTGCCCCTGTCCTAACCAGGAAATAGTCACAAGGAATGTTAAATGTACATCCTTTCTGTTCTAGATAGTCGTTCGTCAAAGAAAGTTAACACCAGTGAAGGTATTCTGACGACATTTCGTCTGTTAGGCATCCAGAGTAAATTCTCGTATGCTCTCACAAAATTAGCAAAATATTTCCATCTTTGTGGTACTTCAACGAAGTAGGGAATTGATGTTGAAATTGAATTCGTCCACGAGAGCTGCACTTGGGCAGAACATGAAAACTTCTGGTAACAGCTACTATTAAGTCCTGTGCAAGAAATAAGACTGTTACAGAATTCTAATCAATAAAAGTTCACTGTGTGAACTTTAAATCACCAATAGTAGTTACTGAAAAATTGAAACATTTTATGTAATCATTTTTTCTTATTTTTCTAAATATGCTTTTCCCCCCTTCATCTCAAGATATAGGACACATTGGATTAAGTAAAAATATATACTTGTAGTAGAGACTAGTTTAGGGGAAGACTGGTTACCATAGAAAGTAACTTACTGAACAGAACCTATCTATTATCCTCACAGTAAATTTCTGGTCAAGAGTAGAGGAACCACTTTTGGTGTTAGAAACATACAGTTTAATCTTTTTTGGAGATCAGATAGAAGCAAAAACTGTAAAGGCACTCACAATAACCTCCGCTCTTCTTATGTATCTTTGTTTCCAATCTTTGGAATTTTGTCCTGTTACCCTCTACACTTTTACAGGCGTTACTGAATAATGGTGATAATCTTTTTTCTTTAATTTTGCATTTTTCCTCTCTGTCCATCAGCTGATTCAATCTTCTTTTTCACATTTTCAGTTAATTTGTTGCTTTTCTGTAATCAACAGCGCTGTCCAAACAATTTTTTAAAAGTCTTTAACGTACAAGAATTCGGTCATCACTTCTTGAAATCAATACTATTTCCAATATTAATGATTATAGGGTGAAAACAAAGAAAGATATAGCTTCACTTGGACATAAATTGATTTTAACGTTAGGATATAAATTCTGGAGAAAATGATTACAAGGGATTCAATTTTAGAAGATGCCAAGTTAAATGGGCGGTCATGTTGTAACGCTGCGCTTGTGCACACGATACTCATTAAAGCCTGTACTATGGTAAGTTGACGGGCTTCACCTTACGAGAAAGGATTTTTGTATAGAAATTGACCGCGTGTACCTGAATGGAGGCAAATCAGACTTACACCCACTCTGTAATAACAATGATACGTCAAGCAAGTCCGAAATGCAACTACACGTCTGGATGGACAAGAAACAACACAGAATATGCTACCAATTTGTTAATAATACGGTCGCCAGCCTAATTAGGCATTAACTGAGTTTCTTCCTGTACAAGTTGATGTACGTTCATACAAAACAACACGTAATAACACTGCATAATATGGTAAATTTTAGAACCAGAAAATCTACTGAACTGATAATTTCACTTTCTGTACTAACATGGATAAACCATAAATACATAACATTACACTATAATGTTTACTACAAAACTTCGCACTGTCTATTGATCTGATTAAAATCGGGCATAGGTTACCCTAGAAATAGCACTTTCGGAACACACACACAATGTCAATTTTGATAAAGGTAAAACACTGATAAATTTTGGTTTCTATTTTGGCTTTGACTTTGCTGGTCAAATCAGTTTAGAACACTTTAGAATTCAAATGAATAAAAAGGGGGGGGGGGGGACCCTGAAACTGTTATGATCACTGTATTAAAACAATTAATTACTGAAATCATTATGCCCTCAAGATTTCCAATATATGATTTACTACTCTTTTTGTCTTATTTCCTACTCATTTAAATACCATTATATCTGTCTCGAAATAATTAAGCTTCATTACTAAATCAATATCAAAATTATCTTCCAACTTTGTCAGACCTTTGTTATTCGTCGATTAGTTCATTAACAAAAAAAGTTCTTTAAACATCATTCTAACGTAGCTAGGTCTACAGGTAATTATTATTAACATAAACTTTAATTCTTCATTTCGAGACACTCGGATTGCGCAACATTTGGAAAGGACTCTGTCTAGGTTAGTTGTGAGGATAATTAAATGATAGGACTGTTCTGGTAAAATTTAAGTTGTTATTGAACAGTATGGAACAAAAGTAACACTGGTCCACACGAATACAGTACTAAAAGTTTCAACCTGTTTGTATCGATGTGGCGGTTGGCAGGCGGCGAGATGGCGAGGCACAGAGCACACATACAACCACAGCAATGGCTCTTGATGTATCGGCACTTTACTTCTTCACAGCGTCGCAATACTTTTCCATTTAGTGCCTATGGAATTTTGCCATGCTGTATAGGCGTCGGAACGGCATATCCGAGGCTCAATGAAACTACGTCTTCCAGGAGAGCCTCCTCGATCCAGAACGTGTTACTCAGACCAATGCCCAACTCCGGCTACTACTGCTGAGCCCGTTATGCCGTACAGCGCCCGTGTGTATTTTCCCGCGCTCGCCTGCCATCCACCTTTTACCGCTCCCTTAGAAGCCGGGTATTCACCCGAGATTTTGCATTCTACATATCCTAATACATTGCCTACGTATGGACCAGACGCACAATTACAACTTTAACATCTTACAACAGTTACAACATTTGTTACACTTCAATTCTATTACAATATTGCTTGAAATTTGACATAAACATTAATATTCACATCGAAAATTGTTTACAGTTTCTTTAACATAATGGCATGGAAAAATAAGAAATGAAATCAGAACATCGATTACATTAATTTATCGAAAAATCAGAAAAAAATTATTATATGTACAATAGTACCTGTTCCCCTACCGGGCGCGTCCCCAGGTGGCGGATAGGGGAAAGCTCTACAGATATGTAGGGTAGGTGGGAAATAAAATACCACCCGTGGACCAACACAGGACCAGAAATCCAAAGGCGACTGTCTCACATTGGGCGGTCTTTGGTCAGCGTCTGTTCCCCAGGTTAGGGGCGGCTGGGAAAAACCTCCAGGGCTAACAACCGTGGTTGTAAATTTGTGGCTCGAAGAGTCACCCCTTACATAATACTATCAATCATGGAAGAGTGTAATGTGAAACAAATTACCCCAGGTGGACAATCCACCGCACCAAGGTGCGCAAGCAGACTATCGGATTCTGGGGAGTCTGCAGCATTGCACAGAGATGAATCGGGACATGATAAGACATCAAGCAAATTGAAATGTAAAAAAACAAGTTACATAGCTACTTTCAATGTAAACTCTCTTTTAAAAACAGGAAAATTAAAACATCTTACAGATACCCTCAAACATCATAGAATACTCATAACATCACTACAAGAAACTCGATACATAGATGAAAACAATTTTGATTCCGGAGGTTTCAGAATATACAAAGGAAAGGTAGGCAAAAGAATAATGAAAACACACCCCACCTCGGAACGGGCTTTATAATAGATAAAAGTATTTTAGACTCCATTATCAGCTTTCAATCACAATCGGAAAGACTCTCCACACTCACTTTTAAATCTGCTAATAGAGTATACACAATTGTGAATGCACATGCCCCCATAAATGAAGACAATAGGAAAAATAAGGAAAAGGTGGAACGTTTTTGGGAACAACTAGATGACGCGGTGCAAAAGATCCCAGACAAACACAACATCATACTTACGGGGGACTTCAATGCTCAAGTAGGAAAAGAGAAGAAATACAAAAATATTGTTGGAAACTACCCAGCGCACAATAGAACTAACCAAAATGGAGTCAGATTAGTAGAACTCTGCCAAGCGCATGGCTTGATCCTGAAATCCACAGCCTTTAAGAGACTACCCAGAAAACAGAAGACATGGACCTCACCAAACCCACACTTGGGTGAATTTCAACTTGATCATGTGGCGATAAAATGGAAACACCATACAGAAATACAAAATGTCGAAGTACTCAGAGGAGCAAACTTGGATTCTGATCACTATCTTTCTAAAATAAAACTCAAAATTATCCCCAAAAGGAAAGATAGAAACAGTAAACCCAAAAGCAGAAGATACGATCCAGAAAAGATAATGAATTCGAAGGAGTTTCCCCTCGCGACTCAAGATATAAGGAACCAAAATTGGGATCAAATGAAGGAAAGCCTACTAACCAAAGCTGAACAAATAGCACCTATAACCAAAATCAAAAAACACGCATGGTGGACAGAGGAATGTGACAAACTTATTGAGCAAAGAAAGAAAGCATGGCAACAGATGCAATCTCAGAAAAATGAATATAATAGGCAAAATTTCCTGAGTGTAAGAAAACTAGTGAGTAAAAACCTCAAAAGAATCAAAAAAGCACAAGAAGATCAACTCCTTTTGCAGATCAACGAAGACTTCAACAAGAACAAGACTAGGAGCTTTTACAGAACTTTTAAACAAAAAATAACCAAGTACAGCCCACCGACACTCCAATTACAAGATAAAAATGGTAATATTGCACACAACAACAGGGATAATTGCAAAATTTAGAGGGAATATTTCAGAAACCTTCTCAACTGTAAAGAACCAATTGAAAAAATGGATTTCAGCAACTCAACTTCAACAAGTCCTAACTCAGAACCACCCACCGTCGAGGAACTACAATCAATCATTTTGAATCTCAAAAACTATAAGGCTTCGGGAGAGAACCAAATTACAGCTGAACTGTGGAAAAATGTCAATAGAAATGCCGTAGAATCTCTCCAAAACATATTTGAAGAAATATGGAAAACAGAAAGAATTCCGGATGAATGGAAGATGGCCCTCATTCACCCAATTCATAAGAGGGGATCCAGAACAGACCCCAACAATTACAGAGGGATTTCGCTCCTTGACGTAACATACAAAATACTGTCTAAAGTCCTTTTGAACAGAGCAGAACCCCAGCTAGACTGTCAACTTGGAGAATACCAGGCAGGCTTCAGAAAGGGAAGATCCTGCCCAGAACAAGTTCTAAACCTCAAAAATCTTATGGCCTACCAAAAATCGAGAGCAAAAGCGTATGTCATCACATTCATTGACTTTCAAAAGGCATACGACTCCATAGACAGGGAATCTCTAATCTCCATTTTAAAAGAATTGAACCTAGACAATAAAACTACAAACCTAATTAGAGAAACCATCACCAACACATACTCCAAAATTAAATTTATGGGAGAACTCTCAGACCTATTTGAGATAAAAACTGGAGTACGACAAGGTGATGGACTCTCTCCATTGTTATTTAACTGTGCCCTAGAAAAAATAGTAAGAGAATGGAACAAGAAAATCAATAGTGGAATCCGAGTAGGAACAAAAAACAAAGGCATCAAGGTTAATTGCCTAGCATTTGCAGATATGGCCCTACTAGCTGAAACATGGGAAGAAGCCAAAGAACAGATCCTCGAATTACAGAAACAAGCAGAGAAAATAGGCCTTAAAATTTCTTTTGAAAAAACCAAAATAATCACAAATATAAAAAAGCCAATGAAATATCTTAAAGTAAGAGACCAAAAGATCGAAATTGTTAAAGAATTCAAATATCTTGGTGAATGGATTAGCTGGAACGCCCTTGAGAAAAAAGCAATAGAATTAAGAAGAAACAAAGTTGAACTAGCCTTTCAGCTTACTAAAAATACTTATAATAATAAAAAGTCCCTCTCATGGAATTCAAAAATAAAACATTACAACACTGTCATTAAACCAGAAGCACTATATGCAGCTGAGACATTATCTATCACTAACCATGGCCCAATTGAAAGGCTAGAGATCAAAGAAAGAAAAATATTGAGAAAAATTTTAGGCCCCAAATTTCATAACGACAAACTAATTCATACCAAAAATGAAACACTCTACAAAACCACAGAAAAACTTTCGGATACAATGAGGAAAAGAAAAATTGAGTTTTATGGGCACATTCTCAGAATGAACCCAAATAGACTTACAAAAAGAATGTTTGACTACTTCAGGAATAAAAAATCCAAACCAAATTGGTTTATCCAAACAGAGAAAGACTTAAGAGAACTACACATCACAGAAAAAATGCTCACAGACAGGACCGCAAAAATGATAAGCAAAGACAGAAAAGAGGGATTCCAGCTCCAAAATAGAAAGAAAAGAACGATTGTCATCTCTGATGAGGAAAGAAAAGCAAGATAAGAAAGAATGAAACAGTACTGGGCGAAAAGAAAGGTACAGAACACACAGAAGTGATTGATTCAACGTACCCCAAAGTTGGGTGAAACGAAGAAGAAGAAGAAGAAGAAGAAGAAGAAGTACAGCGTTGTTGTTACAATGTGTAGACGGCAAATCGTGCGTTACGGGAGAGCATAGTGGGTTAGATTTTCTACTAAAAATCAATAGTATTAGCATTTTTTGCATATCAACTGACAAACAGAAAGCGTAAAGAAAGACAGCGACTTGAGTGGGTTCAGGCGATAGAATAGAGTATGTTCAGTAAAAGCTTGACCGTTGAAGACACACGAAAGAGGTTATTGTGGACGATGAGGTGCGAGATGCGGCAGGAATTGTAGGAACCCCTGCCAATATATAAGGTGTCCCAGAAATGTTGCGACAAACTTCTAGGGGGGCTGAGACACATCGTAAGGATTGAGAATTGCATAGCAACCCATGGACGCTGGCGTCGTCATAAGCTGCTAGGTGGTGCTCTACATGAGAGTACTGGAGGGGAACGTGAGGATTTCGAGCGCTGTCCAGCATATGGGGAGCATGGAACGGTATACGAATGGTGAGCTTACAGACATGCGCATACGTGGCTCCCGGTTTCCATACTGTGGAAGGTTGTGACATTTATCGAACGGAACTAACTTAGACCTCGTCTTACTCTACACATCAGTCTGTCACCGCAACCAAGATTTCAGGAGGGGGAGTGGGGCAACGTCGCACATTACCCAAACATTTACATACTATATCTTCTTTCCGTTTCACCATCAACTACTAAATAACACCAAAAGTTAACCCTAACGTCACATCTCCTGACAGTTTACCACAACAAATCGTACTAAAAGAGGCACTTTGGAGAGATAATTAATGCGGTGTACATTAGTTTCAATGCATGCTGAATGTTTTTGGTACTTTGATTTATAAACTTCAGACGTTTAATGTTTTAGACACACGCTGTTTACAAGTCCGCGTGACAAAACAGTGTTGTTTCCAAGACGTTACGGACTTTGTTCTGTGATTGGCTGACATGAGCAACCTGAGCAACTGCCAAGGAAATTTGCACACAATATTTGTCGTATCTGTACTTATGTATTATAAAAATGTGCACTGTAAGTGATATAAGGCACACAATCACTCAGCTGAATTGTACACTGCTCTGTTAAAATGGCTTGTATATTCTTGCCTGGATTTACAGAGTTTTTGTTCTTGATTCACGTTTACGTCGGCTCTGGACGCACCGAATTCTTTCTGTTTCATCCTAACTACATGTACCAAAATTTTGCCTGATGAATTAAACACAGAATTCATATTGTGTTGGCCGACCGCAGTAGCCACTCGGTTCTAGGCGCTTCAGTCAGGAACCGCGCGACCGCTACGGTCGCAGGTTCGAATCCTGCCTCAGGTATGGATGTGTGTGATGTCCTTAGGTTAGTTAGGTTTAAGTAGTTCTAAGTTCTAGGGGACTGATGACCTCAGATGTTAAGTCCCATAGTGCTCAGAGCCATTTTTTTGCAGTATTTCTGGCACTTGTCGGTTCTTGCTATTTTCGGAATTATGTGTTTTTCCGGAAATCTGAAGATGTACCACCCGTCTCATACATTCGAAACAGTAGCGTGAATAGTCGGTCCGTTGTCACTCCCGTCAATGATGTTAGAAAGTCTTATGGAATGTTATCTATCCCTTCTGCCTTATTTGGTCTCTTGATTCTAATATCTGATATTCAGGTGGTACATGTGCATAAATACGTATAAAATAGTTAAATGTAATAAGTGAAATTATCTGAGATGTACGTAGGCGGGCAAAACCACGGAAATAAAGCGCGTACTAAACTTATGGAACGATTTCGATGCAATTTGGTATACATACTATTTACACTCCGATAGCGGTGGGGATCATGACGTGGAGAGAGAGAGAGAGAGAGAGAGAGAGAGAGAGAGAGAGAGAGAGAGAGAGAGGGGGGGGGGGGAGGGGGAGGAGATGGACACAGGTTGGAAGGAGAGGAAGAAGAGGAGGAAACGGAGAGTGATTGGGGAGAGGAGGAGATGTATGTAGAAAGGAAAGATGAGGAGATGGATAGAGAGGCGTGGGACGAGTGAATGGATAGAAAGAGAGGGGAAGAGGAAATGGACAGAGAAAGTGAGGAGGAGAGGTAGGTAGGAAGACGGGAGAGGAAACGAATGGCGAGAGGGGGTAGGAGACAGACAGAGACAGGGTTGAGGAGGAGATGGACAGAGAATGAGTTAGGAGTTGATGAAAATTCAAATGACTCTGAGCACTATGGCACTTAACTTCTGAGGTCATCAGTCCCCTAGAACTTAGAACTACTTAAACCTAACTAACCTAAGGACATCACACACATCCATGCACGAGGCAGGATTCGAAAATGCGACCGTAGCGGTCGCGCGGAGCTGATGAAGGGGGGAGAAAAAAGAGGGGAGGAGAAGGTGGGCAGGGGGAAGAATCCGATGGATGGAGAGAGGGGGAGGACCAGATGGACAAAGCATGGGTAGGAGCAGATGGACGCATGAGGGGCTGGAGATGGTACACAGAGAGCGGGAAATGGAGGATGTTATCAGAAAGGATGGACAGAGAGGGCGTGGGGAGGGAGGACATAAACGGAGAGAAGGAAGGAGGAGGAGATGGGCTAGTAAAAAACTAAAAGAAATTACGTACCATGCAACCCTGGATACTAAGCGTGTAAATAAAAATTACGTTACTACTTTGTAGTCAACCAACGGGGACTATGGGTCCGTACACCAAACACTCCGTGATATTTTTCTGAACAACTGTGTAACGTCAAATGACAACATCCGTGCCACTGAAGCATGATCAAATTGTGTCGCCTTGTGTGCATTACAAATCCCGCAAATAGTTGCACGAGGGAATGTGAAATGGCAAACACGGAGTTCTCGTTAAAATTAGTCCTTTCTAAGTTCGGTAAGTGCGTCTTTTGGGACCGCCGCAGCTGAAAGTCTAGTCGTTGGGGAAGAGAATGCTTCTCGTCTGTTCCAGCTAGTTAGCATATGAGTTAAACTGCATTAGCAGGCAGGGGAGAGCTTTCATTAAGCGTAGACGCCGCTGGCCGTGTTACAGCGTTCGCACTTCCCCTGGCCTGGCCGGATTATTGCCGGCGCTGGAGGCGCCGCGGAACTGCAGAGCGCCTCATGAAACCTGGCGCCGGCTTCCGCTCTCTTCTCTTGTTTCTCCGCATTCCCGCGGACATGTTTTACGAAGCAGCGGGGGCGGAATTCACTGGCCCGATGATTATGCACTTCACGCCGTGTACTCGCTACCCTGCTTCTTTTCCTGTAGTATTTAGAATGCAACATTCCTATGGTGACTTGTTCTGTTGTTTTGCCTGCTGTGCTGCAGTTATAATTTGCTGTACTAAACTACTGGAAATTATGCTTAAAATCGCTCGTTGAAAATCGCCATAGAGAAATGCTCAAGTAAATCACATAAGGTAAACAATGTACTACCTCAAGTATCAGTGTTGGCTCCCCCCCTTTCTTTGTGAGAATGTAGTTGATCTGCCAGTAACATTGTCTTAGATTTTGCATACATGTGTGATACTGCTCTAGCAACACAAAATCATTTGAAGGAGGAGATGAATTGTGCGTATTTTACCTAAGTAACAAGCTCGGCGAGATATAACTGCAGAACGCAGCTAAACTACAACCCACATTATAAATATCTGGGTGTAACACTTGATCGATCTGACATTTAGGAATCATCTGGAAATGATGGTAAAAAATTACCTTCAGTATTACCAGATGAAAGGCATTTTGAAGTTTCCCACCTCAGCTGTTTTTCACAAGTGTTCAGTTATTATATCTTGCACGATTGGTAAATTTCAGCCTTGCAGGCGATTTTGTTGAAGAACAGAAGTGAGCTCGTGCTCATGTTATGCCCTATAACGTGACTATTACTGCACGCAGTAAACTTCCTGGCTTTAAATCTGATGCTTGCATTTTATACGCTCGGTATATCGCCTTTTATTATCAGGATAGCTGCACAACACACGGATACCTACTGCTTTTGAAAACGACCATTGTGCAAGATGTAATAAACTGAATACCCGTGAAAAACAAACGAGGTGAAAAACTTCAAAATGTCCTTTAACAAATGTACGGCTATGCTAGCCCACTTTAAGAAAATATTACCAGAAATGCGGCTGGATCAAGCTGCGAGTAATCGGCAGACGCTGTACGTACAGCAACAATTCGATTAGGTATCCCGCAGCTCATGTGCTAGTAGCAGCTACTCTATGTGATCAAAAGTATCTGGACACCTGGCTGAAAATGACTTAAAAGTTCGTGGCGCCCTCTATCGGTAATGCAGGAAGTCGGTATGGTGTTGGCCCACCCTCAGCCTTGATGACAGCTTCCTCTCTTGCACGTATACGTTCAGTCAGTTGCTGGAAGCTTTCTTGGGGAATGGCAGCCCATTCTTCACGGAGTGCTTCACGGAGGAGGTATCTATGTCAGTCAGTGACGCCTGGCACGAATTCGGCGTTCCAAGACATCCCAGAGGTGTTCTAAAGGATTCAGGTCAGGACTCTATGCAGGCCATACTTTTACAGAGATGTTACTGTCATGTAACCACTCCGCCACAGGCCGTGCAATACGTAAAGTTGCTCGATCGTATTGCAAGATGCAGTCGCCATCTCCGAATTGCTCTTAAACAGTGGGAAGCAAGAAGGTGCTTAAAACATCAGTGTAGGCCTGTGCTGTGATAGTGCGTCGCAGAACAACAAGGGATCCAAGCCCCCTCCATGGAAAACACGATAACACTATAAAACCACCGCCTCCGAATTTTACTGTCGGCAGATGACATTCCAAGGGGATTCGCCATACCCACAGCCTGCCATCTGATCGCCACATTGTGTTCCGTGGCTCATCACTCCACGAAACGTTTATCCACTGATAAATCGTCCCATGTTTACGCTCCTTACACCAAGAGAGGCGTCGTTTGGCATTTACCGGCGTGATGTATGGCTTATGAGCAGCCGCTCTACCATGAAATCCAAGTTTTCTCACATCCCGCCTAAATGGCATAGTACTTGCAGTGGATCCTGATGCAGTTTGGAATTCCTGTATGATGGTGTGAATAGATGTCTGCCTGTTACACATTAAGACTCTCTTCAACTGTCGGCTGTCTCTCTGTCAACAGACGAGGTCGGCCTGTACGTTTTTGTGCTGTACTTGTACCTTCACGTTTGCACGTCGCTATCACATCGGAAACAGTGGACTTAATGGATATTTAGGAGTGTGAAAATCTCGCGTACATACGTATGATACATGTGACACCCAATCACCTGACCATGTTCGAAGTCCGTGAGTTCCGTAGAGAACCCCATTCTGCTCTCTCACGATGTCTAATGACTATTGAAGTCGCTGATGTGGAGTACCTGGCAGTAGGTGGCAGTACAATGCACCTAATATGAAAAACGTATGTTTTAGGGATGTCCGGATACTTTTGATCACATAGTGTATGTCAGCGAGCCGGCCGAAGTGGCCGTGCGGTTCAAGGCGCTGCAGTCTGGAACCGCGAGACCGCTACTGTCGCAGGTTCGAATCCTGCCTCGGGCATGGATGTGTTTGATGTCCTTAGGTTAGTTAGGTTTAAGTAGTTCTAAGTTCTAGGGGACTGATGACCTCAGATGTTGAGTCCCATAGTGCTCAGAGCCATTTGAACCATTTTTCTCAGAGATACTGATGCCGAACTTAAAGACACACACAGAGAATTGTCACTGGCAGAATAAAATCAACAGCAGGTCTCTGCTTCGTGTCTTGTCCAATTTAGCACCACCAGATATCGTACGGTAACGGTGCAGTAAGGTACGCAACTGAGCAGTTCCTAGATAATGTCCAACGAACAAAGCTCTCATCTTGCACATGCCAGGTACAGATCTGTATAGCCTTTGTTTGATCGCAGCAGTATGCATCAACCTGCTCCTTTCCATTTAGATGCATGATAGAGATCTCAGTTCAAACGCATCAAATGGCTCTAAGCACTATGGGACTTAACATTTGAGGTCATCAATCCCCTAGAACTTAGAACTAGTTAAACGTAACTAACCTAAGAACATCACGCACATCCATGCCCGAGGCAGGATTCGATCCTGCGACTGTAGCAGCAGCGCGGTTCCGGATTGAAACGCCCAGAACCGCTCAGCCACAGCGGCCGGCGAGATCTCAGTTTGTACATTTTTTCAGGACAAGTACCAGCGTGTCAGAGTGATCCAACCGTATCGTCTACTGACTTGCAGCTGCGAGGAAAAACATGGAAACACCTCAGCCGCATCAGAACCAAACAGGCGCGAGGTCGACACATGGAGACTGGAACGACATAATGAAGACCTTTCTAAATGCTATTGTAAATGCTCCTTTGGCATAGTATTACACAGCACCTTTTTCCTCTCTTTCTCTCTCTCTGTCTCTCTCTCTCTCTCTCTCTCTCTCTCTCTCTGGCATGGACCAACTAAGGAGCAGTACTGTTTACCTGTTTGTTGTAATTTTTCTTCCCGGCTTCTGTCCACTTCGTAACAGCATTTACACTCATCTGTCTTCGAAGCCTTCCATATTCCATGATTTTTCCCCGAACGTGCCGCTATCAGTTGTTTCTTCAGGTTTAATATTATTCTTTTTGTTGTGTTAATTGTGATCTTACTCTGAACATATGGAGGGTATTTGATTATCATGTTATTAGTTCATTGTTTCATCGAGCTATATGATGAAATTGAGCTATTCAGCTTCCATAAAATTAATGAGTGGTCTTTGCGGTTGGTGACTGTACATGGACCTTTTTTTTTATCCTGTGATCTGAAGATAGCTAACAACTTTCGCTGAAGCTAGTAATCAATAGAAATAATAAATTGCGATCTAGACGAATAAGTTTTTTTATGAATGCGGTAATTTGCGTCAATTGTTCTGCTTCATTGTAGACATCACATGTACGCTGACGATCTCAAGTTCAACGTAGGTGCAAATCTAGTCAAGCTGGGGTATCGAGAATGTCAGTGGAGACCTGTTGTGCATTATCATTATGACCACAGAATGTAAATGTAAAGCTCATTTTACCCATATCCCTAGCGATCCTGGTTAGTTACTTAAGGGTACTTAGCTCTAAATTTCGGAAATTCTTATAACACTAAACGGAACAAATATAAATTTCTCTCCTCGAAAAGCCTACGGATATTAAGTGAATAAATACCGAAACTGTGCTGGGCACATGCCACAATTTGGAAAAAAAAGCAAATGTGTGTGAAATCCTATGGGACTTAACTGCTAAGGTCATCAGTCCCTAAGCTTACACATTACTTAACCTAAATTATCCTAAGGACAAAAACACACGCACACACACACACACACACACACACACACACACACACCCGAGGGAGGACTCGAACCTCCGCCGGGACCAGCCGCACAGTCCATGACTGCAGCGCCCAAGACCGCTCGGCTAATCCCGCGCGACCCACAATTTGCAAGAGCGCATCATCATGTATCCAAGTTTTACGAAATCGTTCTTTGCCTTTTGACCTGGAAAATAAACTTGCATAAATGCTTGTACTTCAGTTTACTAATTACGTAGATGTTATGCTGCAAGGGATTTCTCTAGAAAGTCCACGGCATTTGAAATTGGTGAGCACTGTCTGCATACGATTAATGTGTGACGTCCGACTTTTTGATCGTATAGCACCGCCATATCCATATCTTTTGTCTTATCTCTCCTCGAGCTTAACGCTTTAAACAACACTGGAGAAACAATAATTTTCATTAGAGTGAAATCCTCTCTGCCTTACTCCCTAATTCAGTAGCCTTCTCGAAGTCCTTTTTAGAAACGGGAAACCGACTCCAGAATGAAATGCGTTACTGGAAGAGAGACCAGAGTCACATCTGCAACTTCAAAACACTCACCAAGTAAAACAATAATATTGTCTATCTTTGTTCCGCTAGTAGTCCGTACCACATTTAAGACGAATACAAGTCTTTCCCTTAGACCCACATTTCCCAGAGCGGCTATAAGGGACACTATACATAAATTGACGAGTATCTTCCTCAGAGCTAACTACGAAATTTCATTTTCTACATCCATAAATACATCTGAAATGTTCTAATGTCACTATCGTCATCATACACTGAAGTGCCAAAGAAACTGCTATAGGCATGCGTATTCAAATACAGGCAGAATACTGCCCTGCGGTCGGCAACGCCTATATAAGACAAGTATCTGGCGCAGTTGTTAGACCGGTTACTACTGCTACAATGGCAGGTTATCGACATTTAAGTGAGTGGTGCTGTAGTCGGCGCACGAGCGATGGGATACACCATCTCCGGGGTAGCGATGAAGCGGGGAATTTCCCGCACGACCATTTCACGAGCATACCGTGTATATCAGGAATCCGGTAAAACATCAAATCTCCGACATCGCTGCAGCCGGAAAAAGATCCTGCAAGAACAGGACCAACGACGACCGAAGATAATTGTTCAACGTGATAGAAGTGTAGCCCATCCGCAAATTGCTGCAGATTTCAATGCTGGACCATCAGCAAGCTTCAGCGTGCGAACCATTCAACGTAAAATCATCGTTATGGGCTTTCGGAGCCGCAGGCCCACTCGTAGACCCTTAATGCACGACAAAAAGCTTTGCCCCTCGCCTGGGCCCGTCGACAACGATATTGGACTATTGATGACGGGAAACATGTTGCCTGGTCGGAGGAGTCTCGTTTCAAATTCTATGGAGTGGACGGACGTGTACGGGTATGGAGACAACCTCATGAATCCATGGCCCTGCATGTCAGCAGTGACCGTTCAAGCTGGAGGAGGGTCTGTAATGGTGTGGGATGTTTGCACTTGGAGTCACATGGGACCTTCGACGTGTCTATATACGACTCTCACAGCTGACACGTACGTAAGCATCCTGTTTGATAACCTGCATCCATTCATGTCCATTGTACGTTCCGACGGATTTGGGCAATTCCAGCAGGACAATGCGTCCAGAATTGCTACAGAGATGCTCCAGGAACACTCTTCTGAGTTTAAACAGTTCCGCTGGCCACCAAACCCTCCAGACATGAACATTATTGAGCATATCCTGCAACGTGCTATTCAGAAGTGATCTCCACCCCCTCTTACTCTTACTTATTTATAGAAAGCCCTGCAGGATGCATGGTGTCAATTCCCTCCACCACTACTTCAGTCATTAGCCCGGTCCATGCCAAGTCGTGTACCGGCACTTCTGCGTGCTCGCGGGGGCTATGCATGATATTAGGCGGGTGTACCCGTTTATCTGGCTCTTCAGTTTATTACGCTGTTCAGTCTAATTAATGTAACCACCTGCTAAAAGCCTGAACTACAATATTTTGCAGCGCGGGCCGATGCTAGATGTAGAGGAAGAGTCAATTATGTTTTGGAACACACCAGGAGGGTTGTGGATCCATGCTGACTATAGTGCTATGGCCAGCTGCACTAGGTTTCTCTTCTGAGGATCCAAAGAGCGTAAAGCCCCATTGACTTTATTCCACAGATTCCGGGTATTTTGGTGGCCAGGGGAGTACGGTAAACTCATTCTGGTGCTCTTCAAACCACTCACATACACTGCTGGTGGTAGATGACATCGTCCCGAGGAAATACAAACTGCATGTTGGGATGGACACGGTCCCCAGGAATCGATGCATACTGTTGTTGGGGCATTGTAGCTTCCGGAATGAGATCACCCAGGGAATGCCCTCCGGCCTGGACCCTTTTGACGATCGTTGTAGCGTGTTTCATTTCAGACGTTTCACGTCGTACACGCCAGCGGCCATCTCGTCGAAGGAGCATAAAATGTGATTCATCAGGAGAGGTCACACGGTGAACATCGAGTTGCGGTATTGGAGTGCAAATTCTAGCCATTGTCGCCGATGAAGTGTAGTCAGCATGGGTGTTAGAATCAGCGCCTGCTGGAGAGGCCGACACGTTCCAAAGTTCGCTCGACGGTCGTTGAGTGGAGACATTTGGTAGTCCCTAGGTTCACCTGAGCGGTCAGTTGCTCAACAGTTGCACGCCTATTCGCCTATACACATCTCCGCAGCTCTAATTCACTATTGTTATCTACGGGTCACGGTACACCAGTTACCTCCGCGACGGTATGGGATAACGCCATTCCGCCATCCACGGTTTACTTTTACCACTGTGTTATGCGAACATTTCACAGACTTAGCTGTTTCGGAAGTGCTTTTACCCTTGGCCCAGAACCCAATGACCATGCTCTTTTGGACGTCAGGTAAATCGCTCCGTTTCCGCATTACGACAATGACTGCACTGTTACCCACGTCCCACCAACACGCCTCATATACTCTCCTGTACCAGTGGTCACCTGTGTCTGTGAGTGGTTATTGCACATTGACTTCGAACATGGGCAGTGTTCACATTTGTGTGACTGGACCGTATATTAACAGCAGCAGTAAGTAGCATCGCTAGTGCTATTGCTATTAGTTCTAAATCCCTATATTGTTTCCAATAAATTTCAGTTCTGATCTTATTACTTCATTACTGCGTATCATTTTAAAATTATCTTCATCCTTTAAGTAACTGTGATGTAAAAAGTGTTGTACGTGTAAAATTATGGGTCGATGTATGAAGGAGCCTTAAGCCCCTAATCTGATTAGGTTAAATAAGCAAACAAACAAATAAAATGATATGTAAATAATAGATTTCAGCTATCGGTCGTCCTTTTTAAATTTTATTGGAAGATCTAGATTTCAGCTAGAAAATAGCCATTCTGAATGAAGTATCATTTTTGATCAGTGCATGTAATGCCTGTTGGTCGGGCTTCATCCACAGTTCATTGAACCGTGGATGAAGCCCGACCAACAGGCATTACATGCATCTAGATCTACTAATAAAATTTAAAAAGGACGACTTATACCTGAAATCTATTATTTACAAGTCAATATAACAGTCGCTGAGTGAAATTGTCTTCTGAATGGAAGGTAACCTGATGAAATAAAATGATATCACAGCTTCAGATATAGTTACGTTTTCGGGAATAACTGTCTCTCGGGAGATCTTTTAGATGTGCAGCTATGACGACTACCGTGAAGATAAGCAGAATTCTGTTTTGGCCAGGAATATCCTCTTTGTTTGCGTTTGTCTACTATTTATGTCCTCCTTGCTTCGTACCTTAAGGGTTATTTTGCTGCCTAGGTAGCAGACTACCTTTACTTCGTGCCCCAAATTCTTACTTTAGGTTTGCTGTACTCAGCTTCAGACAACAATGTTATTTTCGCTAAGGTAGGAACTTTTGATCTGCATACTACATGTGATATGCTATGATAACTAGAAAGCATGACGTCTCATAAACGTCCATGGAAGCTGCATTAAACGACAGCTAACGATTTTCTGTTCGCTGTGATCCCAGCCACGTGTCAAAGTGTGCCCGAAGTATCTTCAAGGACAGCGTGGACGTAACAGCGCACTCGTTACCAAGGCCACATGAAGTCGGAATCTCTGACGTTATAGAGTAAAATGATGGACATTTTAGAGTAAATTAACACCTAAAACTTAAGAAAAACGATCGTATGCATTACGTCACTCCTCGTGGTGTCGGAACTTAATTTATGCTTTCACATAATGACGTTTTTTTATAACGAAAATCACCGTTCTTTTCGTCAGTGAGACTGAGAACGCAGTAGACAAAACGCACAGGTTGATGTAATATATACATTTCCGCTCTGTCTTTGATCGCATAAAATGCGGGATTACCGCGTATCGGATCTGATTTGTAGTTGAATTTAGGACTGCGTTGCACATAAGACTCCCCACGTCTTCAGTTATTTGATGGATGTATTCCAGTCTCCGTTTTTCCCTGCGGTCATTACCCTCTACAATTCCCTCGAGTTCAAAATAGTTCAAATGGCTCTGAGCACTATGTGACTTAACATCTTAGGTCATCAGTCCCCTAGAACTTAGAACTACTTAAACCTAGCTAACCTAAGGACATCACACACATCCATTCCCGAGGCAGGATTTGAACCTGCGACCGCAGCAGTCCCGCGGTTCCGGACAGCAGCGCCAGAACCGCACGGCCACCGCGGCCGGCTCCCTCGAGTTCCGCAGAAGTTAATGCCTAATGTCTTAACATTTGTCATACCACCGTGTCCCTTCTTGTCATTTTCCAGATGTTGCTTCCTTGTCCGATTCTACAGAGAACTACACCATCCCTCATCTCGCCAGCCCACCTGATTTCCAACATTCTCCTGCAGCATCACATCTTAAACGCTTCGATTCCTATTTCTGTTTTCTCACTGTGTATGACTCGCTATCACAGAATTTTGTGCTCCAAACGGTCAGTCTCAGAAATCTTTTCATCACATTGAGGCCAATTTTTGATAACATTACCCAGGAATGACCTCTTTGCTTGTGCTAGTCTGCTTTTTATGCGTCGTTGCTCCGTCCCTCAGGGGCTATTTTGCTGTGTAGGTAGCAGACTTCCTTAATTTTGTCTACTTAGTGGTCAAAAATTCTGATATATAATTTGTCGATGTTCTCATTTCTGCAGCTTCTCATTTCTTTGGTATTTTTACCGCGTACTCTCAATCTATACTCTCTACTCATTAGACTGTGCATTACATTCGGAAGATCCTGTTAGCCCTCTTCACTTTCGCTGAGGATGGCAATGACATCAAGGAATGTTACGACTTATATCGTTTCATCCTGAATTTTAATCCAATTTTTCAGCCTTTGTTTTAAATCTGTCACTGCTTCTTCGATAGGGGCGAAAGATTACATTCCTGTCTTACATCCTTTTTTCAGTGCACTTCGTTCTTGGTCTTTCACTCTTATTGTTCCCTTTTGTTTCTTGTACTCATTATATGTCACTGTTTTATCCCTGTTGCTCACTCCTACTTTTCTCATAATTTCAAACATCTTAGCTATTTCACATTGTTTCTAGATCGACAGATTCTATGAGCAAAGCCGCAAGTGCCGCTCTGATGCCTTTACCTTTCGTAAGGTAACTGATCGTCATCTAAGAGATCCTCACATTTCTTTCCCATTTTTCTATGTATTATTCTTTTAGCATCTTGGGCACATCAGATGTTAAATTGCTTACCCGATAGTCTTCGCACCTATCTGGCCCTTCATATCTTCAGAATAGTGTGGATGATACTTTCCCGAAGGTCTGATAGCACGTCGCCAGTCTCATAGGTTCTATACTCCAGTTTGAATGGTCGTTTTGTTGTCATTTGCCCCAGTAATTTCAGAATTTCCGATGGGATGTTCTTAACGGAACAAAATCGACAGATGTTAATGTAATTTCACGACTACGTCAACGGAACGCTAAAGGGCGGTTACTATCAAACTATTTCTGTTAATGATGTGATGGGAAACGTTGAAAGTTCACAGACAGTAGACAGTGCTATTGACTATAGGTAGATTGAAATTCCAGAAGCTTGTATCGAAATGAATGAACACCTGCAGATGATGGATGAAAGGGCTGACAATTAATCTTAATTGCAAACAAATGTAGTACACTAAGTAGGCAAATAATTGCACTGTTGTTTATTTTATTTTTATTTAGCGTATGGGTACACAGCAAAAATAATATTACAATTATCTCCAACAGCAATCTAATATCCAGGTCACGAACAGATTTCATTGATCCCACCATCATCATTAGGAAATCTGTTGGATTTCCTGCAAAAGGTCTCAGAGGACATTCTGAAATTACATGGGGAACTGTCTGCTTTACAGCACCACAATCACAAAATGGGAAAGTTATTTTCTTCCATTAGTGCAGAGTCTGGACCCCTTCCATTGCTGGATCTCATTCAGTTAAGAATTGACCAGATTTTGCATGACAGATCAGAGTAATGTTACTTGTTCGATATGCATGGAATCTTAAGTTGATCCATCGTAGCATTAATCTGCCATATGTGTCGCCAGCAGTCTTCAATATTAATGTCATCGTCAGCTCACATTCATGCGGTTCTCAGGGGTGGGTGACGAAAGTGAAATCTACCTTTCCTGATTACTGGAAAGTCTGCGTTTCTGTAGTTTTTGCGCTCCTGTACAGTCCCACTTTCCTGTGGCAGAGATTGACATGCTGTGTGGTTAAGTATGGGTAGCCATAAAGCAGCTGAGGTTCTCATGGTACCAGTTATAAGATGTGTGGTGTGATTGGACTGTGTATCAACAAGTTTTGTGTGACCACTATTCAGCCAGAATATTCCAGCAACAGGGTAAACCAATCCCAGAACTGAAGTACGGAGTGTCGGTGTAGTTGATCCCAAGATGTGCCACAGGGTTTTGTGGAGGATGTTATTTTCAGATTTTACTTTGTCATCTGTTCTTAAAAGACGTTGTTTGTAGCTGAGCATTCTATCAAGCGTGACCCCTATACATTTTGTTTTCCTGTTATTTCCGAGTAATCGTCATTCAGGGTGTACCGTGAGCTCTTTGTTGGCCATATTGTTGTCTAGTTGCAATATTGAGACTGTCTTAGCGGCACTTCCATTTGCGGAAATGTTCACGAATAGCTGACAGATCATTGGTCAATATGGTTACATTACTGGTGAAAAATCACTCGAAACTGTAACTACCGTAAGACATTTAGAACTAACTGCCTCGAGCGACCTAAAGTGGAATGATAAAATAAAACATCAGGGAAGAAGCTGATGATAGGCTGAGATGCATTAGGAGAGTCTTAAGGAAATCTACTTAATCCACAAATGAAGTGTTTTTAAATGTTTACAGCAGATTCTTGTATGTGGAACCTGTTGTGGATTGGCAAGACAGCCAACCCACTATGAGAGGAAGCCGAAAGGCACGCGTTTTAGCTCACGCAGGCTGGCGTGAGGTCTGGAACAGGTCAAGGAAATGAGACTAACAAAAAACGTACGTAGCTGCAGGAATACTTAACTTTAATCCATAATTGGTGAACATCGCTCTTGACGGTACATGTTTTACAGCATCAATAGTAACTGGTAATGGCGCCTTGCTAGGTCGTAGCAAATGACGTAGCTGAAGGCTATGCTAACTATCGTCTCGGCAAATGAGAGCGTATTTTGTCAGTGAACCATCGCTAGCAAAGTCGGCTGTACAACTGGGGCGAGTGCTAGGAAGTCTCTCTAGACCTGCCGTGTGGCGGCGCTCGGTCTGCAATCTCTGATAGTGGCGACACGCGGGTCCGACGTATACTAACGGACCGCGGCCGATTTAAAGGCTACCACCTAGCAAGTGTGTCTGGCGGTGACACCACAGAACCATTACAACATGAGACAGAGACCTTACAAGAAGAGAGAGAGAGTTCAATGAAGACCGTTTAGTTTCGTTATGGGATTGTTTACTTGGCGCGAGGTCGTTGGGATGATGCTCAATGAACTCCAGTGACAGATGCTGCAAGAGAGGATGCATACTGTTGAAATTACTAGAGTGTACTTTCCCAGAAGAGTCGGGGAACATACTAATTTCTCCTACATCTCTCTCTCTCTCTCTCTCTCTCTCTCTTCGTTGAATCGATTCCAATTCTCAGTGATCCCATGATCCTATGAATTAAAGCACACCAAGTTCTTCTGTTCTGCACTTCCTCTCGGAGACTTTCCAGGTTGGAATTCGTTACTTCCGTGTTGCCATCGACCCATCTCATCCTTCGCTGCCCAGTTCTCCTTGTGCTTTAGATCTTCCCCAGCATTAACGTCTTTTCCAGCAAATCATTTCTTCTCTTTGTCAGCCCAAAGTAGGTCAGGTTTTGTTTCAGTGTCAGATCTTGACAGGAGGAATCTGGTTTTGTTTGCTCTAATATTGACTTATTCGTTCTCCTTCTGGTCTGTGGAACTCTAAGGAGTTTCTTGCAACACTACAATTCAAAGGTGTGTATTCTACGCCGTTCAGCCTTTATTATAGTCCAGATTTCTCATCTACCCCCTTAAAACATTTTCAAGGGTGGACATTGCCTTTCTGACGGGTAATAAGCGTCTAATGTAGAAAAAAATCTTCATTGTTTCTACTCTTGTATGCCATGAAGTGACAGGTGTAGCAGCCATATTATTTTGTTTTCTTGATTTAGGCATTAGACCAGCCTTTGCACTTTCCTCTTTCGCCCTCAGTAAGAGGTTCTTTAGCCGTTCCTCTCTTTATGCTATCAGTATGGTATCATTTGCATACCTAACATTATTCATCCAAGCTATTTTAATTCCAGTTTCTTCTTATTCTAACCCCTCATTCGTCATAGTGTTCTCCAAGTACATAATGAATAAATACGTTTATATTATGCAGCCTTGCCGTACTCCTTTCAGGAACTTGAACCATTTAGTTGCTTCATATATCTGTATATTGTTCTTAATGTTGCATCTCGGCCAGAGTATAAACTCCGCAAGTAAATGAGGTGATCAGATACTCCCATGGTTTTGAATATTTCCCATAATTTATTGTGATGGATGCAGTCAAAAGATGTAACATAATCAATAAATCAGAGATACACATCTTTCGGAAATTCTCTTGCCTTCTCCATAATCCATTGCATGTTGGCAATTTGATCTGTGGTCCTCCTCCCTTTACGAACTCTAGCTGCTTCAGATATTTCTCGGTCTGCACACTATTTCTAAGATTTGTAAGATTTTAAGCGTGACTTGGCTATCATATTGAGATATTTGAGATTGTTCTGTGATTTGAATAAGTTTTAAAGCTTGCCTTTTTTGGAATCGGGATGAATCCTGAGCTTTTGCAGGCTTTTTACCTCTGATGGGTTCTCCATATTTTCTGACCTACTGAGTGCAAAATTTTCTCTGCATTATTTTCAGTACCTTTGAACAATTCTGCTGGAATTCTATTATGCCCACTAGCCTTGGTTTTAGCAATATTTCCCATGTTTGACTTCACTGTCCCAAATACCTGGCTTTGGTTCTAAAATCACATTATCCTTATGTTCATCAGTATTCAGGTCTTTCTTATATTTCAAAATCTTAAACGTGGCCTTTGTCTCTCGCGTAGCGAAAACATATCTTATAAAAATATTTTATTCTTTGGACACCTGTTATAATTTCATGTAGAGAAGAGCCTTTATCAGTGGGCGAATGCATTTGTACATTTATTATGACGTACGCTGAGTATAATCTCGCTGCTGTCTTTATCCGCCGACGTGGGTGGCCGAGCGGTTCTAGGCGCTACAGTCTGGACCCGCGCGACCGCTACGGTCGCAGGTTTGAATCCTGCCTCGGGCATTGATGCATGTGACGTCCTTAGGTTAGTTAGGGATAAGTAGTTCTAAGTTCTAGGGGACTGATGACCTCAGAGGTTAAGTCCCATTGTGCTCAGAGCCATTTGAATCATTTTTTGTCTTTAGCCATGTCATGTGATATTTCTGGTTTTTATATCAATTTTATACATGAAAAGAGATGCTCGGCTTCAGTTAATGTAATTTACCACCATATGATGTAATAAGGTCAATTCCTTCTGAAGAAGATATTTTTATAAATGTCAAAAACTAAGTCAAGGGCTGGATAAACCTTTGGTTTGCAACCGGCTGGCTGATTTTTTTCAGTCGAATTTTTTCTTATATGGATCTTCTACACATTCTGCCCATCTTCCCTTAATGTCCTCTGCTTCTGTTTGATCTTTACCGCTTCTGACGTTTATCGTTCCAATTCTCGCCTGGAATTTTCCTTTGCTGTAAGGATCCCTAGTCTTCCCCATTCTGTTCCTCTCTTCAACTTCTTTGCACTATTCACTGAAACGATTGCGTGGAGAGACTCACAGAAATAAGAGTTCACACAGAGATAAACCGACATACATTCTTCCTACGTCCATCGTGAATGGAATAAGAAAGGGTTAAAAATAGTGTTACCTGAAGTACACTCCGCCACACACCGTAAGGTGACTTTGAGAGCGTAATTCAGATGCATTGTAAATCACTCCAGACCTTGTGTAACACCGTAAACCTTTTACTGTACGTATTTTCAGTGTTACCTTCCAAACTTCCTCCGTTTGCTCGATACTGTAGTGTATTTACATCTGCGCTCTAAGATTGGACGTCCATTACCACGGAATTGACTGCTGAGAGAACCTAGTAATGCAGAATTAAAGCCCTACAACGGGGACGGCGGATTACTCCATTCTGCACGGAGTTTCGTTTAATTCCTACGGGATGCTATTCCGTGCGGGAGGAAGGTGTCTTACTTCACCGGAATTGTTCGCGCGGCCTCAGCTTAGCCGTATCATTCGCGATTCGGACGGGATCTTACACAGTAATCTGCTATCGTGTTCTCTCAGCCGTTGCCTGTTTTCGCGCTCAAGTTTGAAATAGTTGCTGGAGTCCGACGTCCCTTTCATTAATCGGAAAGGCTAGGTGCTGGAACTGCATTAGAACCGAGTCAAGGCACTTGCTTTCAATTAGTACGTTGCGAATTCCGTAGTAACTAGATTCACAGCTAACGGCGACCGCAGTGATGCTGAAACTTGAGTAAACGAGTTAACTGATCGCAACACCAAGGAACGCGTGCAGGCTTCCTCTGGATACAGTTCTGGCAGAGAATTCGAGAGGCAAGTCTATGCTTTGGTAGCGGCTGAATGCAGATCTACTCATAAGATGTTATGTGGAAAAGATGAATGTCTTGTTGCAAAATTTATAGGTCTGAGGAGTACAAAGGTAAACATAAAGTTTTCGGATTCCGTATTTCAATCAATAAAAACGGAACCCATTTAGGATCACTCCGTTGTCGGTTCTTGTGTCTGTCAATCTTTCTGTTCGACTGTTGAGAACCCTTATCACAGACGGGGGTAGAGATATCAAGTTTAAAGTTAAGTCAAATATTAAAGGCTATGGTCCCTAGGCGCTATAAAACGTTGGAAAACATTTTAGCTCTAAGTCAATGGAAACAAAAAATACGGCTGTTTTTTGATATAAACTTACTCATCCATACCTATAGGATACTTCCCGTTGACATCCAATCATGAAATTTGGCAAGAAGCAAGGTTCCACAGAAGGAAAGGAAATGAAAGGAAAGGAAAAAAAATCCGAAAATCGTAAATTTATAATTACATCCCGTAATTTTTTTTACAATTACAAACTTACAATCTTAGGAATTGGTGCAGAGGTTTTGATCTGGTCATAGGTCGACTGATAGACGAGGAAGATCTGTGTATATAAGTTACATATATTCCGTGCTAACTGGTTGAGATACGATGAAAGATATCCCTTGCCGGCCGCGGTGGTCTAGCGGTACTAGGCGCTCAGTCCGGAGCCGCGCGACTGCTACGGTTGCAGGTTCCAATCCTGCCTCGGGCATGGATGTGTGTGATGTCCTTAGGTTAGTTCGGTTTAAGTAGTTGTAAGTTCTAGGGGACTGATGACCACAGATGTTAAGTCCCATAGTGTTCAGAGCCATTTGAACCATTTTTTTGATATCCCTTGCAGATGTCAGAAGGATGCGTTTTGTTTACACCTGAGTGAGTGTAGAATCTGACTACTATATAATGGGATTGGAAGTGTCAGCCACAAGAATGTAATCAGAATGTCACAAATATTTATTTTGACAAGCAAATTTATTTTGGACGAGCCTTCTAAGTACTTCACAAGTTCCTATTAAAAATACGAGGGTTGACCATAGTGTACTATAAGTATCTATGTATCAGCATCTATGTCGATTATTAACAAAATATCGTCTACTTCTGTATTCTTGGGATGACTGAATTATCTGTCTACATAAGGAATCATAAGAGCGTGAGTCCTACTCGCTCTTGTCCGATTTTCTTTCTTAAAATTTGTTTTGGTGTCAGTGACACCTAATACAAAACACAAACACACAAATGTAAGCGTATCGGTATCTATGTCCAAAGAACATTTTGTATGCACTATAGTAGAAACGTAAAATTACTTTCATACTGTGTATGTTTTCAACAAAATATGATTCTGTGATATTCAAAATTTTTATGATGGTGAAAAATGATGGATTGTAGTATTATTTAGTTTTTGCGTATACATTTGACTTAGCTTTAGCAAGATATGCTAGTACTTGAAATGCATTCGCAGTTGGAATGCGAACAACCAACGACTCTATAAATGAATGACGACAGTGAAAATTTGTGCTAGACCGGGACTCGAATCCGGGTTTCCCGCTTTATGCGAGCGGTCGCCTTAACCACCTCGGATATCCGTGCACGAATCGCAGCCAGACCGAAACTTCCATATGTCGTCCTACGTCACAACCTGTGCTCGCACACACACACACACACACACACACACACACACACACACACACACACACACACACATTGCATAATACCTGTACTGGGGAGGACGTTTTTATTGAAAGTTTGTATCTGCTATCGGCGTATAAATACCATATATACAAATACCACGTTTTTGTTACCAAATAGCCGGCCGAAGTGGCCGAGCGGCACTAGGCGCTTCAGTCTGGAACCGCGCCACCGCTTCGGTCGCAGGTTCGAATCCTGCCTCGGGCGTGAATGTGTGTGATGTCCTTAGGTTAGTTAGGTTTAAGTAGTTCTAAGTTCTGTGGCACTGATGACTTCAGATGTTAAGTCCCATAGTGCTCAGAGCCATTTGAACCATTTTTATACTCGAGTTTGGCGGAAATTTCTCCATCCCATTCAGAATGGCTCCAATGAGAAAGTAACAGCTTTCATGTATACCACAACGCCTTTCCTTGATATATGAAATGGGTACTTTTCTACATTTAATGCCAGGTATCGGGCTGCGCGGAAGTTGAATGACCGTTGGAGCAAATGGTCATCGATGGTCGACGCGGCCGGCATAAATACAGCCGCACCTCGACTGCTCAGTTAGTCGTCTACTTCGTCTGGTGGCGTACTTCACTATGTTCGCCGTACTACTGACTACTTGTCGACGACTTCGCTTTGGTATTGGTTTTCCTCTTTGGTCACGTCGCCATTGACATGCTTTTGTTGTGTCTGGTCCGCCGTTCGATCAGCCCTGTTGCTCGACTGCAGCATGGGTTTGGGTCCCGTCCGCAGGCTGCCTTCCCGCCTTGCGTCGTCACCGTTCCTCTTCTGTTTTTCTGACGTGTGCAGCGGTATGCGGCTGCTCGCGGACACAGCATCATGAGGGTGATGTAGCGGGTGGACAAAAATAGGGAAAAACCAAAAACGCAACACATTTCCATGCTTAGTACACTGTATGAAGACAATTGGCGTTCAAAACAGCTTCCAGTCTCCTCGGAATGGGTAAATATAAGACCTGAATTGTTTTCAAGGGAGTCTTATACCATTCCTCACGCGAAACAGTGGCTACTTTTGGTAACGATGATGGTGGGGTCACGCAGCCTTCTCTCCTACAATGATGAGACCTGGTGACTGTCGTGCACGACTACGGATCAGATATTGTCATGGGATGATCTTGTCGGCCAAAACGCAGAGTAACCATGGTGCCCGTGGAAAACCACGATGTGGCTGCCCAAAGTATCACCAAACCCCTGCAATGTTTCTCTCATGGATCGTAAACTCGTCAGAAGTGTGAAACCTCATCCGACTGAGTGCCTCTCTTCCATTCATCCATAGTCCAGGTGTTTATGGCTTCGGCACCACGTTTTCCTGTTACGGGCATTTGCATCACTGATGAGTAGTTTTGGAATTCCAGCTCGCCCTGAAATTACCTGCTTCTGAAGCTCCATTCGTGTTGTTTTGGTGCTCACAGTGTTTGCGAGTACGACATTCAGGTCTGCAGTGACTTTTGCAGTTGTCGTCCTCTCATTTTTCGTTACGTTCCACTCAAATGATGGTCTGTCACGATCTCCCAAGATGCACTTCCATCCGCTTTGTGACATTGAGGATGTTGTTTTTCCGCTTTCCATGTGTGAGGTATAAATCTTCGACACGGTGCCGCTTGAAACAGCAATTACTTGGCTACAGTGGTTATGGAAACGCCCACAATACGAGCGCGAACTATTTACCCACGTTCTAGTTTACGTAGCTCTGATATAATGCACTCAAAATTACACAGAAAACTCTTCTGACCACGACTGATACTTGAAACCAACTGAGGACTTCGCACATGTGCCGCTGGTGGTAAATGCAACAGTGCAACCTGTAGGCTGGGATTGTATCTGCGTTTCTATTCAAGCATGTATTTCTAGCGGTGATTCCATTATTTTGTCCAACGCTTGTAGATACAGACGACAGTGACTGTATTTAATGTACTTGAGAATCGTCTTAGCTTTATAGTAATTAGCAGTTTTACGGGTGCTAAGGTGACATACGCCTGTTGCAAAAAATCGTTATTTTTCAGAAGTAACCCAACCAGTGAATCATCATCTTCTTGACAAATGATGTTGTTATTAAGAGTTAGAGTTCTTATTTCCTTGGAAAATTTCTTTGACATTTCTGGCATTAGGCAGGTACCTCTCCACGGAGGCAGCTTAAGCATAATTGGGACACTCGCACACGAGTGTCCCAGATATTCCCTCTCTTCAACAACTGCTCCATTGGTGTTTGGCCTCTAGTATTCCGGTGTAGATACGCCGGATGGATTCTAAAATATAATTCCTTTGATTACACGATTTCTGTTTTGTTTCATTCTTTCTACCGCATTAGCAAGATAGCCAAAACCGCGTCTAGCTCTTTCGAAGTCCTCCCAGGATTGTTATCAAAGTTCGGTAACAAGATTCGGCCTAGTCATTCACCCGTTCGCTTATCTTTCAATATGGACATAAGAGACTGCTAATTGTTAGCTTTAAAGTGTTGCGGTTTTACGATTCGAAGACCTTCAGGCGGTCACACATCTACTGTATCAGATCTTGGTTCGCCTCTATGTTTGTTTCTGACTGGTCTGCTAGCTTTTTTGCAGTATTTAATATCCAGTGTCCATTACGCACAAACAGTCTCTTTATTTACAGCGTCAGCGAACTGGCAAGTTTTCAGCTTTTTTTCGTGCATCCATTCACTTCCCTTGGCTCCTCTTCATTTTGAAACGAAATGCGGAGAATAAATTCTTATGCACGTCGTTTTTTTCGTCCTACTGAGCACTTGTTCGGGAAGTATCCCGAATTACGCTTCTACCCTTTCAGCTTTACACAGTCTACTCATATTTCGCTGTCCGCAGCTCGTGTTCTAGTGGCTAGCGTTGCTACCTCGGCATCACGGGGTTCCGGGTTCGATTCCCGGCTGGATTGGGGATTTTCTCTTCACGGGGACTGGGTGTTTGTGTTGTCCTCATTATTTCATCATCATCATTCGTGACAGTGGCTAGATTGGAAGTCGAAAAAAATTGGACTGTGAAAAAATTTGAACTTCGTGCGGGCGCTGATGATCGCGCATTTGAGCGCTCCACAAACCAAATATCATATTTCGTTTGTCCCTTTCATGCTAAGGAACGAGCTGCAACTTAAGTGTGATCGTAAAATGTGCTTTCTAGACGCAGTATTCATAAAATGTTACTATTATCCAGAATAGGAAATACGTATTCTGAGCAGACGTTTATTACATATTTCGAAGCATCGAAGCATATCATCAGAATATGTAAATAATGATACGTGGCTATGCATGTAACAATGAAATATTTGAGCTAAATCATCCCAGGGCATTCTACACAAACACATGGTGTTTGTTATTCGTATATGGAGACACACAATCTTTATTACGACAAATCATGCTGTGATTATGTTAAGAAAATTTGGAACTGTAAGAATAAATCACTCTATTTGTTCTTATTTAGGGATAAAGCTGTCTGATCCGTCATACTGATGTTTGAATGTAAGAAGCGAATTTGATTAGTTGGTCTCTGAGAGGTGGTTCATCGTTAGTTATTCAAGACAACTGTAGACACGTATAAAGTAACAAAGCCACTGAAATTCTATTATTGGAGAAGCACGGACTGCCGTGAAGTGTTATTTTGTGACTGGTTTCGGATGAACATCACCAGACAAAGTACTATGTAGAAAAAACGGAACCACTCGTAATGACAGAACACGTTTAAAAAAATGTAGTGTAAGGATTATATATTTTTCTTTGAAACAAAACCATTACAGTAGGTAGTAGAACATCACGACTGTTATATATGTTGACTGCTGCGGTAACAGAACGTTAGGGAGTGTAAAGCAGGCAGTTACGAGGAAGCCTCTGCCCCTGAGATTTAAGTGGAATATAGAACGGAAATAAGGGACAAATATCTATTCATTAAATTTGCATAATCTGATGTCCACCGCTCATTGACATGATTTACAATTTCTAATACAATTTTAAAATTTTGAGGAGGGTGGCTATCCAAATTCCGTAACGATAGTTATACCAACAAGGCAAGTAAGTATCCTCTACATTATTTCTTGTTCCATTGACAATATCTGTGGAAGGAGCGCAGAGATTGCATGGTTTAATGTTGCTTGCTTGCTGTACCAAGCATTATCGCTGTTTGAGCGGATGATATAAGATGCTTAACGATCAGTATACAGGGTGGTCCATAGATAGTGACCGGGCCAAATATCTCACGAAATAAGCATCAAACGAAAAAACTACAAAGAACGAAACTCGTCTGGCTTGAAGGGGGAAGCCAGATAACGCTATGGTTGGCCCGCTAGATGGCGCTGCCATAGGTCAAACGAATATCAACTGCGTTATTTCTTTACGTACTACACGAATATGTAATTAAAAATGGGGGTTCCTATTTTTAAAAAAAACTCAGTTGATATGTTTGACCTATGGCAGCGCCATGTAGCGGGCCAACCATAGCGCCATCTGGTTTCCCCTTTCAAGCCAGACGAGTTTCGTGCTGAGTAGTTTTTTCGTTTGACACTTATTTCGTGAGATATTTGGCCCGCTCACGATCAGTGGACCACCCTGTACACACTGAAGAGCCAAACAAACTGGTACACCTGCCTAATAGCCTGTAGGGCCCACGTGAGCACGCAAAAGTGTTGCAACATGACGTGGCATGGACTCGACTAATATCTGAGGTAGTGCTGGAGGGAATGGACACCATGAATCCTGCAGGCCTGTCAATAAATCCGTAATAGTACGATGGGGTGGAAATCTTTTCTGAACAGCACGTTGCAAGGCATCCCAGATATGCTCAATAATATTAATGTGTGGGGTGTCTGGTGACCACGGAGTGTTTAAATTCAGAAGTGTGTTCTGGGGCCACTCTGTAGGAATTCTGGACCTGTGGGGCATCTCATTGTCCTTCTGGAACTGCCTAAGTCCGTCTGAATGCACAATGAACATGAATGGATGCAGATCATCAGACAGGGTGCTTACATACTTGTCACCTATCAGAGTCGTATCTAGACGTATCAGGGGGATCCCATATCACTCCAACTGCACACACCGCACACCATTTCAGAGCCTGCCGCAGCTTGAACGGTCCCCTGCTGACATGAAGGGTCCATGGATTCATTAGGTTGTCTCCATACCCTTACACGTCCATCCGCTCGATACAATTTGAAAAGAAACTTTTCCGACCAGACAACATGTTTCCAATAATCAACAGTCGCTGATGACGGCCCCAGGCGATGCGTAAAGCCTTGTGTCGTGCCGTTATCAAGGGTATACGAACGGGCATTCGGCTCCGAAAGCCGATATCGATGATGTTTCGTTGAATGGTTCGCATGTTGACACTTGTTGGTGGCTCAGCATCGAAGTCTGCAGCAATTTGCGGAAGGGATGCACTTCTGTCACATTACATGAACTGGATGTTTCGGGTAGCCATTCTTTTGTAGTATGCTCCACGGCTGTTCCTGATTTACTTGATGAAAAGTCATATCATAGTCAACGTTCTTAGGGTGTAGTCTCTCTTTTCTCCAATATTTGTTTGAGGCTAGTTATATAAGCTATGCGGAAGCTGCCTTTTATAAATACACATTGTTCAAATGGCTCTGAGCACTATGGGACTTAACATCTGAGGTCATCAGTCCCCTAGAACTTAGGACTCCTTAAACCTAACTAACCTAAGGACATCACACACATCCATGCTCGAGGCAGGATTCGAATCTGCGGCCGTAGCGGTCGTGCCGTTCCAGACTGAAGCGCCTAGAACCGCTCGGCCACAACGGCCAGCAAATACATATTGTTCCTCCGTTTAAAGAACACGTGAGAGCGTCTTGAGAACATAATTTACTATTTTCGCGTATATGTCATATTCCTAGATTACCGAAATGAATCATCAGTAGTTATTGCACTTGTATGTCCCTTCTTGGAAACTGAGGTTCTTTTTACTTCTCACCTCTGTTCTGTCATGACACTCAATACCCAACTTGTACCTACATTTTAAAATCACTTTGCCGTATTTTATCGTTTCCAGGTTTATTTTGTTTAATTTTGGAGAACTTCTATTTTGGAAAGATGATATCAGAACTGTCTCCAACTCCTCTAATTTTGTTGCATTTATTTATTCAACCTCATTGATGTCTGTATCTGGGTATATTCCATTCTTTCTGTCAGTATCGTGGTCCCGTAATTCTTTACAGAGTTATATTCACGATCTCCTGCTGTTACATTAATGTTGGCAGTTTCAGGTTCATATTGAGAATGGTGTGTGTATGTGGCACCACCGTATCCCTGCATGTGATTAACACATTAGAAATGTAGAGACCTTGAGGGGCGGGGGGCGGGGTGGAGTGTGTAATTGAAAATTGTTTGTTTAAAAAAATTTTAAATTTATTGTTAGTTGTTTGATTTGGGGGCAGGAGACCAAACAGCGAGGTCATCGGTCCCGTCGGATTAGAGAAGGCTGCGAAGGAAGTCGGCTACGCTCTTTCAAAGGAACATCCTGACATTTGCCTAAAGTGATTTGGTTAATTTATTGGGCCACAAAATATTGTTATTACAAATGCAAATCGAGCGCGAGATAATTGTTATGAATTAAAGTGAGTTTAGCAATGGAATCACTGTTTCATTAGAAGAACATAAAACAGAGCCATTAAAACTTACAAGATAGGTAACAGATTTGGATACTCTTTCAAGATTCGTTTAAGTTTTATCCAAATGGCCTAGTAAAAAGGTTTAAGATTCTTTAGTTGAGAAACGCACACACGCAGAAAATGAACTTTAAAAGCAGTATAAGATAAAAATACCAAACATAACGGGCTGAGCATATCCCAATAACAGTCAGGGTCCCCAGCCGCCACGTCAACGAAAAAAGGCACATGCAAGGTGCAAAAAAACAAATTACATCCAAGAAGGAGGCGGAGCATAGTGATGACAAATCGACATGAACACGCCAGAGGTGTGTCGAAATACAGAAGAAAGTTATGCCCCAAAATAGGGCAAACGGGCAAGCTGGCGAATAATATTCCAAGAACTGTGCTAGACACACCACGGCTCGGATCTGAGGAAAACCACCAACCCACAAGGGTAATTACGGCGCTCACCTAACCTGAATAAGCCCAGCAGCAGCAAGACCCCATCCTCCGTATAAACCAGCAACAATGGCGAGATCTGGAAAACAGAAATTGCCATAGGCCGCTTGTCTTCTGGTCGTGGTGCATTCCCGGTGAAACGTAATCATTCGCACGTTTAAGGTGTTTCTGCTTGCTAGCTCAGCGAGCTCCAAACGGAGTCTTTTCGTGCCGAGCGCCTCGTAGCCAAAACAGACCGCCAGCGACGTTTTCCAATGGAAACCACCAGAAATCTCTCTCTGTCCGCTCCCGCAGCCTGCTCTGTCTAAGCAAAGCAATTAGAGCCTTACATGATAGCATCACACACACACACACACACACACACACACAAGTCGGATGCGAGGTGTCGACCAACCTCGCAGCACGACCCAAAGATTTTTATTAAAACTTAAATCTATCTGCTGTCAACCATATGCACCGTACTTCATTGAGCTTATCGATCAGTTTCATGACTTAGTCTTCACGTTACACCTTATTGACTTAAACACATTTCTTCCTCTTTTACAGTTCTGTTCAGCTTTTGGGGTTCGCTTACATATCGTGATTTTCAGATAATTTGATTTTTATTTTTGTTCGATTATTCCGAAATTTATTCATTCTATATATTTTCAGGCCAGGATTTCCGATTGATTGATAAGTTGCTTTCAACATTGTTGAGAGACTTTTAGTTGTAATTCTTTGTCAGTATAACCATTTGTCGGATTTTCAAGCAAAAGTACAGTTGATACAAATATTTTATTCCATTTTCTCGTAGTAGATGTGCCACTTCTGGATCTTTTTGCACACGTTTATTTAACCTTTTTCTTTACTTAGCAAAAATTTTTATTCTGAAAATTGCTATAAATTGATCTGTGTATATGTCACTGCCACTATGTACTCTTGTATCTGCTACACCTGGAAATAATTTTAATTGACTATCACATCATCAGTCATTGAACTTCTTCCTCCTCATGTAAACTGATGAATACACCTTGTTGCAAATAATGTATTAGTGTTTTTTAATTGGTAGTAGGATATGAATTCTCTCAATAATTCGTTATTTTCACTCATGTGCGTTAACATTTATTTTCTATTACTCCTGGCACTTGTTTGTTTCCTACTCGATCACTGATATATCCAGCTACAACGACGAAATCACTCTTACCTGTATTATCAACCACTGAGTGAAACAAACGAAGATTATCATAGATTTATTCAGATTCTTACCATCTGTTTTCTTCTGGGGCGAAAGCTATAATACCTCTCTGTACTTTTGATCTAAGGTTTAAAATCGTTTCTATTTTAATGGTGTCGTTCACTATTTTATTTTTCCGTTTTATATCTGCTTATACTGCCAGTTCTGCCGCAGGCCTTGCTTCTCATGAAACTCCACTGTAAATCATTGTATATTTATCAATTTTCTTTGTTCTCTGCGCTTTCCTTTTTTCTCTGCAATTACAGCGATATTAACTTCGTGCTTAGAGATCTATACATCAAGTTGTTATTCTTCATTTATTATACCTTTCATTTTTCATTTTCCTGTTTTCAGTACCGGTATTTAATTTCGAGTTATTGTCTTTTGTTCTTGCCAACTGTCTTCACCAACAAATCCGTCTGCCTTCTATTCAGATATTTACGTCCATCCCCGTTAGCTGAGTGGTCAGCCCAGCAGAATACCACGCCAAGGGCCCGGGTTCGATTCCCAGCTGGAGCGGGAGATTTTCTCCGCTGAGGGACTGGGTGTTGTGTTGTTCTCATCATCATTTCATCCGCATCTACGACGCGCAAGTCACCCAATGTAGCGTCGAATGCAATAAGTACTTGCCCTCGGTGGCCGAACTTTCCCGAATGGGGGACTCCCGGCCCACAATGCCATACGCTCATTTCCATTTCAGAGATTTACGAATAATGTCGAGTTTTATGGGAAGGGGATACCAGCCCTTCGCACAACCCCATACCTGGAGGATCAGGAGCTCTTCTGTCAGGGTTGCCATACGCTAACCAAGGAGATGGAGTACAAAAGGACAAAAAGTGCGTCATGGAAGTACAGAATACAAGCTTAAAATTCAGAACACTCGCAGTCTAAGTATCAGTAAAAATGAAAGTGAAGAAGTAAAAGATGAGAATAACGTATCATCTTGTGATGTGCTTCGAGAATCAATCTCAATACAATACAATGAAATGTTACCTTCGCCTACATCAACAACATCGTCGTGATCACGTACTATGGTCACAATTAATTTGAACAGTCATAGGCAGTGTAGAGGATGGTACCTGAACATTTTCCTTGTCAGTGGATAGGAAACAGCATTTTCTTTTAAATGTAGTAGGACTGTTAATGTATTATACCTGTTATGTTTATCTAGGAAATATAAGCAGTGCAGGGTATGTGTTTTTGAGAATCGTAGTACGCCTTAAGAAGCCTTCACGAACTTAATAGATTTGGTGGAATGTACTGGTAGTGGTAGACTTAGAGGTACCAACAATAGATACAGGTACTGTAACTAGCACTAGGGCTAGGTCTCTTCTGTAGTTGAAGCATGCTAGATATATTTTTCCGGGAGACGCACATAAACAACAGGTTCTTGGCAAGGATTCATAGGTTAGCTTCTTTTTTGTAATATTTCATATTTTCATTTTGTCTGAAATACTTTTAGCTGCAAAGTGAACTAAGAAACTAAAGTAAGTTATATATTGTTAATTTTTCAATAACGTTATATGTGTTGCAACCCGTTACAGTTAACAAAACAATGTCTTTAATAAATACAGTAATAAATTAATAACATACTCTACTTCCGTCCCTCCCTCCCACCCTCCATCCCTCTCTCTCTCTCTCTCTCTCTCTCTCTCTCTCTCTCTCTCTCCTCCCAGCACTCTACCTCCGTCCTCCAACATATTAACTACTTCTAATTCTAGTTGTTGTACTTTATATACAATTCTAGTTATACTTTATATGCCTACAGATATTGTGTTTGTAGTTGCTAGGGGGTGGCATACCTTACTATAAACACTCTAAACATTTAATTAATGCATGAAACACCGACTTATTTAATCACAATATCTTCAGAATAGCAAAAGGTGTACATAACTTTGGAACCATTGTATATTTTCTAATGTTGCATTGTCTGTAACATTACACACTGTGTGGACTTAGTAACGTCGCGCAATATTCGTAATTGTCTGAGACCCGATCATTCGATATCTCAAAATTCAAATGGCTCTGAGCACTATGGGACTTAACTTCTGAGGTCATCAGTCCCCTAGAACTTAGAACTCCTTAAACCTAACTAACCTAAAGACATCACACATATCCATGCCCGAAGCAGGATTCGAACCTGCGACCGTTGTGGTCGCGCGATTCCAGACTGTAGCGCGTAGAACCGCTCGGCCACTCCGGCTGGCTTTCGATATCTCGGGTCGAATCGCGGTGTGAGATGTTTGAAGAAAACTTACTGACTAATACATCTGCATGCAGTGGGTAAAGGCGAAGGGAACGTCCTCTGTTAGTGTCCATAGCCGATCGGAATACATCGAGCTCTGTAGATAGTGTTCCTCTCGATGGCTCCTAATGACGCGCGGCACGCTATGTGCAGTCAACATAGGTGCCGATGATGTCATATTTCCAGTATGAACTATTTCAGGGTAGTGAATGGCTACAGTGATTACTCGGCTACAAAAGCGGGTCGTTTCTCTTTTTTCCATTCATGACTATAAATTTGTTTATATTCTCAGTTGATGGTCTTCGCACCAATAATTGATGATCTACCTATTCTCTTACTTCGTTTAACAGCTGCGTAGAGCTTTCGGTATATGTGATGGTTTCGGAATAAACAGAAATCTAACCTCACAAACACCGAAAGATGTTCAATTATTGACAAACTATAAAATGTTATTTTCTCTAAAATTGCCATTCTGAGGCCGTGGCTGTGAACGAAATGTAGGTTGACTTTTACAGAGAAGATAACAGCAACCAGCCACATTTTACAATGCTGTTTATTTATCTAAATAGGGTCGTTACAGGTTTTGAACCGATAGGTTCACCTTCAGACGGCTAGTTCACGTTAAGAAAAAAAATGTTCAAACGTGTGTGATACCTTATGGGACTTCACTGCTAAGGTCATCAGTCCCTAAGCTTACACACTACTTAACCTAAATTATCATAAGGACAAACACACTCACCCATACCCGAGCGAGGACTCGAACCTCCACCGGGACCAGCCGCGCATTCCATGACTCACGTTAAGATACAGGAATGCAACAAAAAGTAAAAGCTACTGTAAAATGTATCTAAATGTGAACTAGCCGTCTGAAGGTGGACCTCTCTGTTCGAAAGCGGAAACGGTGCTATTTAAATAAATCAACAGCATTGTAAAAAGTGGCAGGTTGCTGTTATCTGCTGTGTAAGAGTCAACCTAAACAATAAAATGTGTTTCGCAATAAGATAGTGTCCAGCATTTTTTTTTCTCACAGTTTTTCTTGTTATACGGATCTGGATGAATTCTGTAACTGTCTCCAGAATTTTATAAGCGAAGAGCTTTACTGCTTCAGTTACGCTTAATAAGAGTGTTCAGGCCGCGTGGGATTAGCCGAGCGGTCTAAGGCGCTACAGTCATGGACTGTAGGCTGGTCCCGGCGGAGGTTCGAGTCCTCCCTCGGGCATGGGTGTGTGTGTTCGTCCTTAGGATAATTTAGGTTAAGTAGTGTGTAAGCTTAAGGACTGATGACCTTAGCAGTTAAGTCCCATAAGATTTCACACACATTTCAAGAGTGTTCAGTTTGGTGAGAGGCTTTTGAGGTGCATGCTGGCCATCTGTTCATTAAAATTATTGTGTTTGACTACTGTCACTGTTTGTGCCAGAAATTGAAACATTTCATTTTGTCGCCGTACAATCTACACAACGTCACCACCTACCCTCACTGGCACGCACAACAACAATAAACACATAAAGCATTACGTGTATGTTAGTTATAGTGAACAAAATAACGTATAATTAACTTACGAGTACCTGATGTTTGCAGAATGTTGCCGAAAGGTGTGTTTGTCGCCATCGTTACTCTCAGGGATTTGATGTGACTCCAGTTTCGTCTTTGTTGGTTAGTCTTATTCATGCTACTTCATTCATTCACGCATTCATTCGTTCATGTATTCATCCAGCGATTGTCTTACAATGATATTGCATTTGTCATGATAATACAATAAAAACAATTTGCTCAAAAAATTTACATACACGTATATAAAACATAAAAATGGCTTATGAGGAAAAGACAGGCGCCCATCCGTGACCCTGATGAAGAAATGATCTCAGCGTTTGCCTGATTCAGGAAAACCATCGAAAACGCTCATAAGGATGGTCCGACAGAGAAAATACTCCTTCCCTTTTTTTCATACACTGTTATCTCAAGATAAGTTGTGATATGAAAAATGTGAAAAACGAATATAAAAAAAGTTCCTCTTAGTTACTTGCATATCTCTACACTGTCATCACACACACACTCTGGAAATACTTTGGTGATCCCAGGGTCACAAACATGCTACCGTGCCTCAACCATCTCCGTGTTCTTCCTTCAGTCTACTTGGAAACTTGAGCTATCGACCGCCTATCATGAGTGAGATGTCAAATTCAGAAAAATGACAAGACATTACTATCATCCACCATAAATCTAGCCACATGATTTTTTTGCAAAAGTATATCAGTGTCCTGTCGTCCAACATTTTTCCAGTTGGTACGTGACATAAAGATAAGCACCACTCCGACACTCTTTCCGTATGGTCCTTCCATCAATCTCCAAATTCATCTATTACATCGCTTAGTAATTCAAATTCAGTTCCTATTCTAATTTCTTCATTTTGTATTTTATCTACGAGTAGCACATTTATCTTAGGAATCTCATTTGTGGCGCTTCTCATTTGTCAGGTATAGGTCGAGGTCTCACAGCCGAGGAGAAGTGCAGAAACCGCCATGGTTTAAAACCAACCAATTTCACCTTCTTACCTCGGCTCAGTTTTAAAGTTTTGTTTAAACTGCCTCAAATATATTGGAATGCTGTAAGTTTTCTCATCCATCAACCGTTTACTTTTTCCATGCTCTTGTCATATATGAGGGTTTGATCTCATTTTCGTGTTATCCGTATAGAGTTTCATATTGTATTCTTGGATAGTAAGCTCACCTTGTGGGCAGCGGTCCTACCAAAGGAACCATTGTTTTCAGAATCAGTATTTCACTCTGCGGGCAATGCTCACATATTACAAAATGTTTTAAACGTGACTGAAACCGTAATGTTGTCCATGAAGTAGTTTGCGTTTTAAAGGAGAGAGAGTTATCGTTCAGGCTTCGTTTGCATGTTCGTGTTGGCGGAAATTGTGGTTTTAGTCACGTAATGAAGTTAAATTATTATTGCAGTTCGCTTGCAGTCCCAGAGCTTTCACAGCGCTATAAGAGACAGACAGGTCTTTGTCTGGTTCCGTGTGGTTCCGCATCGTAGTTCAGGGAACAATAGTGTACTCATCCCAGCGGTACTGAATTATACGGAAGCTGGAAGAGTGATAATTTAATATTACATTTTCACAAAAGATAGTGCAGTGTGTCGCATTTGGCAGGGACGCCGAAGTTGCGCACCGCGAACATAATGAGGGTTGTGCAGACGGATAGTTGTAGTTGTGTGTCGCTTGTAGAGACTTAGCGGCGCGGTTCGCTTTGCTGTGGATGCGCCGTGTGTCGGTCTGTTCGCTATTCAGAGGCGGTGAACGGGGTCGGGGTTTCCGACACGCGTGGCTGCCTCCAGACCTATTCCGTACTATGTTTGCAGTTGTGTTGTACCAGAGTTTCAGACACTTTGTTACAGTCTACGCCAACACTGAGCGATGCGGACCGAAAACTTGATTGTAATTTCCGAAACTTCTCCGCTAGTCCCTGTAGATTATGGAAATAGCTCCAAAACAAGGATAATGCAGGAAAACGTACCAACTGCAATGAAAAATACGATGCACAGTCAGTCCTATTAATGTGATGACCGCCTGTGTTCGACGTCAACGTGTAGTAACCACTCACAGACGACAGATGGCAGCACTAGCAGCAGAGAATATATAAAACGTGTCGCGGAGACGCGGAAAACAGTGGAGTCGTTGTCACAACGTGCAAACGGAGTGGTATAACTGACGTCCAAAAGGGCATGATCATTGCCAAGGGTGGACGCATTTCCGAAACTGTTAAGGATGTAAACTGTTCACATGCCGGCGCGGATAGAGAGTACCGAGCATGGCAAAATGGCGCTATCCAAAACCGACGCCGAGGCAACTGTGGTACACCACGGTGCATAGATGACAGGGGTAAACGATAGCTGCGGAGATGTTATCACAAAACGGCCTTCTAAAAGACGCGTTTTGGCAGGATATTTAAGCATGCATGGAAGCTAACATATATAACATCAATAATTTTCGTGTTCCACACGAATGAATAAATAGCGAATTGCGATCAAGTGATCTTGGAAATAATTTTGCGTTTCGTTCGTCTTCATTCTGGCAACCTCTCGCAATGGAGCAGACTCATTGCTGAGAGAGAGAGAGAAGGGGGAGAGAGGGGGGAGAGAGAGGGAGAGGGAGAGCGAGAGCGAGAGCGAGAGCGAGAGCGAGAGCGAGCTCTTACATGTACCTTCCACCTGATCACCTGATATTAGAGAACATATACACTGCCGGAAAGAAAGAAAATAGTATACCTGAAAACACGACTTCGATTTTTAACCGATGACGGCATATGCCACCTGGGGGGATACTAACTGTACTGTTAGTGATTTCAACGTCATCCGCCAATAGATAGCGTACTGGCATGGCTTTAATATGTAATGCTCACAGACAGAAGGCTCAATGTCGTTCAGTCGGGTGAAGCAAGCGTGCAACCATGCTACAGGACTCACTCGTGCTTCCTACAGGCAAGTCAGCGAGTTTGGAAGGGGTCGAATGGTGGATTTCTGTGTGGTGGAGTGGTCCTTTCGGAGAACTGCCACGTAATTTGGACGTGCTGCATCAATTGTGCAACTGTGCTGGCATCAGTGGTCACGTGAACACTCTCTCGACCCTAGACGAGATTCATGACGTTACACAACACAGACGCCCTCCAGGATCGTCGCATTGTAACGGCAGCGGTGGCCGATCGTACACACAGCACAGATGAGAGTGTTTGTGAGCTCAGACGTGTCGACACGTATTGTCACGGACCGGTTATTAGCAGTGGGACTAGGTGCACACACGCACCTGTAGCCCGTCTTCCACTCAACTCATAGCATCGACGTACACGGCTCGACCAGTACCATCAGTGGTTTGCTTCGGAGATGGAATGACACCCCGTGGTCTTTAGCGATGATAGCAGATTCCACCTGCACGCAAGTGATGTTCGTTTGTAAGAGGCGTGTATTTTAAGTAAGCACCGTTTTGAAATTTAAAAAAGACGTGCAAAGATATCTCAATAATTTTATTTTTACGTGGAAGCCTGTACCTTAATCTACTTTCCTACATAATTTCCGTCAATATTGAGGCACTTGTCATAGCGTTGTACCAGATTTTGAATACCCTACTCATAGAAGTCTGCCGCCTGACTTGTTAACCTCTGCATCACCACTGTTTTGACTTCGTCATTGTCCTGGAGACGCTGACCGCCCAGGTGTTTCTTCAAGGGCAGGAACAGATGGTAGTCACTGGGCACAAGATCGGGGCTGTACGGAGGATGATCTAGAGTTTACCATCGAAAAGATGTGATGAGATCTTTGGTCTGATTCACCACATGCGGACGGGCATTGTCTTGCAGCAAAACGATGCCCTTTCTCAAATTGCCACGTCTTTAGTTCTGAATTGAACGGCGCAGATTGTGCAATGTCTTACAGTAAGCTGCTGCATTGATTGTCTCATTACGAGGCAGAAATTCCACAAGCAATACTCCTTTCCTGTCCCAAAATACTGTGCAGTGTTGAACCAGTCAGGCGGCAGATTTCTGTGAGGAGGGTATTCAAAAACTGGTACAACTTTATTACAAGTGCCTCAATATTCACGGAAATTATCTAGAAAAGTAGATTAAGGTACAGGCTTTCATGTAAAACTAAAATTATTGAGATCTTAGCACGTCTTTTTTTAATTTCAAAACATTACTTACTTAAAAGACACGCCTCGTTCGCGTGACTTTTACCTGGTGAGCCGCGTCTCGTATAGTGCATCCGTACAAGACACACTGGCTCCACCCCAAGCCTTCTGGTCTGGGGTGTGGTGAGCTACAACTCTCGTTTACCTTTGGTGTTTCTGGGGGGAGGAGGGGGGGGGGGGGGCAGGGAATGGACTAACCAGTCCTCTGTATATGCTGAATGTTATTAGAACCGTTCTTTTGCCATTCTTGCAACAGAAAAGTGATGTCTTGTTCCAACAGGATAACGCTCGCCCCTGAAACTCAACTTGCTCTGCAAGACGTAAAGCAGCTTCCCTGGCAAGCACGATCTCCGGACTAGTTCTCAATCGAGCAAGTGTTGGATGGGGCGAGAAGTGACTCGAGCGACGCGCTAGCCAACAACTCTTACACAACTGCATGAACAGGTCGCGCAGGTGTGGCAAAACGCATCCCAGGACAGTATTAGCCATCTGTATGATCGTCTGGATACCAGAGTCAGCATCTGCGTTACCACTCGCGGAGCCTACACCTTTTACTAATATGGATGTTTCAACATGGTAGCTCCAAACCGATTGTGTTATTGATCTGTAAATGTAATCAGTTCACGTCCTCCATACGCACTGCAGCAACAATAAACATCTAAAATTATGTACTATTTTTTCTGGCAGTGTATTTTGGAGCCTGTAAGTGCTACCAGCTGTTGAGTAGACGTTAGTTGGAAATAATAGCTTTTTTTGAAAGGCTGAGTTTCAGTAAGCAAAGTGTTACACGTACGTGTGATAAGGCTGGTGCACTACCAACTAGCAGAATGTTAAGCGCCCATTCCGAAAAAAATTCTTCGTGGAATGGAATATGGGAAGTCACACGACTGCGTGGACTTTATTATTTTGCCGCGGCGCCGTGCGCCCTGAGTGATTCCCTGGAAGTCTGCCGGCATTGAAGTCGCGTCGGCGGCGACGGCGGCGGCTTTTACCTCCAGAAGAGGCATTCCTGCCCGAGCTGCTGTGCGCCTTCAAAAGGCGACGCGCCGGCGTCGCGACGCCTGCCGTCTAGCGCCGAGCCCTGCCGCTCTGGGCGCTTTTCTTTCGGTGGCTCTGCCCTCCCTCCCCCTACCCTGCCGTCGCTGGCCCGCGTTTTGTGTCGTCAGCGAGAGTGTCTCATTATATTCTTGTTCCCACTGTACGCTGCTGGCGCTACGGCAGCCCCTGGTACTTTCGCTAGACCCCATGGATGTAACGCTGAAAACAAGTGCGTTAATTTTTCTCTTGTAGAAGTCATTACATGTGGAGCTGTACTACCTCTGACAAGTCAAGGGAGTGCAAATCGTCCGTGAACTTGTTCAGAAATTTTCGCAGTATACACCATTTTTCTCTTTTTCTTAGCCCTCTGCTATCAAAAAATCTGTCTATCGTTGCCGACATGTCGGATCTCTAAAGCCCGTGCTGTTTAAACTTACATAAATTGACACTATTTTGACTACTTATGACGTGAACGACTTATAATGTATAAATAATTTTATTTTTCTTAAAGTATACATTAAAAAAACAATTTTTGTGCTTTAACTAGTGGTTTCTATTCTTATCGTAAGTTTGCGCAGGGTCGACAGACAATAGCAGAATGTTTCAAGCAAACAGGTTTGGTGCACTTATAACACGTAATCTGACTTCTTCTATCTTTCGTCTCTACACAATATGCACATCTTCCGCTTTTCTTAGCGGGTGGTTTCACTGCCCTTCTTGGATCCGCTGCTACTACTGAATTCATTGACTTCTTTACCCCTGTTAGTTTTCCAAAATTGATGCTGAAAATAGAACAGCTCATTTTTCATTCGTAGCCAGCATTATCCATATTATGTATGCATTCATTACACTTACGTCCATCATGTTGAAGAAAACCACAAATGCTTTTCTCTTCACACTGTAGCACCGTGTCTTTCTGGTCCATGGTGTCTGTGCCGCCCTTTGTGGCATTATACGTCATAACTGCAGACTTCTTTACTTGTGACGACGACACAGCTGGTCAGTCATGAAGAAAATTAAGAACGGTAACAATCTTGTTTTCCTTAGGAACATGTTGTGTGATGTCCTTAGGTTAGTTAGGTTTAAGTAGTTCTAAGGTCTAGGGGACTGATGACCATGGATGTTAAGTCCCATAGTGCTCAGAGCCATCCTTAGGAACATAAGAGGCTATCATCACATCTGGTTTGAGTGTAATACAATCGGTAGCCAATTCAACTTTGTTTTTCGGATAATACCGACTAGTGTCAGATCTTTTGACAACAAATAATGAACTAAATAGAGAGAGGTGTAAAAAATTATCACAGATGATATTATGTTCAGATGTGTGTGAATTCCTAAGGGAACAAACTGCTGACGTCATCGGTCCCTTTACGCTTAGAACAACATACACACCCTGCCCGAGCGAGGACTCGAACTCCGGCGGGATTACGTCCAGACTTTTCACGTCCAATAGGCAGGGTTTTCACAACATACTTTTCAAGTCGCGCTGCTCTGGCTTCTTCCTCCTTTCTCAGATACGCTTTCATCTTACAGTGGTATATTGTTGCACTGCCACAAACTCCCCAGAACTTTATTCCGCATCTACCACGTTTTGATGGGATGTATTGTCGAAATGGACCGCGACCTCTAAATGTGAGCAACTGTTCATTCACGGTCTCGTACCATTCTAAAATGTAGGCATCACTAAGCGTAATTTTGCTACATCTAAAAAGCTGCTATGATTAGTTCCAATCGTTCATTTGACATATATTCACGTCGAGCTGCTGCACTGTGAAAGCGCGGCTCCCTGAGAATAGCATGGAAGCGATTGCGAGACATAATTTCATTGGTTGGCCTTTCTCAACATTCCAAAGTGGATTGATAGCTTCATTTTTTGACTCGTAAACTCCAGTCAGGATCAGAACACAAAGAAGCTTTTTCATTTCATGCATATCGATATCCATCCAGTTCTCGTAAATGATTCGACTTCCTTGTTGGTCCACATACACACTTTGTAAACGAGGGTACACGAAAGAAAAACGTAAAACAAGATTCTTGATTCAGGTCCTAGTCGAATAGCAGATTACAAATCATCCTTATAATTTACAAAGTCAACTAAGGTGTATCTCGTGTCTAGAGAAGCATCAAACGTATTCTTGACCCATCATTCATCTGCAAGATGCACACACCACAATCAATGTTCTCTCAACCAAATAAAGGTGGTAAATGTGCTGAAGCAGTCAGTCGCACAATTTACATGGGAGGAAATAATGGTCCAGAGAAAACACACGTCCATATTGAATCTTCTCAAATTTCCAAGTGACCTCGAAAGTTATCCAACAGATATTAAGCGTTAGTTCGCTATTCGGTCGTTTAGAGGACACAACGGTTAAGTCAGCTACATTCCTGCATCCTAACAGGATAATACCCGCCGCAGGTCACCGGCGCAGGCAGAATCATCTTAATAAACCAGTCACATATATATTTTATCAGTGTACTTACAGTTAAATGTTACGATCACTATCTCAATTGGATAACATTCGACAATGAGCGGAACATCGGAAATACACACTGCTGATGGCTGCGACTCTGGAAATAGAAATATATGTACCATTATTATTACTTGACATACTTTCCATTATTATATCACAGTATTCCACGTCAAATTCTTACCTTCTTTATGACTGGACATAATCATTTTCTTTGCACATGTCTGAACACAAACTTTATAAGCCTGATGCTCAAGGTGAACCCATCACGATTCCCTACTACTAAGTGTAATACTTGGCCAATAGGCGATTGCCGGCGATGCAAAATAATACTGACTGAAAATCAGTGATGGGTGGACAAATTTTTCTTGCTTGTGCAACCATTATTTCTTAGAAGTAGAGGCATACGTTAAAAACACAATCACAACGACCATATTTCTATCTCAAGCGGTCTTGGTTATGAAGGTACTGAGAATTAGCCATGTTAAAAGCTATACCAGCTTTATAAATCGAGGTTTGGCATTACCCCCGAATGTAGTGGTTTGTCTGCACAAATACCGTGACACGGCAGCATTTTACTGAATGTTTATTGAGGTAACAGTGATACACGCGAGTTGACTACTGCATTTGACGCTTTACAGGAAGACAGAGAACCATCTGCCTCTAAACATACTTGCTTCTGCATTAAAGGATGACATAGAACAGATGGAGTGGTCAGTTGAGTTGGAGTTGTACCAAGGTACAATTTAATAGTAGACTGAAGATGTATTCTGGAGAGAGAGGGGGAGAAGTTGTGGCAGGTCATTTGACCGCTTTTTTCTGATATAGTATAGTATAGCTTTTAAGATCGATACTTATGTGAACCTGTAGAACAAAGACCGCTTGTGACAGTAATATGGTCGTTGCGAACGCGTTTTTTTTAATAATTGGCGGATTGTAAAACGATTACATCTCTCTTTCTAAGACATAGTGGTAGCACTAGCAATAAAAACTTACGAGACATGTCCACCCATCGCTGATTTTCAGTCAATATTATTTCGTATCGTTGGCAAGCAGTTATTGGTTCAAATGGCACCGAGCACTGTGGGACTTAACATCTGGGGTCATCAGTCCCCTAGACTTAGAACCACTTAAACCTAACTATCCTAAGGAGATCAGACACATCCATGCCTGAGGAGGATTCTAACCTGCGACCATAGCAGCAGTGCAGTTCCGGACTAAAGCGGCTAGAACTGCTTGGCCACAAAGGCCAGCAATCAGTTATTGGTTAAGTATTATACTTAGTAGTTGGGAATAAGTGATAGGTTCGCCTAGATCATCTGGCTTATAAAGATTGTGTGTGTTCCGACGTGTGCAAAGGAAATGACTGTCCAGTCGTAAGGCAGGTATAGATTTGACGTGGAAAACTGTGATAAAAAAGTGGAAAGTATATCAAGTAATAAAAATGATACAGATATTTCCATCTCCAGAGCCATAGCTGTCAGCGGGGTGTATTTCCTCTACTTCGCTCATTGTTGAATGTTGTCCAATTGAGATTGCAATCGTAACATTTAATATAAGTACACTAATAAAATATATGTGACTGATTTATTAGGATGATTCTGTCTGCAACAGTGACCTACAGTGGGAATGATTCACATTTCTGGCAAATGGTAGGAGCTGTCCAAATGAAGAGGGCTGTTGGGATGTGGGAATGTAACTGACTTAACCAAGTCGCCCTCTAGATGGCCAAATAGCGAACTAACACTTTATATGTGTTGGATAACCTTCACAGTCGCTTGAAAATTTGAGAAGATTCAATATGGATGTGTGTTTTCGCTGGACGATTATTTACTCCTATGTAAATTGTCTGACTGACCACTTCAGGACATTTAGCGCCTTTATGTGGTTGTGAGAACATCGATTGCATTCTGTGCATCTAGCATGTTAAGGACGGATGAAGGACAAGTTTGCTGGTTCTCTAGACATGAGATACATCTTAGTTTACTTTGTGAATTATAAGGATGATTTGGCATCCGCTATATCACCGACATCAGTTCTCGTGAGTGGAAATACCAGTTTTATCTATTTTTTCGATTTTTCATGTTAAGGTCTTCGCAGGCTTGATAAGTTTCAAGTTACTAAGTGGTTTACAGCATGCTCCATCTCGCTAAAGTTTCGGGTTTCTAAAGAAATAATTTCGAGTCTGTATCTTCGGAATTATACTGTGCAAGTGATCGGTAGCATACTGCTATGTGTCGAAAAGTATCGCGAAAATAGTATGATATTCTGACAAACCATGTGAAAATACATGTGTTCTTGTAATGCCAGAGTCTGGAGATTGGTGTAGAAAATATGTGAGCAAGCAGGTCGGGGACCAGAAACTGTGATGGCTTTGTGCCTAGGGGAACCGACCCAGCCTTTGGTCCACAAGGGCACTGCGGTCACATGTCGGAAGCTTATGACTTGTGACCATCGGTTGCAAGAAAATATCTAGTGCTGCAAGGAGTATATATGGTGCTGTCTGTCTTTGTGGTATATGTGCGAGTGTGTGGTGGTCGACAGCTATACGAATGATGCGAAAGGGACGATTTTGTATGGCGCAGGATACGAATTGTATGTTTACTACATAGAACCCGTATGCAGCTATATATTGCTGGGTTGGAGATCGGTTTCACGCTCTAATATTCAAGCTCCTGTTCTCATTGGTAGAGCAGTGTAGTTGAGTAAGGGTCTTTCCCTATTTGACGATCTGTAGGCCGCTTTGCAAGGTTTAACTGTCAGTGGAATATGGCGATCTCTACAACATAGTTTTGCCACTGAAAGTCTCGTCTGCAGAAAGAAAAAGACGGACAGTGCTTCCATACTGGCAGCATCAGTAATTCGGCTCTTAAATTCAGTAAGACCTGATCATAATTCTCCACTCACTCACAAGACATCCTTTGTGCTGGGACATAGGAGCCTCTACATAGTGGTGAGAGCGTTAGAGTTTCGGAGATGTTTGTTGAAAGCAAGAAGACTAAAATGTAATGGGTGGGGTGCCACGTTAGGACCTTGAGGAAGAATGCAGTCAGTATCATTCTGGGCTATTTTGATAAACAGCATCCGTTAAGACAAGAATTTCCATGCAGACAAGCTCCTACAAAGTGACCATTACTTTTTCTGCAACACTTTACAATCTCCGAGAGGTAGACTTGGCTCCTATTTACATAGCCATGTGACATAAGTATAACATTGAAGCCTTTTAGATGCACCTGTGATTGTGAGTCACTACATGAACGTTTCAGGGTGGTACATGAGCCACGTTGGGCAGATGAACACGTGCACAACTAGATGCTGCTCGAATGTCCCATTAGGATCACTAGGAACAATGCACCCTATGCTATTCTGGGAAGCATTTGAACAGATTTTTATAGTGCGACTTGTGACATCAGTATCTTCAGGTTGAGAGGTAATGCTCTAGCAATGGTAAACACATGTGCATGGTCCAGACGTGTCTTGCCTATGGCACTGGTTTGAGTGCGCCATCTGGTGTGCATGCCTTGGAGTTCTGTAGGGGGGCAGTTTGCTGATACGTTGCAGTTGACAATTGTTTGAAAGCATTTTTTTAATTGCAGTGAGATTTTGTGCACTGCATTATTTTCAGCTGTTTAAGCAATGTGAGTTAGTTTGCATAGCATTACAATTGCATTATCTTGTGACAATTTAAGAGTTGTTTTTGTGTCTGTTGCATTATTTTGTGAACAGGTGTGCATTCTGTGAAATGCATGATTTTGACAGTTTACGATTATGAAGCGTGTTTGCACATTCTTTTACGTGCGTTATTTTGACGATTTACGAGTTTTTTGCATCTCTGCACATCAGTGTACTGCATTATTTAGATGATTTAAAAGTAATTTGCAGGTCTATAGGGTGTGTTTTTCGACGCCTAGCATGTCAGAGTGTGTGTTTTGTATGAGTGTAAGAAATAAACTACATGAAATTTATCCATAAATAAAATATTCCAAAATAAATATAGTATACTTCTTCCTCTCCAGCAGCCCAGCACAGGTTGTGCCCTTTCCCCACCAATTCCTAGAAAGAGATGGCGGTTGGATAACTTAGGTTAGTGGAGGTAGCCCTAGCGACCTATTTTCCCCACCATTTTCTTAGGTCTCCCCCATGAACAATGGACCTTGCCATTGGTGGGGAGGCTTGCATGCCTCAATGATACAGATAGCCGTACCATATGTGGAACCACAACAGAGGGGTATCTGTTGAGAGGCCAGACAAAATTGTGGTTCCTGAAGAGGGGCAGCAGCCTTTCCAGTAGTTGCAGGGGCAACAGTCTGGATGATTGACTGATCTGGCCTTGTAACGCTAACCAAAATGGCCTTGCTGTTTTGGTACTGCAAACGGCTGAAAGCAAGTGGAAACTACAGCCGTAATTTTTCCCAAGGGCATGCAGCTTTACTGTATGATTAAATGATGATGGCATCCTCTTGAGTAAAATATTCCGGAGGTAAACTAGTCCACCATTTGGATCTCCGGGCAGGGACTACTCAAGAGGACATCGTTATCAGGAGAAAGAAAACTGGCGTTCTACGGATCGGAGTGTGGAATGTCAGATCCATTAATCGGGCAGGCAGGTTAGAAAATTTAAAAAGGGAAATGGATAGGTTACAGTTAGATATAGTGGGAATTATTGACGTTCAGTGGCAGGAGGAACAAGACTTTTGGTCAGGTGAATGCAGGGTTGTAAATACAAAATCAAATAGGGGTAATGCAGGAGTAGGTTTAATTATGAATAAAAAAATTGGAGAGCAGGTAAGCTACTACAAACAGCATAGTGAACTCATTATTGTGGCCATGATAGACACAAAACCCACGCCTGCTACAGTAGTACAAGTTTATATGGCAACTAGCTCTGCAGATGATGAAGAAATTGAAGAAATGTATGATGAGATAAAAGAAATTATTCAGGTAGTGAAGGGAGACGCAAATTTAATAGTCATGAGTGACTGGAATTCAACAGTAGGAAAAGGAAGAGAAGGAAACGTAGTAGGTGTACATGGGTTAGGGCTAAGAAATGAAAGAGGAAGCCGCCTGGTAGAATTTTGCACAGAGCATAACTTAATCATAGCTAACACTTGGTTTAAGAATCATGGAAGAAGGTTGTATACATGGAAGAAACCTGGAGATACTAGAAGGTTTCAGATAGATTATACACTCCTGGAAATGGAAAAAAGAACACATTGACACCGGTGTGTCAGACCCACCATACTTGCTCCGGACACTGCGAGAGGGCTGTACAAGCAATGATCACACGCACGGCACAGCGGACACACCAGGAACCGCGGTGTTGGCCGTCGAATGGCGCTAGCTGCGTAGCATTTGTGCACCGCCGCCGTCAGTGTCAGCCAGTTTGCCGTGGCATACGGAGCTCCATCGCAGTCTTTAACACTGGTAGCATGCCGCGACAGCGTGGACGTGAACCGTATGTGCAGTTGACGGACTTTGAGCGAGGGCGTATAGTGGGCATGCGGGAGGCCGGGTGGACGTACCGCCGAATTGCTCAACACGTGGGGCGTGAGGTCTCCACAGTACATCGATGTTGTCGCCAGTGGTCGGCGGAAGGTGCACGTGCCCGTCGACCTGGGACCGGACAGCAGCGACGCACGGATGCACGCCAAGACCGTAGGATCCTACGCAGTGCTGTAGGGGACCGCACCGCCACTTCCCAGCAAATTAGGGACACTGTTGCTCCTGGGGTATCGGCGAGGACCATTCGCAACCGTCTCCATGAAGCTGGGCTACGGTCCCGCACACCGTTAGGCCGTCTTCCGCTCACGCCCCAACATCGTGCAGCCCGCCTCCAGTGGTGTCGCGACAGGCGTGAATGGAGGGACGAATGGAGACGTGTCGTCTTCAGCGATGAGAGTGGCTTCTGCCTTGGTGCCAATGATGGTCGTATGCGTGTTTGGCGCCGTGCAGGTGAGCGCCACAATCAGGACTGCATACGACTGAGGCACACAGGGCCAACACCCGGCATCATGGTGTGGGGAGCGATCTCCTACACTGGCCGTACACCACTGGTGATCGTCGAGGGGACACTGAATAGTGCACGGTACATCCAAACCGTCATCGAACCCATCGTTCTACCATTCCTAGACCGGCAAGGGAACTTGCTGTTCCAACAGGACAATGCACGTCCGCATGTATCGCGTGCCACCCAACGTGCTCTAGAAGGTGTAAGTCAACTACCCTGGCCAGCAAGATCTCCGGATCTGTCCCCCATTGAGCATGTTTGGGACTGGATGAAGCGTCGTCTCACGCGGTCTGCACGTCCAGCACGAACGCTGGTCCAAGTGAGGCGCCAGGTGGAAATGGCATGGCAAGCCGTTCCACAGGACTACATCCAGCATCTCTACGATCGTCTCCATGGGAGAATAGCAGCCTGCATTGCTGCGAAAGGTGGATATACACTGTACTAGTGCCGACATTGTGCATGCTCTGTTGCCTGTGTCTATGTACCTGTGGTTCTGTCAGTGTGATCATGTGATGTATCTGACCCCAGGAATGTGTCAATAAAGTTTTCCCTTCCTGGGACAATGAATTCACGGTGTTCTTATTTCAATTTCCAGGAGTGTATAATGGTAAGACAGAGATTTAGGAACCAGGTTTTAAATTGTAAGACATTTCCAGGGGCAGATGTGGATTCTGACCACAATCTATTGGTTATGAACTGTAGATTAGAACTGAAGAAACTGCAAAAAGGTGGGAATTTAAGGAGATGGGACCTGGATAAAATGAAAGAACCAGAGGTTGTAGAGTGTTTCAGGGAGAGCATAAGGAAACAATTGACAGTAATGGGGGAAAGAAATACAGTAGTAGGAGAATGGGTAGCTTTGAGGGGTGACGTAGTGAAGGCAGCAGAGGATCAAGTAGGTAAAAAGACGAGGGCTAGTAGAAATCCTTGGGTAACAGAAGAGATACTGAATTTAATCGATGAAAGGAGAACATACAAAAATGCAGTAAATGAAGCAGGAAAAAAGGAATACAAACGTCTCAAAAATGAGATTGACAGGAAGTGCAAAATGTCTGAGCAGGGATGGCTAGAAGACAAATGTAAGGATGTAAAGTCTTATCTCCCTAGGGGTAAGATAGATACTGCCTACAGGAAAATTAGAGAGACCTTTGGAGAAAAGAGAACGACTTGCATGAATATCAAGAGCTCAGATGGGAACCCACTTTAAGCAAAGAAGGGAAAGCAGAAAGGTGGAAGGAATATATAGAGGGTCTATGCAGGGGCGGTGTTCTTGAGGACAATATTATGGAAATGGAAGAAGATGTTGATGAAGATGAAATGGGAGATATGATACTGCGTGAAGAGTTTGACAGAGCACAGAAAGACCTAAGTTGAAACAAGGCCTCGGGAGTAGACAACATTCCATTAGAACTACTGACAGCCTTGGGAGAGCCAGTCCTGACAAAACTCTACCATCTGATGAGCAAGATGAATGAGACAGGCGAAATTCCCTCAGACTTCAAGAATAATATAATAAAACCTATCCCAAAGAAAGCAGGTGTTGACAGATGTGAAAATTACCGAAGTATCAGTTCAATAAGTCACAGCTGCGAAATACTAATGCGAATTCTTTACAGACGAACGGAAAAAGTTGTTGTGGTCTTTAGTCCTGAGACGGGTTCGATGCAGCTCTCTAAGCTACTCTATCCTGTGCAAGCTTCTTCATCTCCCAGTACCTACTGCAGCCTACATCCTTCTGAATCTGCTTAGTGTATTCATCTCTTGGTCTCCCTCTGCGATTTTTACCCTCGACACTGCCCTCCAGTACTAAATTGGTGATCCCTTGATGTCTCAGAACATGTCCTACCAACCGATCCCTTCTTCTTGTCAAGTTGTGCCACAAACTGCTCTTCTCCCCAATTCTATTAAATACCTCTTCATTAGTTTTGTGATCTACCCATCTAATCTTCAGCATTCTTCTGTAGCTCACATTTCGACATCTTATATTCTCTTCTTGTCTAAAGAATTTATCGCCCATGTTTCACTTCCATACATGGCCACACTCCATACAAATTCTTTGAGAAACGACTTCCTGACGCTTAAATCAATACTCGATGTTAACAGACTACTCTTCTAAGGTATGTCGTAGGGTCAGTATTGCCTCACATGTTCCAACATTTCTACGGAATCCAAACTGATCTTCCCCGAGGTCGGCTTCTATCTGTTTGTTCACTCGTCTGTAAAGAATTCGCGTTAGTGTTTTGCAGCTGTGACTTATTAAACTGATAGTTCTGTAATTTTCACATCTGTCCACACCTGCTTTCTTTGGGATTGGAATTATTATATTCTTCTTGAAGTCTGAGGGAATGTCGCCTGTCTCATACATCTTGCTCACCAGATGGTAGAGTTTTTTCAGGACTGGCTCCCCCAAGGCTGTCAGTAGTTCTAATGGAATGTTGTCTACTCCGGGGGCTTTGTTTCGATTAGGAGAAGAGTATGTTTTGCAATATAGCGCTAGAGTAGAACAGTAACAACGTGTGGGTCAAGAGCACAACTGGACGCCACTTCAGTAACTTGCGTGTCCCTAACCTAACCGAGCAGTCCTATCGGAGAAAGGTGACCTACAGATTGTAATAGTCAGTGATGGCCAGCCTGCACAGTCTCTTCTCGGTTATAATGCGGCCGGTGGCGTGAGTGGAGTATCTTTGCGGAAACACCTCACCCGAAGAGATAGCGACGTTCTTGTCAAATGAAGGCATTCTACCAGAGTCATCCCCAATCCATGTTTATGAACAGAGAATTTAATTGGTTGGAATGTATTGAAAGAGAATGCGATCGAACTGTAGGCCATATGTTATAAATTTTTCCCACTTATAAATATAGTACTGGCCATTAAAATTGCTACATCAAGAAGAAATGCAGATGTAAACGGGTATTCATTGGACAAATATATTATACTAGAACTGGCATGTGATTACATTTTCATTCAATTTGGGTGCATAGATCCTGAGAAATCAGAACCCAGAACAACCACCTCTGGCCGTAATTACGGCTTTGATACGCCTGGGCATTGAGTCAAACAGAGCTTGGGTGGCGTGTACAGGTACAGCTGCCCATGCAGTTTCAACACTATACTACAGTTGATCAAGAGTAGTGACTGGCGTATTGTCACGAGCCAGTTGCTCGGCCACCCTTGACGAGACGTTTTCAATTGGAGAATGTGCTGGCCAGGGCAGCAGTCGAACATTTCCTGAATCCAGAAAGGTCCATACAGGACCTGCAACATGCAGACGTGCATTATCCTGCTGAAATGTAGGGTTTCGCAGGATCGAAAGAAGGGTAGAGCCACGGGTCATAACACGTCTGAAATGTAACGTCCACTGTTCAGAGCGCCGTCAATGTGAACAAGAGGTGACCGAGACGTGTAACCAGTGGCACCCCATACCATCACGCCGGTTGATACGCCAGTATGGCGATGACGAATACACGCTTCCAATGTGCGTTCACCGTGATGTCCCCAAACACGGTTGCGATCATCGTGATGCTGGATTCATCCGAAAAAACGATGTCTTGCCATTCGTGCACCCAGGTTCGTCGTTGAGTACACCATCACAGGCGTTCCTGTCTGTGATGCAGCGTCAAGGGTAGCCGCATCCATGGTCTCCGAGCTGATAGTCCATGCTGCTGCAAACGTCGTCGCACTGTTCGTGCAGATGGTTGTTGTCTTGCAAACGTCCCCATCTGTTGACTCAGGGATCGAGATGTGGCTGCACGATCCGTTACAGCCATGCGGATAAGATGCCTGTCATTTCGACTGCTAGTGATACGAGGCCGTTGGGATCCAGCACGGCGTTCCGTATTACCCTCCTGAACCCATCGACTCTATATTTTGCTAACAGTCATTGGATCTCGACCAATGCGAACAGCAATGTCGCGAAACGATACACCGCAATCGCGATAGGCTACAATCCGACCTTTATCAAAGTCGGAAACGTGATGGTACGCATTTCTTCTCCTTACACGAGGCATCACAACAACGTTTCACCAGGAAACGCCGGTCAACTGTTGTCTGCGTATGAGAAAACGGTTGGAAACTTTCCTCATATCAGCACGTTGTAGGTGTCGCCACCGGCGCCAACCTTGCGTGAACGCTCTGAAAAGCTAATCATATGCGTATCACAGCATCTTCTTCCTGTTGGTTAAATTTCGCGCCTGTAGCACGTCATCTTCATGGTGTAGCAGTTTTAATGGCCAGTAGTGTAATTTTGTACTGACCGAAAGAAATATCAATACCAAGAAACAATTGTACGACATAAATGAAAACTGGTGGGCGACTTCCTATATATGAAGATGATGCCTATTCAAATATTCGGGTGGACGACGATTCGAACCCTCCTCCAGCCATCCTGGTTTAGGTTTTCCGTGACTTCCCTAAATTGCGTCAGGTAAGTGCGTGGAAGGTTACTTTCAAAGAGCACGGCCCCATCCTTCCTTAATCTGATGGGAGACCTCACTGTTTGGTCCACTCCACTGAATCAATCAACCAACCAACCTATTCAAAATAAGAATGGCGCTTGCTATGAGGATGCAAATCAGATTTGGTGGAAATACACGCTGTAGCGCTCGTGAACGTTAGTTGCCTTTGAGATTCGATGTGGTGCACTGATGTTAGTTGGAAATGCCTTCAAGGTGACAAAGAAGCCATTAGCACCACCTCACTGAGTTTGAACGAGGTCGTGTAGTAGGCCTACGAGTACCTGGACATTCCTTCTCCATTACTGCAGAAAAACGTGGCAGGAATGCAGCCACCCTACATGAATGCTGGTAGCGGTGGTCACGAGAATGTAGGTCGCAAGAAGACCGGTCTCTGGGCGGCCACGTGGCACTGTCGAGAGGAAGACCTTCGTGTTCGACGTATGGCTCCAGCGCATCGTACAGAATCTGCAGCAGAAATTGAGCAGCAGTGACACAACGGCTACAAATCGGTTACTTCAAACAGAGCATTCCAAACAATGGCAAACTACCGGCACTTGTGACTTCAGTGGTGTCGAGCGACAGCTCATTGGAGGGAAGGTGGAGGTCTGTTGTGTTTTCTGATAAAGCTGGTTCTGTCTCGGTGTCAGTGATCAGCGTGTGGTGGTTGAAAGGAGAAGAGTTGAGGGTCTGCAACCAACCGGTCGGTATGACAGAAACACTAGAGGTATGTATGGTCAGGGGGTGCCATTCCATATGATAGTAGGAAACACTGTCGTGGTTATCCCACACTTTAGTGGTTATACCGCACACCCTGACTGCAAATTTGTAAGTCAATCGGGTGGTTCGCCCTATTGTGCTGTCATTCGTGAACAGCCTTGCACGGGGTGATTTCCAACAGTATGACTCTCGCCCACTTGCTCTATAGAGTGCGGGCATCTAGTCTTGGCCTTCTCGATCACCAGACAAGTTCTTGTGGGACATCAACGGACGAAAGCACCAGTGGCGTCCACCGTCAGCAGTAGCCACACCTGTATTGACCGACCAAGTGCGATAGACTTGGACCTCCATCTCACAAACTAACATCGATCACCTGTGTAAACAATGCATGCACGTCTGCATCTTTGCAGACAACATTCTGGCGGTTACACCGAATATAACTGTATCAACATTTCACATTTGCAGTGGCTTTTCTCGCGCTTTCATTAACTTGTGACCTTGACAAATGTGTTTCCGAAATTGCATTACTCTACATTAATTAATTTTTTGGTGTTGCTGTTTTTTCCATCTGTGTATATTATTTTACGATGTACAGAGCAAGTATTTCAGATTCTTAAGCTTGTTTAGCTGTCTGAAACTCGTAAGTTTAAGTCCACAGGGAGTGAAACGAAATTTTGTTGTAGATGGAATAGCAGCCTTAATTGTGGCGGTGCACACAGGGTATCCTTTTTTTGTGTTACGATCACTTGATTGGCGAGACACGTAATTCTATGACGTGTTGAATCGCATAAGTGTACCGTATCTTAATAAACCTTAAAGACTGGGGTGTTTAGTGCAATAATCTGTATCGCTGATCGATTAACACTCCACGTTTGAGTTGCATCTAGGTGCTCAGCCAGCACAAACAGTCATAGTGATAATGCATTGACAGAGTGGCAGCGGAATTACACCGTTTAAAAAGTTGCATGCGTTAGATTTCAGTCCCTTACATTTCATTGGAGGAGTAACACCGCAGCGCACGAGTACACTGTTCAAAGGTGTTTCATTATTCTATAGCGAAAATGATGAAAATGAATTATGTTGTCATACAAGTCACGTAAGTAGACTCTAGGTGAGCTCTTGACTGTATTCACCTATCTGTCATTTCAGAGCTTGTGGAAAACAATGGGTTTCCTGTCGACCATGGCTTCATCATCCGTTCAAAGCGTAATTCACTGCAGATACTGGAGGGTCACGTGACACTCCTCTCCAGGCCAGCGTCCGTGTCAGTATCTTGCATTGAAGTAATTCCTCAGTAAATACCGATCCATTTCTAGTGATTGTTTTAATATTTCATTAGCTTTTGCTGAACATATTTACATTTGCAAGTGATTTTTAAGTTTGGTTAGGTACGTGTGACATGATTCAGATCTATATACTTATATGGATATGGTGTCTGTTGTTTCGGACATGTCAGATGACTAGAGCGTCTGAAGTTTAAGCAGGAGATCCCGAGTTAGAGTCCTGATCGGGGCACACATTTTCACCTGTCCCCGTTGAGATATATCAACGCCAGTTAGCAGCTGAAGGTATTAATATATAATTCTAATTTGATTCATGTCTGTCTTCTGCGTAATCAGTGCGTTCGTCTGCAAACGGCGGCGGGAATCGAATTGCGCTACTCCGTGAGGAAGTCAGATACACTGACCGATTATCCAAATAATCTGATTTAATCGTATCATCTCGATTTCTCCAAGTGTTACTGCAGGACCGACTGTGTCCGGGTTAACTGAAACGCCTAGTACGTGTATGCATAAGTCAATAAGTCATTCGGTATTCCCCCGCGGCTTCGTTTAGAGAACGCAGGGTTACGAGCTGGAGGGTGGTCGGCCGCGGTGACCGGCCCACATTTACGGAATTAGAAGTAAATTGCGATCGAAGCGCTCCCTGGGGCCCGCCACGCCACCGGATTCGGCGTCCCTTGCCGGCGCCCCCGCGCCCCCCCCCCCCGTTCCCCCCTCCCTAAGTGATTGCCGGCAGGGACTGGGGCGGCAGCGCGCCCCTCAGCGGCGTGTCGTCATAATGGCCCCCACTGTGCGCCGAACAGCCGGCGGTGGAGCACCGTGTCACGTCGGGAGCGGCTTATCCGCTGCGTTACGCACACACACTCCACAAGCCGCACGGGTGTTGGCTACCAAGCGCTAACGCGTCTCTGGGGACGAGAACGGCCAATACCTCCAAAAAATGCTTTGTTGCTGTGGTCTTCTTGTTTAGTTGTGAACTTTATTCTGAAGACTGACTGATCTGATGCTACTTTGCTACAATGTGAAAATCTATTTGGGACACTACAACACAAGTCAGCCTATGTGCCAAGACGCGCACATGATTACTCGCTTTGAAATCAAATAACGAGACCACAGTTAATTAAATTCAAATTTATATTCGTACGGAATACTGATCCCCTCGTAACAATTAACCTTCTAGTGTAATTTATTTTTATCACATTTTATTTCTACGTCTGTGTAACTCTACATGCCGACTTCCCACCCAAAGATTCATCGGAATGTAAAGGATGTAACATTTATGGCTTCGAGAGCCATAAGTTCTTTCCCACGCTTCACACCTCACTTGTTCGAAGATGCATCATCTGGCTCGTGACGTTTTAAAGTGAGGTACAAAAAAGGTGGCACTGCAAGTGCAGCATTCGCCAGAAATTGTCTCAGTTGAATAATCTTTGATTGGATACTGTGATACAAGATACACGAATTACCCTTAAGCCAGCGCAACAAAACTCACATTTTCACACATTAGTTTACAATAATATGGGTGAACCTCTCATTACTAACCTATGACCACACATACAAAACTTGATTTTAGCATCAGTTTTGGAGAACAGTTGAGTAACGAGAACGGAATCGTTTCGCGTGTAATTGGGTTTGCGTCAAGTAACCTTCCAGCGAAGCGGTTCACTCAGGCCACTTAAGACGTTAATCAGAGGTCAAACAGCAAAATTAAAAGAGGGGCCGAACAGTATATCCGTTAAAATCGCGATTCTGTAAGGAAGGTAGAGCGAAATTGCATTTAGCAAATCTAATTTGATTTTTGAAATACTGATAAAATTTACTACCATATTTAAAAAAGTAAATTCACCGCACGGGTGTTCCATATTATTGTGACACATCACTACTTTACTTAAGTTTTTAATGTGTCTATGTTCCGTATCGACGGATATTCTATAAAAAATACTATCATTCTTATGTGTGTAGAAGTATCATGACCGCGAATAATAAAAGCAGTTAATGACTACCCGTATGATTCTTGCAAGCATACGTTTGGTACCATACAGTTTCTGCGATCAGTTTTCGCCATTAACTGGTGGATAAATATTCGGTGGTATCCCAACAAACTCCTGAATTTCTAATTGAAGTGGCACTGAGCCTTAGCCATTTTATTAGTAGCACCATTACAGTCCCACAACAAGAGCAGCGGGCTCAAAGTCTACGTGGTACCTCCGTGCTGGGATGAGAGAATCACCTCAAGACTCCAGGTTTCCTGATATTTTCAGTGTTTCGCTTTAATACGGCAAGACACAACTAGTCCCCTACGCGTACTGCAATTCGAGTGCAAATGTATACAGTACGTGGAAATTGATTGGAAAACACACTCTCTCAAATAGTTCAAATGGCTCTGAGCACTATGGGACTTAACATCGGAAGTCATCAGTCCTCTAGAACTTAGAACTACTTAAACCTAACTAACCTAAGGACATCACACACATCCATGCCCGAGGCAGGATTCGAACCTGCGATCGTAGTGGTCGCGCGGTTCCAGACTGAAGCGCCTAGAACTTCTCGACCACACGGGCCGGCAAACACACTCTCTTTGATGACTGACTAGGGTCATACTCAGTAGCTGCTACAGTATACAGTAACGTTCTTAATAGCGGAGGATCACCGTAAGGGAGTAACACAGTCATTATCTCACGTGCTGTAAGAGTGAACTTCGAAATCTATGACACGATTTTGTCCAAATTGACTACAACCGTTACTATCCACTGAAAATTTTGACAGCACATTCTTCTTACAAGAGTCGGCTTGATAAAGAAAATACTCTGTGTCGGCTAGCGCCTACGCAGGACGGAAAATCTCTGAGGAACGAACGTAGTATCTGCTTTATGTTCTAGCAAGTAGAGATTGGCGGTTGCAGGCGTTGGCAGGAGATCTGTTTCCTGAGGACAGCGGTTTACTGAGTGCTGGTCACACCGAGGTTACAGAACTCTCGTATGTGATGGTTCCAGACTCGTTCTCCTTGTTCGGAAGCCTGAGGCTGTACTCTCGGAAGACACCGACCGTTATCGCATTCGGCTTCAGGCTTCTACCACCTAGACTCCATCACAATTTTGCCGGACCGAGAGGCGTAAAGACGCCTACGGTAAAGTGTCACGTCTTTAATGTGGCGCGAGCAACTATTTCGGGCACGCACGTCATAGCAGCAAGTAACTGAGTTGAAAATGACGATAAACGCGACAGATGACTTTTTGCTAAGCGGATCTTGAAATGCTAAACATAATGAGCTATGTATACACGTGTGGCACATTACCATATTGTAAGAGTAAAAGGAGACAGCATTTAGCGTCTTTTTTCTAGTGATAAAGAAAACATTAGGTAGGAATTTCAGATAGGAGGGAGATGTGTTATAAAACCTCTTATTCATTATAAGCCTCTTAATTTTTGGTGGGACTAAATTCATTAGTTCTTCCTCTACTTACATCACGTTCACTAACTACTTAACTTGTTTTGAGCATCTGACATTACAAGACTGAAAAGCCTGATAAAGGTATTCTCAATTATTCTTAGCGAAGCGGATAACTTGAACGTAATAAAACATCAGCGTAGTGGAAGGTGACGTCGCACAGACCGGCCTGGGGTTCATTTTAATAAGATTACTTCATTCCCTTTTTCAGGACACACACGTTCAGGTCTGGTCGATGATTTGGGGTTAATATGTGGGAATGGATGTGGACTGGAAATCTGCAGTGAAATCAAGAAAAAGAGTAAATCATTCCGTAGAATCCTCGTCACCATTGTACAGTTTTGTACCGCAAGGTAGAGGACGTTATTATGGGTGGCTAGTATCCACACAAATGCACACGTGGATTAACACGGTACTTTATTTACATGAACTTGCGAGGTGCCGGGGCTAGCAGTGTATTTATCACTAAATTCTTCTAGAATCTTCATATGGAAATGATGTCTAAGCCCCCCCCCCCCCTTTTCTAACTCCGACTTTTGCTGTTGCACATGGATTAAGGAGAAATACGAGCTGACTGTAATCGATCCTGCCAGTAGAGTCTAGAGTTTGGCACCTGCAATAATTTAATTTGATAGAAATTAATTTGATAAAGGAAAGTTTCATTAAGGTAGTAAGAAATGAAAGGGTTGCTCTACCGATCAACAGAATGAAAGTTCTGTCCAAAATAACAATTTGATTTATTATGACTAAACTCAAATTAATAAACAAAACACATGAAACATTTAAATACGTCAAATTGGATACTCAAATAAATGATGTGAAGGTGAAGTTGTCCGTAAACTAGATTGTGACATTTATCACCAAGCGGTATGTGGAGCCAATTCCTTGCAACTCAAATCTTAAGAGAAACACCCAGCCAACCCAAAATTTTTTGCTGCCAAGACCGAACCACTTTAGAAAAGACAGGAACAAGCGCGTTATGTTGAGCTCTGATTGTCACATAGCTAAATTCCCTAATCTGCCGGTGCTGCAGACATACATTACCAAGCTGTCTTCTTAACTGCAAGGACACGATCTGGCATACCGGAGGCGATGGCTGGTTGCTTCGACGTCCCGTCGTGGTGGTGATAATGTCGCGACTATAGCCCGAAACAAATTGTCCTGGTCTGGTTGTTCCAGACTAAAGACTTCCTAGCCACACAAATGCACCTCTGAGGGAGACGAAGATGGCTCGCTACACAATCACTGACGCTACAGTGATTGATTTTAACAAGCGAAGTCACACAGTAACTACGATACAGTCAACTTTAGCCAAAACTGCTCAAGACGGACAACATAGGCCGTTTGTACGCAGAACGCTCAATTGCCAACTGTACTCGGAAAGTTACGTTGAAGTCGAAACTTCAGAAACTTCGTCAAACAGTTACAATTAAATGAAAGTATATTAGACAGCCAACGGGAGGCAGACTGTCCAGAGCTGCGAGAGCTCAGTCTTGTAACCTACTCTGACCGAAAGGCGAGAGCCGACTCGAGTCAGGAGCACCTGTACAAGCCGAACACAGAACATTCCCGCCCCCACGACAATGGCCCTGGTTAAACGTGCCAATCAGCAAACCGAAAACCGGCGGAAAATTCCACTCTAATGCCGAAGCACTACTATTCCACCAATGGAGATATTTGGCGCCAATTTCTGCGCCGATTTTGCTACGTCACGGAGCTATCCCCTGAGCAAGCCAATCACAGTTATGATTTTGCAGAAAACGCTGAAATTTGCCCGCCAAGACTGCCTGGGAACACAAGTCATTCCCACGCCTCGCTGGTGTTTTCACTAAGTTTCTGCGAGGTAAAGGAATCTCTAGCCCCAGACGCTCATTCAGGCCCCTGTGGGCGTGTCGCGTGTCGCCCCCCGCTCTTGTGACAATGTCGGCGTCTGGACAGCATCCACTCGACTCCCTCACACCTATCGGCATAACCGTTTCAAGATCAGCAGAACCCGTCTGTCACCGGACCACCTGGGTGATGAGAGACGCTGCGTGGGAAGTCCGCGTGTGAAGCAATAGCAATTTTTCACCACATGCAATTAGAGAGGAAAATATTCAGATCTTCTGAGTTCTCAATACTAGCCTTGTAATGACAATATTCGGCCATACTTCCCACAAATCGAATTACTCAGAGTAAGATATAAATATGAGAGTGGCCAAGTCACTGTGTGCGTCTTAAAAGCATGCCACCACTCAAACTGTAAGTTTTTATTTAACTGAAATAGTCCATGTGTTGTGGTAGAAGCTTATCAGTAATAGTAGTCTTACAAACTTTAGTCTCACTGCTAGGCCCACTTTAGGCACTAATCTCACCGCTATGTACTGTCGTAGCGTGTGGCGTGAACTGAGCCCGCACTGCAACTAACTGACAGACGCCAAACTGGACTATGAGTGAGTCAGTGATTGAGTGAGCCCTCAAGTCAGCGGCAGCTGTCGAGAGGTCGTTGGCGTCTTGTTGCTTGTGCGTGTGTCTCTGGCCTCTCTCGTGACGGGCGCACTTGATCCAGCGCCTGCTAATCCATCTTCGCTTCATCTTTGCCGACTGTTGTGCTAGTGACAGCTTATGCCAGCAGAATTTCCTCAAATAGTGTCAGCTTATTTTAGGGAAGGCTCTGTAATGCACTGCACAATTCACAGTAGACTCACAGATACTACTGTCATTGGGCTACCCTCGTATTCAAGACAGTGGGATTACTAGAAGAGTATAATGATAATGTGGACTACGCGCAAATTTTCGGGTAAACAAGCACATTGGGGCGCTACAGATGGTACTTGTTTCCATAATCAAACTATCAAGGCATAAACCGAGAGGAAACAGGTAATTCTCAGATCCAGTTTCGTGATAAAAAAAGCACGTTAAAATCTATAAATGGGTAACACAAAGACATTCTTTATACATATACATAGCCGTTCAACAGATAATTTCGCCTACTACAAGAAGAATTACTGTACTAGCAGATGTGTATTAACCGAGGAGGATGTGAGGTGGTCCACAAATTAAGATGGAGCTCAAAGTGAAACATCATAGAGAAAATATCGTAACTGAAAACGATAGGTCACGGAAAGCGCTTACTTTTCACGTTTCGTTAGTTCAGAGTGAATTTAGTTCAAACTTCATCACGTCCAATGGTTAAAAGGTGCAATTTCCAGCATATCTGTTAGTGGGGTGAAAATAACGATAATTTCTTCAGACTAAATGTCTTAAAAATTGCAAGTACATACGATTGTGAATTACTGGCTAAATAACTCATGAAATTTTCATCACAATGAGTTACAGATACGCGTGCTTGCCCTTTGGAACGAACAAAGCCCTTCATGATAAGCTGTTGTCTGTATGGAAAATTAAATAGAAGGCGATAAATAACTTTCTGTAATATAACACTGCTGCAAAGGTTAGGTTAAGCACAGTGCGGACTGGGATAAGCCATTCTAATACCTGAATCCAGAGTCACAGGGAAGCTCAGCAGAGCAGTTCATCGCACCAGAAGCAAAGTGAGTTGCTGTTTGTTTCATTCATGGCGTTCTAACCGGAAAGAGAGAGAGAGAGAGAGAGAGAGAGAGAGAGAGAGAGAGAGAGGGGGGGGGGAGCGATACTGACACGTACCTGTTAATGGGGAGGGGGGACTGCATAAGAGAGAACTGTTTGGGTAGGGTAAGGCAACTGAAACACTTCCTGTTATTTGTGAAAAGTTTTGCACAGTAAAATTAAATTGTCAAAAGTGACGTGCTTCACATACAGTATACAAGATGGTCCTTGTTAATCCATAATCAAAGAGTGACGGAAGATATATATCTACCAAAAAATAGCAGATGAAATTCGGTTACTGTTCATATATTTCACAAGCACCTATACACAAGGGGAAAACTAATCATAATCATAGTGAAAAACAACGTAGAAAAAAGAAAAAGCTTCATGAAGCATTAACTGCTTCAGTTACACATAGTACACACTTGACTAGCCATCTAGGTACTGGGACATACAGTATAAAAGAGGTGCTGCCTCTAGAGATCATGTCCAAATGAAGTTTAAATTATATGGCAGAAGTAATTGCTTCACCCACAGCACAAGGTGAGATGCTATTTACACATGCACAGGAGCTAACTCTTGCACTTGGCAAGGTAACGAGCTAAACATGGTAACCCAGAATTCACTCTAATAAGCAATCCGTCCCAAATCCCAAAAGCATTGAAATAACTAAAATAAGGATCACAACTATGGAATTAAGCAAATCCGAACGATATAATGATCTTCCAATAATTTACATGATGTCAGTCTCAGTTAAATTTAGACACCAAAGAAAGAACACTTTATAACAGAACGTCACCTTGAACCCTAAACTAGTTTAGTGACACTCGATACTGTAAACAGTTTGGAAGTAACCGATACTCCAACTTCCGATTTGAAAACTGTCAGATTCCGTATATTTATCTTTATACACTTTAACCTTGTTTACGTGGAAATGGTGTCTACAGCTTTTGACTTTTAGTCGCATATAATAGTTTCCAAAGCACATTGAATATAACATTTAGCGTAACCTTGAAGTATGCAGAAAACATTAGCTAGCCTTTTCTGTGAATTCCTCCGTGTTTAAATTAACGGCCCGAAACAAATTGGTAATTGTGAGAAACGTAAAATTATTTATTCCTCTAATTTCTTTACATGTAATATTTTGGGTAAATATTGTCCTTGGCTTCGATTTTAAAAACTCGAAGACACTTATCTTTGGTCTGGTCGTTAGGAATGGGTCTTTGGAACAGGAGGTTCGGGGTCTTTTATCACTAGCGTCGGTTGGGAAAGGTTGTGATATATATATATGGCGGAAGACGCTTTATTGTAAATTTGGTGAAATACAATAATTTTCATTTTATATTTCTGTAGAAGTGTTGTTAAATGTGAGAAGATCCATTTAATAGTGATGTGCATAAACTAAAGTAACTCATTTTCTCTAAAAGACAAAATGCCACATGTTACCACAAAAAACCAGATAGTCTCATCTTAACATAAAGAAAACCACGAGAATCTGTCAGCGGAATCACTCCTAGTATTAACCAATATGTACCGTGAAGACAATAATGAAGCCATCTTCGTAAAACACTGTTCGTCCTTGTTAACGACCTTTGTCTAAAAATGAAACTCCTGTAGATCCCAAATTTACCATGTGGGCAAAGGAGTAGGACGTGAATACGATGTAACTTATAGACTGTGGCATTTTAGGAAGGAAGAGGTCCATTAAAACTTGCCAGTCTTCATAGCATCATTGTTGGAACCCCATCTATACCGATAAAACGTCGGGCCCCGAATCAATGGTGCTTCAGACCCAGCCATATTAGCCATTTGCCATACTGTGCAGGATAACTGACAAAATTATCAACAACACAACTAGAACGCCCTAATGTCTCAGCAATCTGGTGATTAGACAGGACCATTTTTTTGTACGACTGAGCATTTGCCTGCCCGTTGCCCGACAAAGGGTTTCCAGGCAGCATTACCACAATAACTGCCGTACGACGATAACAGACGCACCTCTGAACTGTATCTACATCTACATCCATACTCCCCAAGCCACCTGACGGTGTGTGGCGGAGGTTACATTGAGTACCTCTATCGGTCTCCCTTCTATTCCAGTCTCGTATTGTTCGTGGAAAGAAGGATTGTCGGTATGCCTCTGTGTGGGCTCTAATCTCTCTGACTTTATCCTCATGGTCTCTTCGCGAGATATACGTAGGAGGGAGCAATATACTGCTTGACTCCTCGGTGAAGGTATGTTCTCGAAACTTCAACAAAAGCCCGTACCGAGCTACTGAGCGTCTCTCCTGCAGTCTTCCACTGGAGTTTATAATCTCTGTAACGCTTTCGCGATTACTAAATGATCCTGTAACGAAACGCGCTGCTCTCCGTTCGATCTTCTCTATCTCTTCTATCAACCCTATCTGGTTCGGATCCCACACTGCAGAGCATTATTCGAGCAGTGGGTGAACAAGCGTACTGTAACCTACTTCCTTTGTTTTCGGATTGCATTTCCTTAGGATTCTTCCAATGAATCTCAGTCTGGCATCTGCTTTACCGTCGATCAACTTTATATGATCATTCCATTTCAAATCACTTCTAATGCGTACTCCCAGATAATTTATGGAATTAACTGCTTCCAGTTGCTGACCTGCTATATTGTAGCTAAATGATAAGGGACCTTTCTTTCTATGTATTCGCAGCACATTACACATGTCTACATTGAGATTCAATTGCCATTTCCTGCACCATGCGTCAATTCGTTGCAGATCCTCCTGCATTGCAGTACAATTTTCCATTGTTAGATCCTCTCGATATTCCATAGCATCGTCCGAAAAAAGCCTCAGTGAATTTCCGATGTCATCCACAAGGTCATTTATGTATACTGTGAATAGCAACGGTCCTACGACACTCCCCTGCGGCACACCTGAAATCACTCTTACTTCAGAAGACTTCTCTCTATTGAGAATAACATGCTGCGTTCTGTTATCTAGGAACTCTTCAATCCAATCACACAATTGGTCTGATAGTCCATATGCTCTTACTTTGTTCATTAAACGACTATGGGGAACTGTATCGAACGCCTTGCGGAAGTCAAGCAACATGGCATCTACCTGGGAACCCGTTTCTCTGGCCCTCTGAGTCTCGTGGACGAATATCGCGAACTGGTTTTCACACGATCGTCTTTTTCGAAACCCGTGCTGATTCCTACAGAGTAGATTTCTAGTCTCCAGAAAAGTCATTATACTCGAACATAATACGCGTTCCAAAATTCTACAACTGATGGACGTTAGAGATATAGGTCTATAGTTCTGCACATCTGTTCGACTTCCCTTCTTGAAAACGGGGATGACCTGTGCCCTTTTCCCATCCTTTGGAACGCTAAGCTCTTCTAGGGGCCTACGGTACACCGTTGCAAGTAGGGGGGCAAGTTCCTTCGAGTACTCTGTGTAAAATCGAACTGGTATCCCATCATCTCCAGCGGCCTTTCCTCTTTTGAGCGATTTTAATTGTTTCTCTATCCCTCTGTCGTCTATTTCGATATCTACCATTTCGTCATCTGTGCGAAAATCTAGAGAAGGAACTACACTACCGAGCGGGGTGGCGCAGTGGTTAGATACTGGACCCGCATTCGGGAGGACGACGGTTCAATCCCGCGTCCGGTCATCCTGATTTAGGTTTTCCGTGATTTCCCTAAATCGCTCCAGGCAAATGCCGGGATGTTTCCTTTCAAAGGGCACGGCCGGTTTCCTTCCCGTCCTTCCCTAATCTGATGAGACCGATGACCTCGCTGTCTGGTCTCCTTCCCCAAACAACCCAAGGAACTACAGTGCAGTCTTCCTCTGTGAAACAGCTTTGGAAAAAGACATTTAGTATTTCGACCTTTAGTCTGTCACCCTCTGTTTCAGTAGTATTTTGGTCACAGAGTGTCTGGACATTTTGTTTTGATCCACCTACCGCTTTGACATAAGACCAAAATTTCTTAGGATTTTCTGCCAAGTCAGTACATAGAACTTTACTTTCGAATTCATTGAACACCTCTCGCATAGCCCTCCTCACACTACATTTCGCTTCGCGTAATTTTTGTTTGTCTGCAAGGTTTTGGCTATGTTTATGTTTGCTGTGAAGTTCCCTTTGCTTCCGCAGCAGTTTTCTAACTCGGTTGTTGTACACGGTGGCTCTTTTCCATCTCTTACGATCTTGCTTGGCACATACTCATCTAACGCATATTGTACGATGGTTTTGAACTTTGTCCACTGATCCTCAACACTATCTGTACTTGAGACAAAGCTTTTGTGTTGAGCCGTCAGGTACTCTGAAATCTGCTTTTTGTCACCTTTGCTAAACAGAAAAATCTTCCTACCTTGTTTAATATTTCTATTTACGGCTGAAATCATCGATGCAGTAACCGCTTTATGATCGCTGATTCCCTGTTCTGCATTAACTGTATCAAATACTTCGGGTCTGTTTGTCAGCAGAAGGTCTAATATGTTATCGCCACGAGTCGGTTCTCAGTTTAACTGCTCAAGGTAGTCTTCAGTAACCGTTGGTATTCACAAGTGTGCACATCATCAAGCGGACCTGCCTTTATACCAACTTCGCCTCTTCCTACCCGAAGGACTGCATTTTGTCAGTTTTAATGTACCCGACCTAATTCTAATGGTGAAATGAAAATTTATTTTATTTCGTTTTGTTGTAAACTGCGTGAAATTGCAAATCCATAAATAAATATGTTTTCCACAAACAAGCACGAGCCTTTACACTAATTTCCACCAATCTGCAACATATATACACACATCCGTTTTTAAAGAATATGGAGATTATCACTGCATGTTTCCTTTTATGTGTCAGTATTTTGCTTAGTGTTTTGTGGAGGCTGTTCTCGTGAATGTGGTAGTACCTGGTCTAAATGTTTGGATGTTTTACTGACAGCCTTTGTTCATTGTATGTTACAACCCATGTCCATCTTCTCGTTTATTAATTAACCAAATCAGAATCGAGGCAGTTGGGAACGAATTCAGTGGCTTAATGTGGTAGAATCTGAGTACGTAAATTATAATTAACTTTCCCGCAGACAGGGACCAAGGCGAAAATGCTTTCCTCTGTCATAAGCGGAAGGCCCTACCTGAATTAGAATATGAGTTCCCCCTACATACCGTTATTTTTAGCGGTTTGTTTGACATGACTATCTGGATTTAACTTAAGTTCTGTAGTCAAAGGCTGTTTAGTTGCTACATTTCGTGAAGCGCACAACATTAAAAGGTAGTTTCCAGTGCTTGCATCCGGTTGATATTTTCTCAGATCTGAGTGGGTAATGCTGTGACTGTTAACTTCTTCATAGATATCACGAGATTCTTGCTAACGGTGAGATTTCAACTACTAATTTCCGCTACTATGTACATAGTGTGAGTTACTAACTATTGCCACCTAGAATAACTCCGAAAGTATGATATGAGCTGAAAAGTTTGTGGGACAAAAGTTGCGCAGGACAACGACATAATATGATGTTGTTTTTTTTGTTGCTAGGTGGGGTCGCTTCAGAGACTTTGTGTTTTTAAATGGGATACTATAGTTTGGTACTTTTTTTCTGATAGCACTGTCTAGACGAATCCAATGATGTGTAACAGTAAGGTATTTGATGGTCACGAAGGTGACACTAACGTCCATTTAGAAAAGGTGTTCGAAGTGATGACCATTGGTATCAATGCAGTGCTGCAACCTTTTTATCATGGATTGAGTGGTATTCCTTATTACTTCGACACTTATCGAAGCACATTCTCTGACAATTCTCTCTCGTATATCGTGCAAACTGTAAATATCCGTGAATACGGCGTATCCATCTAACGTGCCATTGACATGTTAACACCATTCGACGGTATCGTATTAACGATATTTATTAACAGGAACAGTAACATATGTAGAATATTCAGTGCTCCAGTAGCGGCTGAGCAGCGCCCTTCTGCATTACGATGGCAGTCAGCGTGAGCCAGGGTGGTGCTGTCGCTGCTGTTTTAATACACATAGGTGAAATGAACATCGGATTAGACTAACTTTGGACAGCTCTGCCGAAGGGGCACGTAAAATGCTACTTTAATAATCAATTTCTTTGTAACGGCAAATAAACCGACGCTGGGAGTCGCATGAAAAACGTGATGAGCAACATTTGTTTGGGATAACGCCAGCTAGACTCAGCAAAAATAAATTTGCAAATATCTGGCGGAATACCAGAGAAAATGCTTGTTACGACTGTTAGGAGAGACGCCTTTATCATGTATCTTGGAAAGTAATTCATTGTCATCAGCTTGTCACCTGTGAGGTAGTTCTTAGAAACGTTTTTCCAAATCTAGAAGCACGCAATCTGGTTAAATGTACCCATAATGCTTAAGATATCTTGCAAGATATCGATTAGGATTCCGATAATTGCTATCTTTCTTCGCAGACAAGCGTCGACGTGGTGACCCAGTGAAGATTTCTGCGTACCCCCTAGGAATTCTGTGAAGTGTGCAGTACTGCAGACTTCCCAGTTACTGGCTGTGGCCTTGTCGCCGTCATCGAAAGCAAACAACTCTGCAGTGTGTATCCAGCCTCCCATATGGGTGCAAATGCCAATTTAGAAAGAAGGGGGAGCGAGCGAAGCTGTTAAATAACGCCGTCGCGACAACATAACGGGTCTTTTCCGTGGGCCACTAATGAGTTCCTGCGCGAAGTACTGCGACACTTTGGCGCCGTCCCTCAGAGCGGCAGGGGCCCGCAACACGCTGCGCCGCTGGCGGGCTGCCACGCGGCCACCGGGGCTGGCGCCAGCTTTTTAGCGGCGCTAGCTAGCTGTGCGTGGCGTACATCAGGCCGTGCGCGCATTATAGGTCACAGGCTTAGTTCCCTCATCCGTGCAACAGCGAGACCAGAGCAAAGTCCAATTAATCTTTCATTTAGAAGATAACGGGGCAAGGCGAAAACTTTTTGCCTGTTAATGAAAATTACGTATATTTTTTTAGATTTCTACTAGCGACCCGTCCGCACATAGCATGGATAGCACTACGTCCAGAACACTTGTGCGGCGTTACTGTAATTTTGTTTAAGAGGCACTGCGTAGTTACCATTAAAAGTCACAGAACAACGTTAGGTAACTGAATATCATCACTTTCATATAATTGATTTAAGCACCACATATCACTTGCTGGCGTACTGAAGCGTGCAAAGGCGTGACTGAACAGCACGACCGCAGCCCGTGAAGAACTGAAGCCTTGCATCGAAGGTTCCGCGATAGCCAACGTGCCGAGGCCCACGAGAAAGACAGGCTGTGACACGTACGTCACAGTACGTGACACTACAGAACTTACGAGTGCCAGCAGTCGTGTTCAGTGGGGAGTGAGTAGGCCTAACTATTTCAGACCAGTACAGCTTTAGACTGTGCGTTTAAAAGCATGTGAGCAATCGACAGCCCATTACAAAGTTAGGACCTTTAGTGGGTACCTTTCCAATTACAAAATTGCCGAGCGTTCGCAAAGTGTAACGGGCAAACAGACTAGTCTGATGTCACAAGTTCGTTGTGGAGACACGTATTCTTCTGACTCCAAAGTCCCCACGCGTACTCTAACTTTTGTGTTTTTCAAACTCGCTTCTATAAGTCTAACATACTTCTTTGGTATTCCAAGTTCCAAAAGAATTCTGTACAATTCTGATTGCAATACAGAATCATATGCTTTTGTAAAATCCATGAAAAAATTATGAACGGGTTTATTATACATACTGTAGAATTTTTTTTATTTTGTATGTTTGCCTGATTTGATGTGGCCCACCAAGAATTCCTCTCTTGTGCTAACTTTTTCATTTCAGAGTAGCACTTCCACCCTACACCCTCAGTTGTTTGTTGTACTAAAATCACTCTCTCCCCCGACAGTTTTTACTCTTTGCAGCTCTCTCTAGTACCATGGAAGTCAGTGCTTGTTGTCCTAACAGATGTGCTATCATCCTGTCCCTTCTTATTGTCAGTGTTTTCCATATATTCCTTTCTTCTCCAATTCTGATGAGAACAACCTCATTCCTTACCTTATAACTCCACCTAGAACCTATTACAGTCTACTCCCGTTCCATTCGTATGTAGATCGCGTCAAGAAAGTCTGCGGTGTAATTAGAGTTATCTGTTTTCGCGACCTCTTCAGAAACAATGTAGCAAAATTATTTATTTAATTACTGTATTCTAAAGAGCCCATTCTGTTGACTGTTTAAAGCAGATTGTAGAGAGCGAAACCGTGAAGATGTTACGAACTTACAGGGATATTAGACTAGGGTCAATGTGACCCGCCAGGGTAGACGAGCGCGCTAACGCGCTGCCTCCTGGACTCGGGTAGGCGCGCCGGACCCGGCTCGAATTCGCCCGGCGGATTAATGACGAGGGCCGGTGTGCCGGCCAGCCTGGATGTGGTTTTTAGGCGGTTTTCCACATCCCGCTAGGTGAATATCGGGCTGGTCCCCGCGTTCCGCCTCAGTTACACACGTCGCAGACATTTGAAAAACATCCGCACTATTTCACGATTTATACTAGACGCAGACAGTTGGGGTACACTGATTCCGTCCTGGGGGGGTACAGGGTGGCGGTAGGAAGGGCAGCCGGCCATCCTTAACACTAACATTGCCAAATCATTTGGCTATCCATGCTTGTCTTATTCTGACTACGATGCAAAGTTCCTTGGAAATGCATGGATGCACTGCAGCAGTGTATTTATCTGCAGATACCGGGCAAGCGAATTCAAAGTACAACTTGTAACCTGTACGCGAATATACATAATGGATGAACGAATACAGGTTGTAAACGTATGGGTGACGACATATGGAAGTTTTAGTATGGACGTGAGTCGTACACGCATAGCCAAATTGTAAGGCGACCGCCCGCGAAAGGCGGGAAATCCGGTTTCGAGTCCCGTCCGACACACATTTCCATTGTCGTCATTTTATTCTAGAGCTGACAGTTATCCTTATTAGCTACTGCGAACACGTTTAATGTATCTCACAACGGCTGTAGTCACCGCAGTGCCTGTTCCTTTGGACATGCAAAAACTTCGCATCGTAATCAGAATAACACAGGCACTGCAATATCGTATTCTCGATTAAGCTATTTTAAGACTTTAGCTATCAATAGTTTAATGAAATTTTTTGCATTCCTATCAATAGTGCCGCAAAGTTTTTGTAGTTTCTTGGATTAAAAACAGGCTTTGTTGCAACTTATTCCTTTATTAACAACATGTTTATCTTTCGTGAAACATCTTCAGATTATGATTAAAGATAGCAAAGTAAAAGGAAATTAGGGTATGGTCCTAGCATGCACGATTCTAGATTGAATAAGGTATCCTTACTGACCTTAAAATCTTCCTTTAACAACATATTAAAAATCGTAACATTGCTGTATGCTATACTGAGGAACACGCCCAATCAGATGAACCTGAAGAGGTATTTTACTTTTCCGACATTTTGAGACCATAAAAAGGCTATGTGCTGGACTGAAGCTGACGTCGATTCTAGCACAGAACGGTTTTATTACATACATAAAAAAAGTTTTGCGTCATCCCGGTTCCCATAATTCCTGAAGATAGACGTTGACTGTGGATATTTTATCCAGACACAATCCCTTTGACTGTTCGGAGATCTCACTAAATCCGCTCAAAGATGTAAACACCCATGCAAGAGCAGCGCCTCTTACACGCAGGGGGGCCAGCCGGAGTGGCCGAGCGGTTCTAGGCGCTACAGTCTGCAACCGCGCGACCGCTACGTTCGCAGGTTCGAATCCTGCCTCGGGAATGGATGTGTTGTAACCTCCCCACCGTAATTTTTAAAAGAAAAAAAAAATGACAAAACTTAATACAAATGGGAGCCGTTTGTAACCTCTCCACAAAAATTTGAAAGAAAGAAATATGACAATATTTAATTATGAGTGCTAATGGACACTGCTCTAACCGTAACCTGCCCACAATGAAATGTACTGACAATGGCAACAAAATGTGAAATTGGCAATCTGACTCAAATATAAATTCTTCACAAAATTTAAAGTCCGTTCAGTGACAAGAAAACACAATTAAACCGAAATATCGGTCTTTGGCCCTGTGTAAAACAATCAGAGTTAAAGTCTTACCTCAGAATAAATGGATGTCACATTTCTGCTCTTGTTGTTGCGCACCGCTTGGAGGAACTGCATTGCAAATAATAATATTCTCTTTTTTTTGTGATTTTAGTGAAATTTCTCTTCAAAAGAAGTGGAATGAAATGGGAAGTGCAACGAAATCTTTAGTTCAATAAAAAATTAAATTTTTGAAAAAATGCTTTTGAAATAAAAATTATTATTGGGGGACTTGTTGTTCAATAATTACAATAAATAAAATTTTTCATTATCTAATGATTATATTAATTAACAGTATACCTTATTCACCATCTTGACCAGTGTTGCCGACCGCCTACATCACCCGCACTGGACTGCTATCACTGACCGACCGCTCTGCATGACGACTATTAGCGTACTGCACGCGACGACTACTGACAGAGTACTGCTCTCAACTAGACAGAGCTACAGACTCGCAACGACTGACTGACAGACTCGCAACGACTACTTGACCGACTGAGAACCGCTCGCAACACTCGCGCGGTCAAGCGCAAACTCTCTGGTCACAGATGCTACAATGCCTCGCCATCGCTGCTATGTTACATACGTGTTTCAGTGTGTGATGTCCTTAGGTTAGTTAGGTTTAAGTAGTTCTAAGTTCTAGGGGACTGATGACCTCAGCAGTCAAGTCCCATTGTGCTCAGAGCCATTTGAACCATTTGAACACGCAGGGGGTCCGACAGCCGATCCCTTCCAGTCATCCCACCAGGAAGGAGGTACACAGCTCACGTTGTTTGTAGTTCAACCATGCCTAGACTGTCAATACCACGGTTCAAAAATGACCAAACCACTGAGTAAAAATGTGAGTTTGTATCCAGCCACTTGGATGATGGTTCAAGTGGCTCTGAGCACTATGCGACTTTACTTCTGAGGTCATCAGTCGCCTAGAACTTAGAACTTATTAGACCTAACTAACCTAAGGACATCACACACATTCATGCCCGAGGCAGGATTCGAACCTACGACCGTAGCGGTCACGCGGTTCCAGACTGAAGCGCCTAGACCCGCACGGCCACACCGGCCGGCCCACTTGGATGACAACCTGCTATTGATCCTGCAAATGCACCGTCCATCAAGTTCCAGAAAACATTCCAATTTCTGATCATAAGACTAGTCAAAGTAATCCCTGTTTATGATAATTTAATCGAATTAAAATAAACGCAGTTGCCAAAATTTTACTACAATAAATGATGAAATATTGTTTTCTCACGATAGTATTGCGTAAATTACATATAAAAAATCGTGAGAGAATGAGTTCCCCCAATATGCGATAGGTATCGTAATATGCGACACTGTCGCGTATTTGGATCACCATACTATCGCATATTAGGAATTTCGCCATCTTACACAAAGAATCACGCACTTGCTAACAACGTTCGTTGGAAAATGAACCTAATTGTCAATAATTTTAGGTAATACCATTACAACTAACAACAATAAAAGAGTACGTTAATATCCACTCACCTTTAAGCTGAAATATTGTCTCGACACCGATGTCGCAAAAACTCCAAACACAAGAAATCTTGTATCAACCTCTACGTACTGTGTCCGGCTCAACTACGGCGTCCCACTCGCTGTGTCGTCGTCTGGCACGCAATAGACGTGTTTAAGAAACTCTCCACCAGAGTGCAATCCCTAACATGAGCACAGTTGGGGTGTCTCATATTAGGGAACTATCGCATAATAGGCACCTTTCCTCTATACTTAATGATGGAAATATCACTTGCCAGACGTGACGAGCATGCATTCCAACATTTGTTACTTCAACAGTAGGCGCTGTGAAACATCTACGCCACCCTTTTGCTCCCACGTTTTACAGCTGCAACAGTCTTTCGATATACTTACTGTGGTGTCACCGCCAGACACCACACTTGCTAGGTGGTAGCCTTTAAATCGGCCGCGGTCCGTTAGTATACGTCGGACCCGCGTGTCGCCACTGTCAGTGATAGCAGACCGAGCGCCACCACACGGCAGGTCTAGAGAGACTTACTAGCACTCGCCCCAGTTGTACAGACGACTTTGCCAGAAGGGGATCACTGACAAATACGCTCTCATTTGCCGAAACGATAGTTAGCATAGCCTTCAGCTAAGTCAATTGCTACGACCTAGCAAGGTGCCATCACCAAGTTATATTGAGATGATAATACTGAATCAACAAGACCAATGTTCACCAATTATGGATTAAAGTTAAGTATTCCAGAAGCTACGTACTTTTCTTTATAGCATTCATTACGTATCCTGTTTCAGACCTCACGCCAGCCTGCGTGAGTTTAAGCGTGCCTTTCGGCTTCCTCTCATTGTGTCTAGGCTGTCTTGCCTAGACACAACACTTACAGATGAAAGTATGACTGCCAAACCTGACGAGCATATATTCCAAATATATTTATAGTTGCGAATAAGACCCACCAACATGTGCACAAGGGAATGACGACAATGAAAATTTGTGAGTGAGTGTACGATGGAAGATTGCATCGTCCTTCTTAACAACCGTTCTCCCAGCCTTAACAGCCGAAAGCTAGAAAAGTTACTCTACAGAAATAATTGTGATTTTTTTAAGTATCATATTATACGATAAAACACAGTTGTTCCGTTTTCACGTTATGTGTTTTCGGTATCTGCTGGTAAATTTCTGTTTTCAAGTCGTTCCAAATGAAATTACATTAACGAACTCACGACGCCTGTCACTGTACTTTTTTCAGGTGTTAAACTATTGTTGCCAGGATTGGCATTTCGTTCTTTTATAGACTAATATAAAAAAATCCACGCTGTCAGCCATTCGCCCACTGACGACAATGTCGCTGACAGCTGTCGAAACTTGCAGAATATCATTCGTTTTGACGAGTTAAAAACCTGGAGGATTTTATTCGGTAATCTCGCCGTTTCATAATGTCCTCCTGCGCCCGCGGAAGTGTGCTAGGGTTCAAATCTGACAGTAAAAGTCCACGAGGATATACTTTGACATCGAGAATGTAATGCAAATGTTTTTGTTACAAATACAGCAGACATGCAGTGTTATACGCGTTTGTACTTGCTTTCGCGGGCCGCAGTGTCCGAGCGGTTCTAGGCGCTTAAGTTTGGAACCACGCGACCACTCCGGTCGCAGGTTCGAATCCTGCCTCGGGCGTGGACGTGTGTGATGTCCTTAGGTTAGTTAGGTTTAAGTAGTTCTAAGTTCTAGGGGGACCGATGACCTCAGATGTTAAGTCTCATTGTGCTCAGATCACTTTGAACCATTTTGTACTTGCTTTAGGTACTCGCAGATCAATAAGGTAACGAAAGTAATTTCGGGAACAGACCAAACGAACTGCTCTGCGAGGACCGTGGGACACCATGGTATCCTAACGTAAAAGAGTCAGCAAACAACATCCATAAACGTATAAATTGCAGATGGTTGTGAGGGGGCGGAAGGGGGGAGGTGGAGAAAGAAAGGGATTAGTGATGTCAGATGCATCGTGACACTATGCACAATCAGTGGCGACGAGTGAAAACTTGTATCGGAACACGATTTGAGTCCTGGATCTCCTGCTTAGTAGGCAGGCGCGGCGATCTCTGTGCCACCCGGGACATGGTGTCGGCGCTATTGCTCGGACCATCTCGACACGCCTCACGGCCGACCCACATTCCCACTGAGTGCCTGTCCATTTCCTCCATGCTCTCTTGTATGAGAAAAAAATGGCCCTGAGCACTATGGGACTTAACTTCTGAGGTCATCAGTCCCCTAGATCTTAGATCTACTTAAACATAACTAACCTAAGGACATCAAACACATCCATGGCCGAGGCAGGATTCGAACCTACCACCGTAGCGGCCGCGCGGTTCCAAACTGCAGCGCCTAGAACCGTAGTATGAGAAGTTCTTGTGCATCCACACTGAGGAAGGTGGATGCATTGCCCATAATGTGGATCAGTTATATGAATGCGTCCGGAAGGAACAGACATCACGAATTCATACAACATCTATAAACCCATCAGTGTTTCACGGTAGATTTAGAGCTCTTCAAGTGTACCCCGCATTCTGATTTCCGTCGCATCTCGTATGCTGCAAATAAATGAAATTTATCAAATACTGATATGATAAACGCATGGCGGACGAAGCAAGGACGCTATAAGAAGCAGAGTAGCACATACAAAGTGGACATTCCTCTCTAATATAAAAATCGACTACACGAATAAACCTTCGTTTGAGGTAGAAACTTCTGAGAATGTGCATTTTGATCAAAGCATTGAAGTAAGTAAAGGACCGTTGGGAAACCCAGAGATGTAATGTTACAGAAGGATTCTGATAGTTGAATGGGCCGATAAGGTAAGAAATGAGAAAGATTTCTAGAAAACGCAGCAAAGAAATATTCTAAGTGTCTTCAGAAAATAACGCTGTAGCGCGATTTTTCTATTTTTTACGACTACATAAATGTTACCCTCTTGAAAATAGTCCGCAGTGGATATCATACACTTAGGCTCTCGCTTTTTTTCAATCCCCGATCCACTGTATTATATTAATGTCCGAGTGTGCAGTGTCCCGCCGGAAGCTAACGACATTTCACTTCAGAAACTGTTGATCCCGTATGGTGATACGAGGGGTGTACTGCACTAACTCTGGTGCATTCAACACTGGTTGTTATGTTATAACGCAATCCGTTCAGTGCAGATGGTAGTCAAACGTAACATTCCTTCCCAGCTACAGGTATGTGGCTACTCCATTCATATAACCCATAGTGAGTAAGTGGCAACATGCTTGCCTGCAATGAAGGTAGCCACCTTAGATGTACACTCCTAGAAATGGAAAAAAGAACACATTGGTGTCAGACCCACCATACTTGCTCCGGACACTGCGAGAGGGCTGTACAAGCAATGATCACACGCACGGCACAGCGGACACACCAGGAACCGCGGTGTTGGCCGTCGAATGGCGCTAGCTGCGCAGCATTTGTGCACCGCCGCCGTCAGTGTCAGCCAGTTTGCCGTGGCATACGGAGCTCCATCGCAGTCTTTAACACTGGTAGCATGCCGCGACAGCGTGGACGTGAACCGTATGTGCAGTTGACGGACTTTGAGCGAGGGCGTATAGTGGGCATGCGGGAGGCCGGGTGGACGTACCGCCTAATTGCTCAACACGTGGGGCGTGAGGTCTCCACAGTACATCGATGTTGTCGCCAGTGGTCGGCGGAAGGTGCACGTGCCCGTCGACCTGGGACCGGACCGCAGTGACGCACGGATGCACGCCAAGACCGTAGGATCCTACGCAGTGCCGTAGGGGACCGCACCGCCACTTCCCAGCAAATTAGGGACACTGTTGCTCCTGGGGTATCGGCGAGGACCATTCGCAACCGTCTCCATGAAGCTGGGCTACGGTCCCGCACACCGTTAGGCCGTCTTCCGCTCACGCCCCAACATCGTGCAGCCCGCCTCCAGTGGTGTCGCGACAGGCGTGAATGGAGGGACGAATGGAGACGTGTCGTCTTCAGCGATGAGAGTCGCTTCTGCCTTGGTGCCAATGGTGGTCGTATGCGTGTTTGGCGCCGTGCAGGTGAGCGCCACAATCAGGACTGCATACGACCGAGGCACACAGGGCCAACACCCGGCATCATGGTGTGGGGAGCGATCTCCTACACTGGCCGTACACCACTGGTGATCGTCGAGGGGACACTGAATAGTGCACGGTACATCCAAACCGTCATCGAACCCATCGTTCTACCATTCCTAGACCGGCAAGGGAACTTGCTGTTCCAACAGGACAATGCACGTCCGCATGTATCCCGTGCCACCCAACGTGCTCTAGAAGGTGTAAGTCAACTACCCTGGCCAGCAAGATCTCCGGATCTGTCTCCCATTGAGCATGTTTGGGACTGGATGAAGCGTCGTCTCACGCGGTCTGCACGTCCAGCACGAACGCTGGTCCAACTGAGGCGCCAGGTGGAAATGGCATGGCAAGCCGTTCCACAGGACTACATCCAGCATCTCTACGATCGTCTCCATGGGAGAATAGCAGCCTGCATTGCTGCGAAAGGTGGATATACACTGTACTAGTGCCGACATTGTGCATGCTCTGTTGCCTGTGTCTATGTGCCTGTGGTTCTGTCAGTGTGATCATGTGATGTATCTGACCCCAGGAATGTGTCAATAAAGTTTCCCCTTCCTGGGACAATGAATTCACGGTGTTCTTATTTCAATTTCCAGGAGTGTAATTGCCTGCGGCAGGTATTTGTATTGAAGTTATCATTTCAACCACGTCCAAGAAAGATGTTAGCTGATATTGTTTTCGCTGCCACGTCTTCCTAGGGTGCACTGGAACCACAGAGGGATCCGCTACTTGGTCCTCCCGACTTTCCACCTCTACCTTCGCATTATGGGTCCTGAAACTGTTGTTGCCCAGCTGTCAGTGTCCGCCGTGCAGCGTAGAGACGTAGCACGCAGGGTGATAAGTCTTCGTATACATCTACTCCTCACCTACCCGTCTCTGAAGGAAATTTGCCGGTTGGTGTATCTTGTATAGCTGAGTCCTGCATTTGTGCTGGGGTCGATGGTGCGGAAGCAGCTTCTGAGCTCTCTTGTGTTTCTCCAAGTATTCCTCCCTTCGCTGGGGTAACTACTCCGGAACCTCCCAAGGGTGGAGACGTCATTGAGCCGTCTGTTTTTCCAGTGACTCAGCAGCACAAAATTGAGACGCCCCTAAAATTGCCTGATACCTTAAAGTCACCCATTCAGGTGACGTCGGTGCAACCAAGTGCTGTTATTGCAGTAGAGGCGATTGGTGGCCACGAAATCACACCTGTCGACACAGATGTTGTGTTGCCTAGCCCCTCTCTTGTGTGTCGATCTGAACTGAAAGAATCCCATCCTTTGGAGTGGGCCTCTATAAGGTCCTTGTTTGTCACGTACTCTGGTTAATGTTCGAGAGCCACCTACGTCCCCTACTGACGATGGCGTATTTCGTCGCAGTCGCTGTAAACGACGCGTCCAACCTGATCTGGTGTCCTGTAAAAAATTCTTCTTTTTACAGGCCACCGCCAGCTCAGGTTCTAGAGGCAGCAATACATCCTGACACACACCAATGACGTAATTCAGTTGGTCAGCAGCTCGAATTTCGTTCTCCGTTGTTAAAGTATGCAGGCTTCCTTTCTTTGAATGTTAATGGGGTGGAATCAGACCTGCTGCTCGCTTTGCTGCGTCGGGTTACCTAAGATTCTTTTGGGGCGGTGAGTGTTTGGGTGTCTCCCACTGTAGGCAGTGTTCAGAGATTCCCGATTCACCTCCCTGACCGGAATCCTCTTTTCTTTCCCTTTTACTCTGTTTTTACCCCTTCTTTTTAAGGCTTGGTAAGTTTTTCTATTCCCATACGTACTTTCTGCGTTATAGCAGTTGTACCTTTTAAGTCACAGGTGGTCTTGCCTATGCTGCTTCAGCATAGTGTTGGGTTCGTTCTCTTGCCAACTTCCCTCATTTGTTTTTACTAATGACAACGTGACTGCCCTTTTACGTTTCCCCTTTTTCCGTTTTATTGTTCTGACTTTTCTGAGATGTCCCGTTAGCAGAATGGAGTCTATTTGAAACAAGGGACTGATGACCTTGCTGTTTGGTCCCTTTAACCTCAAACAACCAACCAACCAAGATTCTTTTGCGGATGACACATTTCTGCATGAAGTACAATTTACTCGCTTTTCTCTCTCTCGTTTTTGCACTGAGTTTAATGTGACTCCCGAATGTGGCACGGGTTTTTCTTTTCTTAGGTAGGGCATTCCTATTGAAGGAAAAAAAGCGGTCAGGGCATTAGGCTTCCAAACTGCTGGTCCATGTTCGATTCTTGGTCGTGGCTTTTTTTTCATTCGACGTTTTTTCAATGTCTACGATAATATTATGATACTGGGAATATCTTTCTTTTACCATCTTTGACACAAAACCTGGGGATGGATACGAGATAGGACTTTCGTAGATGATGATGATCAACTGACATGCAACGTGAAAGTGATACCACCGAAACGTACCACTCTCTGTCAACCGTGTGACGTTTACTTTTTCCGATAGCTACAGAATTCCATCCCTCGACTTCACAGAAGAGCAGAGAATGACAAGATAGGGCGGATGCTATCAAAATTAATGCGTTGGTCTATAACAAGCTGTCCACGACTGTGCTTCAAGATATGCTTTTATACTCCTGGTACGCATCCAAATTGATATCTGACAGACCTGCTTTTAGTAATGTGAATGAGATACGTTATCCACAAACAATCTACCGAGAAATATGTCAATGCAGCGACATTTCGTTCGTGTGTTGCGCATGGTGCGAGAAATAATTATGTTTTTCCCGTTTCTATGATACGTCTCACCCCGCTGTTTGCGAGAACGCTGACGAATAGACGATATATTAGGGTTACTTAATGACATACTTAAGGTGTATTTTTTTCATACGTATCAAGATGAAAATATGAAACTTCCTGGCAGATTGAAACTGTGTGTCGGACCGAGACTCGAACTCGGTACCTTTGCCTTTCACGGGCAAGTTTATTTATTATCAGTGCACACTCCACTACAGTGTGAAAATCTCATTCTGGAAGATGAAAATAGCGATCAGTACATTAAAAGATATACTAATGTGACTATTAATCACGTCTCCGGGCCCCCTGCGGGTCCGGGGTAAGAATAGGCCCGAGGTATTCCTGCCTGTCGTAAGAGGCGACTAAAAGGAGTTTCAGCCGTTTCGGCCTTCCACGTGATGGTCCCCCTTGGGGTTTGCCCTCCATTTTTCAAAATTCTACAGAAGTACGAGCCTTTTGGGAAGGACACCTTATGTGGTGTACCACTGGTCCTAAGTGCACTAAGACCTTGGCACTCCGCATTGTACCGGCGTTGTAACCATACCCACTATTCCTCAAATTGGGCCTAAACGCCTGATGGGTTGTACAAGTTACGCCCATAGTGCGTCCCCATCTGCACCAGCGATCATGATGGACTTTCCATGGCACCAGAAATCCAGCACGGTAGCCAGCCCGTTGTGGTGGGGTCGTCATGTACCCTCTAGGTTGTAGCCCCCTGACAACACAGGGATCGTACTGCCGATACCTGAACTGCACCCTCCCCACGTCGGCCAAGGAATAGATGCCCGTCTCCTTGGGGCATCAGGACTCCCGGCAATGGTCATCCTGCCAGGTGGCCCTTGCTGAGGTTGGGTGGCGCCCTTGGGGAGAGCCCCTGGTCGGAGTGGGTGGTATTGGGGCGGACGTTTTGCAGATGAAACGTCAACACGTATCTGGTCGCTCTGCGGCCGAGTCTTTCAAAAGAAAAGGTACCGTTTCTAGTTCTGGTTCTCCTGCCCTTTCCCCCTTGGCCACTCCCTGGGAGGAGGGACAGGCCCGCCGGCCTCGGTCGAAGTACTTCCCCCACTATTTGGTCTGTTCTCGAACCGATGGGGGGACGTTCGCCACATCCAAGCCCATGTTCTTTGTTCAGCACATTGAGGACATCTTCGGGGAAATAGAGGCTCTCAGCAAGATGCGTTCAGGGTCCATTCTTATCAAGACCAACTCTGCCACACAGTCGGCGGCGCTCCAGGCGTACGACCGCCTAGGGGACATTCCAGTGTCCATTGTCCCGCATCTGGCACTAAATAGGAGGCAGGGGGTTATTTTTCATCGTGACCTCCTGCTACACTCTGATGAGGAGCTCAGGGCCAACCTGGAGCGCCGAGGCGTGCATTTCGTCCGGCGGGTCCAGCACGGCCCCAAAGACCGTCGCATCGATACCGGGGCCTTTATCCTCGCCTTCGAGAGGGACGTTCTCCCGGAGAAGGTAAAAGTGATGTGCTACCGGTGCGACGTGCGACCTTACGTCCCGCCTCCTATGCGCTGTTTTCGGTGTTTGCGCTTCGGGCACATGTCGTCACAGTGTGAGGCTGAGCCCCTTTGTGGCGATTGTGGACGTCCTCTTCGTGAGGAACATACATGCACCCCACCACCTCGGTGCATTAATTGTCCTGGCATCCACTCGCTTAGATCCTCAGACTGCCCCACCTATCGGAAGGAGAAGAAGATACAAGAACTCAAAATTTTGGATCGGCTCTCTTATTCTGAGGCCAGGAAGAAGTATGACCGCCTCCATCCCATGCCGTTGACCATTTCGTTTGGCACAGTTGTGTCCACTCCTTCCGCGGTATCCTCACCCCTATCCTGTCCCCCCTCCGCTCCTCCGCCCATCAGGGGGCTCTGCCTCCGCCTCCCAAATCCCTCCCTTCCAAATCCTCCTCCCCCGTGGCCCCCGTCCCCTCTGCCCCAGGGGCCACCCTTCCTCCTCCTCCTCTCCCCTCGCCACCTGAGAAGCGATCCTCTTCTCAGGCGTCCATCGGGGAAACGTTCCGGACCCCAGCTTCCGAGGTCCGGCGTTTCAAAACGGACACCGCGCGTGAGGACCTTCTTCGGGTCCAGCCCACCATCCCTGTGCCTCCTCGGCCTTCCAAGAAGGCCTCCAAGAAGAAGTCTCTCTCTCCCTCTCCACCCCGGCGCGTTTCGTCTTACGCTCCATTCGTTTCGCCGAGACGCTCTGCTGCCAGGCGCTCAGCTGGCCTCTCGTTGGCAAATGATGCTGCCCCTCCTACACAACCAGGGACAGCGACCGCAGCTGGCGACGAGTCGATGGAACCGGATCCGCCTCCCGCCCATTGTAGCGTTGTTCCCTCGCAACCTGGCCCTCCGCGGCCGTCGAGGTGACCAGCTCTTCCCCTGTCTCGTTCCCCCAACTTTTTGACTAGCGATGGCCTTGTTACATTGGAACATAAGAGGTATTCGATCTAATCGGGAGGAATTACAACTGCTCCTCCGCCTGCACTGTCCGCTCGTCCTTGGTCTCCAGGAAACCAAGTTGCGCCCGACTGACCGTATTGCCTTTACCCACTATACCTCACAGCGGTATGACCTCACCCCTGTGGACGGTATCCCAGCTCATGGTGGGGTCATGTTGCTCGTTCCGGACGATGTCTGTTACCATCCCATCCCATTGACCACCCCACTCCAAGCAATAGCTGTCCGTATTACTCTTTCTGCTTTTACTTTTTCAGTTTCTACCATCTACACTCCACCGTCATCTGCTGTTAATCGGGCTGATATGATGCACCTGATCGTTCAGCTTCCCCCGCCGTTTTTATTGTTTGGCGACTTCAATGCCCATCATCCCCTTTGGGGCTCTCCTGCATCCTGTCAAAGAGGCTCACTCTTGGCGGATGTCTTCAACCATCTCAATCTTGTCTGCCTCAATACCGGCGCCCCGACTTTCCTCTCGGACTCTACTCATACCTACTCCCACTTGGACCTCTCGATCTGTTCTAGCACTCTTGCCCGTCGGTTCGAGTGGTATGTCCTTTCTGACACCTATTCGAGCGACCACTTCCCCTGTGTCGTTCGTCTCCTGCACCACACCCCATCCCCACGTCCTTCGAGCTGGAACATACCGAAAGCTGACTGGGGACTTTACTCCTCCCTGGCGACCTTTCCGGACCACGATTTTCTCAGTTGTGACAGTCAGGTCGAATACCTCATGGCTGTTATCATCAATGCTGCCGAATGTTCCATTCCTCGTACTACCTCTTCTTCACATCGCGTTTCCGTCCCCTGGTGGAACGAGGCTTGTAGGAACGCTATCCGTGCTCGACGACGTGCTTTACGCACCCTTCACCGCCATCCTACGTTGGCGAATTGTATTGAATACAAACGACTCCGAGCGCAATGCCGTAGAGTCATCAAAGACAGCAAAAAAGCTTGTTGGGCCTCTTTCACGAGCTACTTTAACAGTTTTATTCCCTCTTCCGTCGTTTGGGGTGGCCTGCGCCGGCTGTCGGGCATTAAGGCCCACTCCTCGGTACCTGGCCTGACCTCAGGTAATGAGGTCCTTGTTGATCCTGTGGCTGTCACCAACGCCTTTGGCCGCTTTTCGCTGAGGTATTAAGCTCCGCCCATTACCACCCTGTTTTCCATCCCATGAAAGAGGCAGAAGAGGCTCAACGACCTTCCTTCCACTCGCTGAATCTGGAAACTTATAATGCCCCCTTTACTATGTGGGAACTCGAACGTGCACTTGCACTGTCCTGGTCCTCTGCTCCGGGGCCAGATGCCATTCACGTTCAGATGATGGCACACCTTTCTCCGGCGGGCAAAAGCTTCCTTCTTCGTACCTACAATCGCGTCTGGAACGAAGGTCAGGTCCCCATGCGTTGGCGTGACGCCGTCATTGTTCCTATACCCAAATCCGGGAAGGATAGACACCTTCCTTCTAGTTACCGCCCCACTTCTCTTACAAGCTGTGTCTGTAAGGTGATGGAGCGCATGGTTAATGCTCGGTTAGTCTGGATTCTTGAATCTCGACGGCTACTTACTAATGTCCAATGCGGCTTTCGTCGCCGCCGCTCCGCTGTTGACCACCTTGTGACCTTGTCGACATTCATCATGAACAACTTTTTGCGAAGGCGCCAAACAGTAGCCGTGTTCTTCGACTTGGAGAAGGCTTATGATACCTGTTGGAGAGGTGGTATCCTCCGCACTATGCACAGGTGGGGCCTACGCGGTCGCCTGCCCCTTTTTATTGATTCCTTTTTAACGGATCGAAAGTTTAGGGTACGTGTGGGTTCCGTATTGTCCGACGTCTTCCTCCAGGAGAACGGAGTGCCTCAGGGCTCTGTCTTGAGCGTAGCCCTTTTTGCCATCGCGATCAGTCCAATTATGGATTGCATTCCACCTAATGTATCAGGCTCTCTCTTTGTCGATGACTTCGCGATCTACTGCAGTGCCCATAGAACATGCCTCCTGGAGCGCTGCCTTCAGCGTTGTCTAGACAGCCTCTACTCATGGAGCGTGGCAAATGGCTTCCGGTTCTCTGAAGAGAAGACGGTTTATATCAACTTTTGGCGATATAAAGCGTTCCTTCCGCCATCCTTACATCTAGGTCCCGTTGTTCTCCCATTCGTGGAAACAACTAAGTCTCTAGGGCTCACGTTGGACAGGAAACTGTGTTGGTCTCCACATGTCTCTTATTTGGCGGCCCGTTGTACACGTTCCCTTAATGTCCTCAGAGTTCTTAGCGGTTCATCTTGGGGAGCGGATCGCACTGTCCTGCTTCGCTTGTATCGGTCCATCGTCCGATCGAAGCTGGATTATGGGAGCTTCGTCTACTCGTCCGCTCGGCCCTCCCTCTTACGCCGGCTCAACTCCATCCACCATTGGGGGATACGTCTTGCGACCAGAGCCTTCTACACTAGTCCTGTCGAGAGTCTTTATGCTGAAGCTGCCGAGTTACCATTGATCTACCGGCGCGACGTATTGCTGTGTCGGTATGCCTGCCGGCTGTTGTCTATGCCCAACCACCCCTCTTACCAGTCCTTCTTCGCCGATTCTCTCGACCGTCAGTACGGGTTGTATGTGTCTGCCCTGTTGCCCCCCCGGAGTCCGCTTCCGTCGCCTGCTTCGACAATTGGATTTTGCCCTCCCTACCACCTTCAGAGAGGGTGAGAGCCCGACACCACCTTGGCTCCAGGCTCCGGTTCATATTTATCTCGACCTCAGCTCACTCACGAAGGATGGTACTCCGGCTGCAGTGTATTGCTCACGGTTTGTCGAACTTCGTGCTCGACTTGCCTGTCACACCTTTATTTACACCGATGGCTCCAAAACTGATGATGGTGTCGGCTGTGCCTTTGTCGTCGGGGCCGCCACCTTTAAATACCGGCTCCTCGACCAATGTTCCAGCTTTACGGCCGAGCTTTTTGCTCTCCATCAGGCCGTTCAGTATGCCCGCCGCCACCGCCATTCATCGTATGTACTCTGCTCTGACTCACCCGGTGCTCTTCAGAGCCTTGGAGCTCCCTATCCAGTCCATCCCTTGGTTCAACGGATACAGCAGTCCCTCCATTCTTTCGCTGATAATGGTTCTCCTGTCAGCTTTCTGTGGGTTCCCGGACATTTCGGAGTGCCTGGGAATGAGGCTGCAGTCCTCCTGCCTCGGCCAGCCTCCCATTGTGTCCCGCCATCTGACGTTCATGGGGATGTATGTAAGAGGCTTGTGTCGTTGTGGTGGGATGCTTGGTCATCCCTCCAAGGAAACAAGCTCCGGGCAGTAAAACCGCTCCCAACTGGTTGGAAAACATCCTCCCGAGCATCTCGGCGAGAGGAGGTCCTTCTGACCAGGTTGCGGATTGGGCATTGCCGGTTTAGCCACCGCTACCTGCTCTCCGGTGACCCAGCCCCGCAGTGCCCTTGTAGTCAGGCATTAACAGTGCGCCATGTTTTATTGTCGTGTCCCCGTTTTAGTCAATTTCGTGTTGTCCTGTCCCTGCCATCTACTTTATCAGATGTTTTAGCTGATGACGCTCGAGCAGCTGCTCGTATTCTGCGTTTTATAACTTTGACTGGCTTGTCCAAAGACATCTAACCTTTTTACTTATTTTATCTGCATCTTTGTCAGGTCCTTCTGGTGTCCCCCCATCCCCTTGAGTTTTACTAGATTCCATGTGCTCTAACAACAGTGACTGGGCGCTAATGACCTCAGTAGTTGAGCGCCCTTAAACCCCACCAAAAAAAAAAAAAAAAACAGTCTCCGGGATTTTACTTGAGAGAAAGGCAAGAAAAAGTTACCGATTATCTGATAAACTGAAAAGAATATCGAATGAAAAAAGTCACAATCAAGAATCGCACATAGACCAAACCGCTGACTCCACTCTGTTAGTCACGTTGAATGACGTGTTCCCAAGCTACAGCATGAAAACACAAAAACCTTAATAAATCAATTATTGTTAACTTTGGACGCCATATTATAGTAATAAAAAAATTGTTTTTAGGCTACATTTCCACCTATAGCACTGAAAATCTAATTTTCCGTCATCACTTTTGAACCCTATCTATTCTTTCAAAAGCTTGGGAGTGTCTATCAAAAATGCGAAACACGTGTCACTTTATTTTCAACCAAGGAAGTCCGTGCAAAACCTGATAAAAATCGGTAACCCGCATGCCAGATCATCCCGTTGTTTGAGCTTTTTCCTTGAACATTCTATGGCTGACAGTATCATATGCAGAACGTAAGTTTACCAGAGCTACACCTGTTACTTGTTTGTTTGCAGATCAAGACGAACTAATAACTGGAAAAATGTGACCTCTGCCACGCACGCCACAATGGTTGCAGGGTGCGGATGTAGGTGTAGAACTGTACAGTGGCTTGCAGAGTACGTATGTAGATGTACGGCGGAACAGCCATGTGAACGCTGGACAGTGTGAGACGCAAGCAGTTCGCGCCCTGCCTGCTGGGCCAGGGGCAGTGTTGGAGAAGCCGCTCCCGCTTCCGCCTGGGTCTTTTGCTCCCTGGTTGGGGGTGGCCACCCCCTCGCACCGCTCGTTTGTCTTCCGGCAGCGCGCTGACAAATGCGGCCGCTCGCTGCGGAATTTTTCAGCTGTCGAGCCGCACTCCGGTGTTGGCTCTGCCTCAGACTTCTGTTTCACTGAAGGGACACTGGCGCGACATCGGCGTCTGTGTCGAGGAGGCGCTACTGTCACACATGCACCCCTATCGACAGTTCACTCGCTGCGTCGAAATTCTTAATACAATATTTTCTGTGCCCTCATTCTCCTCCTTTCCTTCTCTTTTCAGTTGCGTGATGCAATATGTTGGCCATTTCATAAATTACTGTATTCATACTGAGCAAACTGTAAGAGTAGTTGCTGAAAAAATTCAGCAGTCAGTTGCACAAAAGAAATTTTATTTCTTGACCCGTTTCAAGCACCTAGTGCCCATTTTCGTAACATGAGAATTATAGTATTGTTAGCGAGCTTCAAAAATAAACAGGTGTACGCAGAAATGGTTCAAATCGCTCTAATCATTATATTTTTGAGGTCATCAGCCCCTAGACTTAAAACTACTGAAACTTAACTAACCTAAGGGCATCACACACATCCATGCCCGAGGCAGGATTCGAACCAGCGTCCGTAGCAGCAGCGCGATTCCGAACTGAAGCGCCTAGAACCGCTCGGCCACAGCGGCCTGCAGGTGTACGCAGCGAGTTACTGTAGTGTCACCTGTAGTTGCCAGAAAACATGTATTGTTTCCTCACTCTATAATTGTTTTATGACAACTACAGGTGCGACTACAGTAATATGTTCCGTTCAAAAGATCCTATAATTCTTTTTCACTTTCACTCGCAATAGAAATGCCATCTTTCGCCTCGAATTTTAATCCCACTCTTGACCGTTACTGTAATTCCTTTTCTATGCATACATTCAAAAGTAGTGGCAAAAGACTAAACTCTGCCTTACACCATTCTTAATCAGACCACATCGTTATTCATCTTCCAGTCTTATTGTTCCCTCTGATTCTTGTACATATTCTTTCCCTATAGTTCACCCCTTTTTCTTCGCAGAATTTAAAACATTTTGCATCATTTTACATTGTCGGACCCCTTCTTCCAGGTCGACAAATCCTACAAACGTGTGTTGATTTTTCTTCACTCTTGCTTCCGTCGTCAACCGCAGCCTCAAAAATGCCTCTCTGGTGCTGTCCTAAAGCCACACTAATCGTCATCTAACATATCCACAATTTTCAATTCTTATGTTTATTACTCTTGTCGGTAATTTTGATGCATGAGCTATTAGGCTATTTATGCCATGATTTTCGCACTTGTCAGCTCTTGTAATCTTAGGAATTATGTGGATGATGGTTTTCCAAAAGTGTGGTGGTATATCGCCAATCTCATACATTCGCACAACAACGTGAATAGTTGTTCTGTTGCCACTTCCCCCACTGATCTCAGAAATTCCAGTGGAATGTTACCTTTTCCTCCTATCTTATTAGATCGTAAGTCTTTATAATATTGTAACTGTGTAACATTTACAACATTATATCTCGTATCCTTTCTCTCATTATCGAGTAACATGATGAGACATATTTCTACGTCTGGCGCTATATATTAGCTTCTACCTAGGGCACACGTATTCTGTCTCTAAAACTTGCAACGAGACATATTGTTTTGTGCTCTGCGACAGTAACATAAATATCTTGTTATTCAAGAGGACATGAGCTGCATCCATTCGGTAAGATTAAATAATATTTTGTGTGTGTTGTAGCACCCGCTAGACGTTCTCTTGAAGTAAATCTAGGCGTGCTACGACGCACAACACAGCAAACTCCCAGTGGCCCCTAATGACATAGAAGAGACAAGAAGTCCTTGGATTTAGTCCCAGGATGATTTGCGTCGCGCATCGCTGCTCGCACAGTGCTTAGATTTTGACGTGCGCCTGTGCCAAGCGGACATCCAGAACCTGGTCTACGGAAGTGGGAATGTTACACAGACAAGAGCTGAAAACTTCACCGATACATTGTACCGGACACATGCAGTCCATCGTTACGTCCATCCAGCTTCCCGCAGTCCCACAGTGCGGTCCCGTCCAAAGGCTGAAGTCGTTCAACAGGAGTACATACTCAACGGTCGGGCATGGTTATACTCATTTTTAAAAAAACAAAAAAAAAAGACAGGCGTCCTGAGTCCCCCTGATCGCCTATGACTGTGTCAAATGAATCACTAACCCTACAACCCCTCAGTATGCCCGTATTATACACTAGTGCCACTAAACACAGTTCTTGAGGATGTTGTACTGTTTTCCGGCAGTGTAAATGCACTGAAGTTTGTTATTAAGGCTACGTGTGTTCCCACACAAAGCAGTTTGGCTCGTGCAAATCTTTCTTCTGAGTTCGCCGTCGAAAGCGATGTCAGTACTGCCAAGAAACTTCGCACGTGGTAGATTTAATGCCTGAGTTTTATCTCTCACGTTTCTTATTTGTGAATCAGAAAAATTACTGTGTCCCCACCATGGTCAGAAATGACACATCATTCGTTGTTCGCAATCTATAAAACCGCTTTAAAAATACAAGATCCACTTAATTCGTTTGTGCTCATCCATTACAGTGATCATCAATTTGAGAATGAAAAAAGTTCACAGCCTGGAAGACTACGAGAAGTCACAAGTACCGGCGCTTCAGAAGGGACTCCCGAGAACATGGGAGTGTGATGAGAATGTTGAAGTGTAAAGTGGACGGAACTGCTCTGCAATCTCAATCTCTTGTTACCGAATGAACATAAGGGTAGCTCCTAATTCACTTCTCAAGTTTGTTCACGGTTTAAGCTACAGTATTGTTTTACTCTGAAACGTCCTCTTAGAAAAATTATGAATGACTCTGCTGGGAAAATCAATAACGAAGAAGTTTACCAGCACAAAAAAAATGGTTCAAATGGCTCTGAGCACTATGGGACTTAACATCTGAGATCATCAGTCCCCTAGACTGAAGCGCCTAGAACCGCTCGGCCACCGCGGCCGTCTTTACCAGCGCAGTCATTTATAATTTTTCTAAGGGGTCGTTTCTTCTTTATCTACAAACAGTAAGATATTATCAAAGCAGAGGCAACGTGTCTCTTAGCCGAGCTCATCAGGAGAAATCTCCGCTGGTGTCTCCAAAAACTCCCAAGTGGATACAGTCTGGAAGGCATTAGAATGAATTCTTCCTCTAGCGAGGTCGCACGATACTCTCTCGAAAGTAAATCTCGCTGAGGATAACCTTCAAATGGGCACTGTACTGAGAGTGACTATTGAGAGTTAATACTCTGAGCTGTCTCAAGTGGACACACACCTTCAGTATCTACTAATGCAACTGTCTGTACTTCAGGCACATCGTATCAGCTTCTCCAGCTGTTGTGACGTGGCTATCTGTCCAGTCAGTAGCACGTCACGTCAAAACGACTGCAGCAGTTTAGTGTCGGAGACAACTACACAAATAAATTTTCCAAGCAACATAACGATACTCATTTGAAAACTCAAACGGAACAGAGGACTGTAGTATAACTGAACACAAATAACTTTGTGGGACCGATAGCTATTAATAACCAAGTCCGCAACTTGACAATGCAATGCAATGCAATACAAGTCTGATAGTTCCTCTTACAAGTCTAAAATTACACTGATGACTGCCACAGGAAGTGGTTCGCAGGATTTTTTGGCGTGAACTGTAATCGTAGACTTCTGTACCTTGCTGTACTCGTTGTGGGCTGCCCATAGACTGACTGTAAAGGCCAGACAAAAAAAATAATGGCTCTGAGCACTATGGTCATCAGTCCCCTAGACTTAGAACTGTTTAAACCCAAGGACAGCACACATCCATGCCCGAGGCAGGATGCGAACCTGCAACCGTAGCAGCAGCGCAGTGCCTAGAAACGCTTGGCCACAGCGGCCGGCAAAAGACCAGACAGTTTTCACGCAGTACACTCGACACGCTGAATGGTAGGCCGTGATGACGTGTTGAATACTCATTGACTCTCCGCTTATCGTGATATCCTCCGTTGTTGATGGGCGTCTCTGGAAGGCGTGGCAATGTAGGTCCATCATCTGTGGTGTCCTCTGAAGGTGCCGTCGCTATCAACCTTGTCCAACGTCTACACCTGCTGAACATGCAACCGGTAACACTGGCCCGCTCCACGGGATGTCGTCCGGGCAGCGCCAGAAACCATCACATCAACAAACTTCTCTATTTGTAACTGTCTACATCCCCCTGTCTCTCTAACTTTAAATTAATTTTAATTTATTTGGGTACAGTACTTTTATGAGAGAAACACATGGATACTTATATAGAATATGCTGTACGATGGTATACTGAAAAGTAATGACTCCGAATATTTTATGTGAAAACTATTAACGCTTTCTAAATAAAAGAAATCTTATTAACTTTCAAATTTTATTAAAATTTTACAGCTTTATTCTTCATGTCTTAATATTTATTTGTCATTGTAGTCACCCTGGTGAGGAACACTTTTCTACCGACTAGAGACAATAACTGTAGAATGTTTCACTTCGTTGAAGGAGCCACAACCTCACCTCTACTTGCATAGCTTCGTCACTATCAGACTGAAGTCCTCGAAGAGGTGCTCTTTAAGTTCTGGATGCGGATGAAACTCGAATGGACCAAGTCGGGGCTGTACGGAGAATTATCGGTAACAGTGTAACCAAGGCTTCGGATTGTTGCAGATGTTACAGCGCTTGTGTGTGATCTGGTATTGTCATGCTGAAGGAGGAGGTGATCCATGTATCGACGAACTCTTCAAATTTGGGCTTTTAGTTTTCTGAGATTTTCGCCAGTACCTTTCAGATTTTATGGTGGTGCCTTTAGGAATGCATTTCAAATGCACTACACCTTGTACATCCCTGATCACGGTGAGCATGATTTTGCCATTGTCTTGGACTTTTTTGGCGTCTGTGACCCTTTGTAGTAGAATTCCATTGATACCCTTTTAGTGTACCTAGCTCTCACACCTGTTACAACACTGTGAAGGAACCCATCACCTTCACGATCAAAATGAAAAAGAAATTCTTGGCAGTTGTCCAGTCTCCTCTGTTCATGTTACGAATAAGCATTCGATGGAACCGTCACGCACAGAGTTTTCTGTATCACAGTTCTGCAGTGATAACTTGTACACACTCACGTGATATGGTACACATACCTGAGAGCTGTGTATGTTATCCAACAACTTTCTCTAATTAGTTCATCAACTTGATTCCGATGGGTCTCGTCGGTTGCCTTACGCGGTAGTCCGCTCGTTACAGTAAGTGACCAAAAATATCCGGACATCTGGCTGAAAATTACTTACAAGTTCGTGGTGCTCTCCATCGATAATGCTGGAATTCAATATGGTGCACGCCCACTCTTAGCCCTGATGACAGCTTCCACTCTCGCAGGCATACGTTCAATCAGGTGCTGGAAGGTTTCTTGGGGAATGGCAGCCCATTCTTCACGGAGTGCTGCACTGAGGAGAGGTATCGATGTCGGTCGGTGAGGCCTGGCACGAAGTATGCGTTCCAAAACATCCTAAAGGTGTTCTGTTGGATTCAGATCAGGACTCTATGCAGACCAGCCCATTACAGGGATGCTATGATCGTGTAACCACTCCATTACAGGTTGTGCTTTATGAACAGGTGATCGATCGTGTTGAAAGATACAGTCGCCATCCCCGAATTGCTCTTAAACAGTGGGAAGCGTGAAGATTCTAAAATGGCTCTGAGCACTATGGGACTTAACTTCTGAGGTCATCAGTCCCCTAGAACTTAGAACTACTTAAACCTCACTAACCTAAGGACATCACACACATCCATTCCCGAGGCAGGATTCGAACCTGCGAACGTAGCCGTCTCACGGTTGCAGACTGTGGCGACTCGAACCGCACGGACACCCCGGCCGGCGAAAGCAAGAAGGTGCTTAAAACATCAGTGTAGGCCTGTGCTGTGATAGTGCCACGCTAGAGAACAAGGGTTGCAAGCACTGTCCATGAAAAACACGACCACACCATAACATCACCGCCTTCGAATTTTACTGTTGGCACTACACACGCTGGCAGATAACGTTCACCGGGCATTCACCATACCCACACCCTGCCATCGGATCGCCACATTTTGTACCGTGATTCGTCACTCCACACAACGTTTTTCCACTGTTCAATCGACCAATGTTTACGCTCCTTAATACCAAGTGAGGCTTCGTTTGGCATTTACCGGCGTGATGTGTGGCTAATAAGCAGCCGCTCGATCATGAAATCAAAGTTTTCTCACCTCCTACCTATCATAGTACTTTCAGTGGATCCTGATGCTATTTTGAATTCCTGTGCGATGCTTTGGATAGATGTCTGCCTATTACACATTACGACCTCTTCAACTGTCGGCGGTCTATGTCAATCAACAGACGAGGTCGGCCTGTACGCTTTTGTGCTGCACGTATCCCTTCACGTTTCCACTTCACTATCACATCGGAAACAGTGGACCTAGGGATGTTTAGGAGTGTGGAAATCTCGCGTATAGACGTTTGACACAAGTGGCACGCAATAACCTGACCACGTTCGAAGCCCACGAGTTCCACGGAGCGCCCCATTTTGCTCTCTCACGATGTCTAATGACTACTGAAATCGCTGATGCGGAGTACCTGGCAGCACAATGCACCTAACATGTAAAACGTAAGTTTTTGGGGGTGTCCGGATACTTTTGATCACATAGTGTACCTTTGCTCCGATGACGAGCAAGCCAACTTGGTACATTACTGATATCGATACGCTAATCACCGTAAGACAGCTTTCATTCTTCTATGAATTTCAATTGGAGGCACGTTCTCCGCGGTTAGAAACTCGATTGCTGTACGCTGTTTCTCACACATCGACATATTTACGTTACACTCCGCCATGTTAAACGGTAGAGTTTGGAGCCCTCTGGCGGCAGACCTTTGCAAACTGCGTCAGCAGAGTGGGAAATTCGATGTGGTAGTATGCGTGATGGAGTTGCATTCATGGATGGGTCTTAACAGGGAGATTCCATTGGTTCCTCTGCTGTTTTCCCGGACGGCTTCCTAAAGACTGGGTGCCTCCAGAGTTCGTGTATTCGACGCCGAATTATCCGAGATCTAGAGGGCGCTGGTGGGGAGGACATGTACGATACCTACTAAATTCCTCGTCTGTTCCGACTCCCTGCGTGTCCTTCAGGCACTGCTTGTATCCAGCCCAGTCTAGTCTAGAATATCCAGGACACTCTTAACTTCTAAATACTGAGGGAGGAGGTAACTTTCTGCTGTATACCAGCAAGTTTGTTGCGGGCAGCGAAAGGGCGGATGTAGCAGCCAAGGAGGCATAGCGCTATTCTCAGTTAATTCAGTGTATCATACCCATGTATGCTATCGTGTCGCTGTTGAGGTACAGAGTCAGGTGTCGATGGGAAACTGAGTCGCTAGAAGTGACAGACAATAAGCTCCGTCTAATACAGCCTACCAAGCGGTCATGGTGTACCTCTTCCGAGCCACGCGGACGGGACGAGATTCTCGTTACTGGTCTTCGCATAAGCAACAGCCCTATGACGAACGCCACGCGGGGTAGCCGTTCGTTCTGAGGCTCCTTCTCACGGTTCACGCGGCTCCCCCCATAGGAGGTTAGAGTCCTCCCAGAGTGTGTGTGTGTGTGTGTGTGTGTGTGTTGTCCTTAGCGTAAGTTAGTTTAAGTTAGATTATGTAGTGTGTAAGCTTAGGGACCAATGACAGCAGTTTGGCCCTATAGGACTTCCACAAATTTTCAAAATTTTCCTTTGACGAATGGCTTCTTGCTCCGGTGAGAGGACACTGCAATGTGCTGTGCTTGTGTTGTACATACTACTGTGGGCCACCTTTTATTAGACGTGTGTTACTATCAAACCAGACAGAGTGGCTGATTTGCCAGCAGACCTGCCCTCTATTTGAAGCAACGTTCAAACGAATGAGGTATAAGTTTTGACGTTTTGTGATTTGTTGATTTGTCCAACCTGTTTCCTAAAATTTTAGGGAGACACTGTTAACGTGTTAACTGGGTGACTGCCTCATCCAGGTTTTTTTTTTCCATAAGTAGTCTGCCAGTAACGTTCCCAGTGCCTTTGTTTTAGCTCCTCTGTCGTCTTACTTCTGTTTTAATGCCTCGTACAACACCTTTCCCCCTTCTCCTCTGTCTTAAAGCGTGTGAGATAGTGACTGTGTGGGTCAATGCGAGCGATGTGGGAGTGAGTGAATGTGTCACGACAATTTTAGTAATTTTGTTTACATTAACCTTTTGGATCTGCAGCTCAGTTTTTTCCGAGTTTACAGTTAAAATTATTGGATATAGGTTCCACGCATTTTTTTCTTCTAACGCAAACATGTTTCGTATCTCTGTGCCGTCATCACTGGGTTTTGTTTCTTGAAAACTTAAAATGTGAACATATTTTATGTTGTAATTGATGTAACACAGCGAGGCCTAAAGACAGTTTTCGTTCGTTTTTGTTCCTACCGTGATTTTAGATTACATGGTTTTGCACAATCATCTATACGGTGTCCTTCACTGATGGCCTGCCACCTGCAAACCAAACTGTGTAAATGTAAATTTCATCGCCGAGTTAGCAGATCTCTTCATTATTTTAAAAAAAATGTGATTTTGGTGTGGCAAAATGTTTGGGAGTGTAATTGTAATTACTCACGTTTTGCTGTGACTGACCCTTCTTCTTTTGCGTTCTGAGGGCACTGCACACACGTATTGATGTACTTCGCGTAATTTCGGATTTACAAACGCCTTGGCAAAAACACGCTGAGCAATATGTTGTTGTGTGCCCCCCCCCCCCCCCCACATCAGCATTTTTTTCTGAGTGAGTCTAGAGCTGAACTTGAATTTTGTCTCCCCCCCCCCCTCCCGCCTCTCTCTCTCTCTCTCTCTCTCTCTCTCTCTCTCTGTATAGGTGTGTGTGTGTGTGTGTGTGTGTGTGTGTGTGTGTGTGTGTGTGTGTGTGTGTGTGTAAGGTCCTTTAGCTGTCTGTTTTGTCTTTTCTGTAAAGCTCCTTTAATGTGCTTAAATAATATGTTTTCATCTAAACCTTGTTTGCCTTCAGCTATTGCCTTCTGTATGTTAGTTTGTGGTACAGATCATCGCTCGATTTCAGCATTTTCGGGTAAGAAGAAGAAACTGTGTTTTTGCATAAAAGGTGGCACCTACATTCAATACTATTCCACATTCGTTTCTTTTATTTGTATAAGGAGACTGTTAAACTCGTCGATGACCGCCCTTAGGCTCCAAACACACAACACAGGGTGAAAAGTATTTAAACCGACAAACTCTGGGAGGTTGTAGGGCACATCAAAATAAATATTTTTCCCTAATGTCCTTTTTTCCTATGAGGAGTATTTAAACCAGTAGAGGAAGATTTCTCTGGCGGCAAATCAATTAAACCAATAAACACTTTTCCATTTTTCTATTACCAAGAGACAACAGATTAACACAACCCAGTTCGAGTTACAGTAGATTTTCAAAAATGCCGCCATTGAAACGTAAACAAAAGTTACACCGTCGGATCATGTTCTGTCTGACACGGGCAAAAACCGCAGAAGTATCCTGAATTGTTCCTGCTGCAGCTACTATCCGGGCAACCAGATCCTCTTCCGATACAACAGGAGTTTCAGAAACAAGGTTGCGCGTCTCTGCCTACACAAAAATGTCCAAAGAGGACATATCTCGGGATCGAGCAGGCCATGGTACAGGACCACCTCTTCCAATCCACGTTTCTGGGAACCGCTGGTCCAGCAATCGAAGCACACGACGTATGAAATGTGCCGCGCCCCGTCATGTTGGAACGACCTGCCTTGTCTTGCAGGGAGCGGGACGTCTTCCAGAAATTCTGGCAATGCTCTGGCGAGAAAATTGTAATAGTGCCTGCCATTTAGGCCGGCCGGAGTGATCGAGCGGTTCTAGGTGCTACAGTCTGGACCCGCAGGATCGCTACGGTCGCAGGTTCGAATCCTGCCTCGGGCATGGATGTGTGTGATGTCTTTAGGTTAGTTAGGTTTAAGTAGTTCTAAGTTCTATGGGACTGATGACCTCAGATGTTGAGTCCCAAAGTGCTCAGAGCCACTTGAACCATTTTTGAACCTGCCATTTAATGGCCTAGGTAGCAGATACGGCCCAATTAAACAGTCCCCAGCAACCCCGACCCACACATTAACGAAGAACCGCACTTGATGAGCGCTAGTAACTGTGACCCCCCACTCCAAACATGCGAATTGTGAATGTTGAAGACTCCATCACGCCCGAACGTTGCTTAATCGGTAAACAACACAGAGGATGGAAATGTAGGATGCATTTCACGCTGTTCCAGGTACCACTGCGAAAACTGTGCTCTGGGTGGATAATCAACGAGTTCCAGGTTGTGGGCACGCTGTAAGTGAAATGGACGTAATAATTGCTCTCGAAGGACTGTTCTTACATTCGTCTGATTCGTCCCCATGTTACGTGCAATTTTACGAATGCTGATTGAAGGCTCCCGCTCCACATGTTGCAAGGCAGCTTCCTCAAATTGCAGCGTTCTTACCGTGCGACGCCGTCTCTGTCCAGGTAATCTGCTAAATGACCCGGTGTCACGCAGACGTTGGTACACAGCAGCAAAGGTCGTATGATGCGGAATGCGGCGATTAGGATACTGTTGTTGATAAACCCGCTGTGCAGCTCGTCCGTTGTGGTGCGCTACGTAGTACGCAGCAACCATATCAGTGTACTCACTCTAGGTGTATCGCTCGACTAGTAAACAGAGGCAATGCACTACTACACTGGACAGCAGTTGCCTACAACTGAAGATCGTAATACGACCTCCACCGGTTTAAATAATCCTCATAGGAAAAAATGACTTTAGGGAAAAATATTTGTTTTTATGTTCCCTACAACCTCCCAGAATTTGTCGGTTTAAATATTTTTCAACCTGTACACACACACACACAAAACACACACACACACACACACACACACACACACACACACACACACAATGTGTATTAGATGTAATATCTCAACAGATATTGAGAGCAGGATAAAAAATTCGGAGGTACTACTTTTCAGTGAGTCATCGTGTTCCTTTTGTGTAGTTACACATGTTACGTAAAGTAGGTTGAATAAAGGAAAAGAAAGAGGAAAACAACAATCATTCACCTGAGTTTCTCCTGGTGTATACAACTTTCAAATAACTTCCGGGAATTCAGGCAGGTAACACTTTCAGCGACCGCCGATATTTCGGCGGGAGAACACCCCGCCATTTTCATGATATACTGCAACGGACAGGCGGCGTACATGCAAATTTAGTACCTCGGTTCTCGGACAGAAGCAGGAAAGATAACACACACACACTGAACACTAGTGCCACCAAAGATGACCAAAGTCAGAGCTATCGATAGTGAGACTATGAATTCGCAGGTGAGGTAGCATTGACTCTGTCCCTCTGTTTTTTGACAAGGGAGAGAGTCGGATTCCAAACTGAGTTTAAACAGAAACCTCCATCCCTGTTTTACGTCGTTTGGAGGGACTGAGGTTGAATGACTGATATTTTAGTGAGTTTCGCCGGCCGGTGTGGCCAAGCGGTTCTAGGCGCTTCAGTCTGGAACCGCGCGACTGCTGCGGTCGCAGGTTCTAATCCTGCCTCGGGCATGGATGTGTGTGTTGTCCTTAGATTAATTAGGTTTAAGTAGTTGTAAGTTCTATGGGACTGATGACCTCAGATGTTAAGTACCATAGTGCTCACAGCCATTTTTTTTAGTGTGTTTCGATGTGGTCTCTTCACTCGTGTTCCTCCGTCTGATTCGTTGCGGTTAATTGAGGCCAGGTTTGGTGCTGGCTTAACTAATCTCTTTAGGCATGTGTTGACATCCACTTACTTTTTATTTAATGATCAATATTACGAGCAGACAGATGGAGTTGCGATGGGTAGTCCGTTGTCTCCTGTGATCGCAAATTTGTTTATGGAAGACTTCGAGGAACGTGCATTGGAGTCGGCGCCTTTGAAACCCGCCTGTTTCTTTATATACGTTGACGATACCTTCGTTGTTTGGCCTCATGATAGGGAGAATTTGAATGTCTTTCTAGAACATCTGAACTCGATCCACCCGAACAATCGTTTTACAATGGAGGTGGAAGATGATGGTTGCCTTCCCTTTCTTGACGTGTTGGTTAGGAGGAAGGATGATGAATCATTGGGACATGCAGTCTACAGGAAACGTACTCGCACCGTCTTGTACTTACAGGATAATAGTTGTCACCATCCGGCTCAGCGTGAAGGGGTACTTCGTACCTTGGTACACAGGGCACATGACGTTTCTGACGCTGAGACTTTGCCAGCTGAGCTGTCCCATCTTGAAGTTACATTTCGTCAAAATGGTTATAGTGATAGACAGATTGAACGTGCGTTGCGCTATCGATCAACTGTACATCGGGTGATTGATGATAATTCTGAGTCAACTCCTAAGTCTACTGCCTTTTTGCCTTACGTAGGAAACACGTCCTACAAGATCGGTCGTATTTTACGGAAATACGATGTGAAATGTGTTTTCCGACCTCCATCTAAAATTAGAGCAGTTTTGAGTTCCGTTGCGGATGATCTTGGACTGCGTAAGGCGGGTGTATATCGTATTCCTGTAGCTGCGGTATGGCATATATTGGTCAAACTACCATGACCGTGGAGGACCGATGTACTGAGCACAAACGGCACACGCGATTACAGCAGCCAAATAGATCTGCTATTGTCGAAAATTGCTTGGATACTGGTCACCCCATGTTATATAATAACACCGAGATCTTGGCATGCACGTCCAGCTATTGGGACAGTGTTATTAGGGAGGCAGTTGAGATTAAATTAGCGAGCAACCTCGTTAACAGGGATGGAGGGGTCTGTTTAAACTCTGTTCGGAATCCGGCGACCCTCTCCCTTGTCAAAAAACAGAGGGACAGAGTCAATGCTACCTCACCTGCGAATTCATAGTCTCACTATGGATAGCTTTGACTTCGGTCATCTTTGGTGGCACTAGTGTTCAGTGTGTGTGTGTGTGTGTGTGTGTGTTATCTTTCCTGCTTCTGTCCGAGAACCGAGGTATTAAATTTGCATGTACGCCGCCTGTCCATTGCAGTTCGCCTTGAAAATGGCGGGGTGTTCTCCCGCCGAAATATCGGCGGTCGCTGAGAGTGTTACCTGGCTGAATTCCCGGAAGTCATTTGAACAATCATCCAAACACATTCCGTCCCAGTCGCCACATCAGCTAGTCCCCTCGACAGAGGCGCTTTCTGTACGAATCCAGGCGCTCTCTGCGCGTCAGATGGCTCGTGGCGTTGCTCTGCGTGTCGTAGCGCGGTCGCCGCAGTCGGGCCTCCCAGTGTGGGAGCCAGCTGGGCGGCGCCCCACGGTCTGCGCAGTCAGAAGCAGCGCCGGCCGCCCTCCCCAAAAGGCGGCGTATGGCTGGCGCTGGCGTTGGAGCCACTGGCCGAGTCCGCGCCCTGCTGAATATGGATTGTGGCGCCTTTGAGAGTCAGCGAGCGGCCCGGCCGAGGTGGGGACAGGGCGCCGCCTCCACCACCACCCCGCTGTCACCGCCCCCGCCACCCACCGACGCACCGATGGGCGCGAAATTGGCTGAGCTGGCCGGTGCCGGTGCTGGGGCCGGAGCTGGTGCCGCTGTCGATCGATGGGGCGGCAAATCTGGGCCCCCCCTCATCCCGGCGACCCATTTTTATCCCCGCCTGGCCTCACCCCGGGCTTCCAGGCGACAGCCGGAGAGGCGCAAGAAAGATGTAGAAGAATGTTCGCCGGCCTGTTGAAATAATAGAAGGGGAATTATGCGCCGGATTAGCTCGTTATCGGGCTTCGCGCCTCGTCAGCGGTGACCTGCGAGGACTAGGTGGCGCAGGGAGTGAGAGAAAGGGACCTGCCGAGGAGCGGGGGTGGTGATTTTCTCACTCAGTGGATTAAAATCTCCGCAGCCTCGTGGTGCCCAGGGACGAGGGGAACGACTGCCCTCGACGTTTTGCGTGCAAAGAAATCTCCCAGTACCGTTCTGTGCAAACTCTTTTTTTGGAAAAGAATGTTGGAGATTTGAAAAGTAATTTGGCTGTTGATTCTGGTTATTAGTGTACTTGTAACTTCCGCTTCTACAAACATAGTTCCGAAGTCACAGAGCAGTGCATGACGAAGAGTACCTTCTGCCACATCCGGTCATTCCCTTTCCTGCTCTACTGCCTAGTGAAGCGACGGAAAACATGGGTAAGCCTGGCTATAACCAAATATCTTATCACCATAGCTCATGTGGGCAACGTTCTTACCGCAGTGGATACACCGGTTCCCGCGAGATCACCGAAGTTAAGCGCTGTCGGGTGTGGCCGGCACTTGGATGGGTGACCATCCAGCCGCCATGCGCTGTTGCCATTTTTCGGGGTGCACTCAGCCTCATGATGCCAATTGAGGAGCTACTCGACCGAATACTAGCGGCTCCGGTCAAATAAAACCACCATATCGACCGGGAGAGCGTGTGCTGACCACACGCCCCTCCTATCCGCATCCTCAACTGAGGATGACGCGGCGGTCGCATGGTCCCGATGGGCCACTTGTGGCCTAAAGACGGAGTACTTATAGCTCATGTGACGAGTATTCACAAAGTTCTCAGTGTCACCTCCAGAGAGATCAGTCTGTAACAATGGCTGGCTCTGAGCACTACGCGACTCAACATCGGAGGTCATGAGTCGCCTAGAACTTACAACTAATTAAACCTAACTAACCTAAGGACATCACACACATTCATGCCCGAAGCAGGATTCGAACCTGCGACCGCAGCGGTCACGCGGTTCCAGACTGAAGCGCCTTTAACCGCACGGCCACACCGGCCGGCACTGTAACAATGAAACATCGTGTTAGTCCTCTGCATATTCAGTACTAGAGATTTTTCGCAATGATGAATAACTTAATGGAGACCTTGCTTATAGACGTACAAGGGATCCGAAACACAGCTCAGAGTGTCGTCAAATGTGAACAGGATATTATTGACGCAGGGGGAAACATCATGGAACAAAAAAGAAGTTAACGAAGATTTTAGCAATATGTAGCGCTATAAGCGTCTTAACGTAAATGGTGTCGGCTATAAATGACAAGTGAACTGCAATACGACGGCTATGGTTCGAGATGCTCCTTAGAATATCTGTACTGTTCAAAGTGTATGACTACACAAGTTCGGCTGTCAACTGTTGTGGCACACTTAGACAAGCCCATCCACTACGACAAGGTTGTACCACATCGCATGGGAAAAATCGTTTTTTTTACACTCGTGAGGCCAAAATCCTCATAAAAAACGAAATGACGTCGCTTTCTAACTGTCGTGATACTGGCACAAGACATGTTCAATATGCTGCCCACCGTTTCCTGCCACGAGATCAAATCAAGAAACAGTGTTTTCCACAACAGATAAAAGGGTCTCGGGGATCACGTTTAAAATGCGTTGCTCAGTGTGTGCGTTCAGCTACGTTCATTGTTCCAGTACAAAATAAAACATTTTTCGGATAAGCACACTGCCAGAAGTCTGACGGATTACATAAGGTTATCTGGACTGCAAGGCTACCGGGAAATAACGGTTGGTAACTCTGGAATTTCCGAAATGCCTCCGCAGCGGCCGCTTCACTGGCTTTGCAGTTCGCAGAGGAGCACCATGTTGCATAAAAATGGTCCTACCGACACATTCGTGCTGTTGTAGGGATTGAAAGACGTCGGTGAGCAGAAGACGCTCGTAGCGTTTACCAGTGACTTTATAGGTACCAGGACCCGCTGGACTCATCTCCTCCAAAAAATACGGTACTGTCAACCCGCACCACTTAGTCACCTTTGCAGAACGAAGTGGTACTGTTGGATGTGTGTGCGGATTTTCCGTTGTCCATATTCTGCGTATTGACATGTCCTTGGAAATGTTCCTCATGTATCCACAGAATATTCCATGGCCACTCATTGTCAACTTCCATGCAACCAAGAAATTTCTGAGCGAACGTCTCTTAAAGACAGATCAGCAAGGAGCAACTTCTGAACTTGGGAGATTTTGTGTGGATGACAATGTAGGATATTTTATGCATTGCGCTCTCAGGCATGTCCAACGATCGGACGATTCTCTGTGTTCTACTTATTTGCACATCAACACTCGCCCCCACCTGCAATGTTGTGGCCATGTCTTTTACAACAACAATAAAAAAAAGTGGTTCAAATTGCTCTGAGCACTATGGGACGTAACATCTTAGGTCATCAGTCCCCTAGAACTTAGAACTACGTAAACCTAACTAACCTAAGGACATCACACACATCCATGCCTGAGGCAGGATTCGAACCTGCGACCGTAGCAGTCCCGCGGTTCCGGACTGCAGTGCCTAGAACCGCACGGCCACCGCGGCCGGCTTTAACAACATCAGATCAACTGCTTTTCTCCCTCTAACGCACTGCACTTTAAAAGAACGTCTCTTTTCGAATTTTTTAGTAATTTTCTCCAAACCCTTATCAGACATCGGAGCAATGCGTTTTTTCAGACCCTAGAGTCTGGAACTTCTGCAGGCTATTAGTGCACAGTCACCGTCCTTGTAAAAGAGCATTACGAGAAACGCGCGATGCTTCATGGAAACAATAACGTTTGGTGTCTCGGAAGTAAACCGAGGAATAACTGTGTGCCACGTATCTGTTGGTATGTATGATGTGTTGGTCAAACTTTCGTTAACTTTTTTTGTTTCATGACGTCTCCTCGTATGTACACCATGTATACGTTTTGGAACCTTCCACGTCGAAACTCATTTCATCATCATTATGGAAATGCGTGACACGCAGTGGTGCCTCTTTCCATCATTTTTCAGGTTATAACAACTTTAAACCTTCTTCACTGATGATAAAAATAGCGTTCTCTTGCTGTCTTTTATTATGACTGGCCGCACTGGTTAAATTACGTGATCTTCACTGTCTTTCGTAACACCTGTTTTGGGACTGGGAAATAAAGCAATAATGTCAACACATTGAACACAACTCTAGAACTAACTAATCTCTGGCTAATGTTAACCGCATTATTACCTTACGAAACAGAAATTACTCTGTCGTACCTCTTCCGGAGCGTTTAGTGGACAAATCAAGGGATCACTGTATCCGGAAGCACTCCACTTCATACGTTCAGTTACCGTTCTGCTAATTATTGTTTTCCACTAAACCACAGTGATTTGCCACACGGCCAGGAACCAGTGCTAACTCACATTGAGAACGTCCCTCCCAAAAAGCAGTAATTCTTGCTGCTAATACCGGCCGCCACGTTCAGTAAGGACGAAATTTGAATCAGAACAGTTAATGAATTTATCTTGTAACCAACGCAATTCAAGTGATGAAGATGCCGGGATTTGGTAGCGATAAGCGACTGAGCTCAAACACAACAGAAAGGTTTCACAATTAATTTCATCGCGAACACTTCACATGAGGCACACTCTAATAACCCGAGCGGGCAACATTCCACTCCTGAACCTCTCTTTTATTTCCATCATTGCTTCTTCGATGTACAGATTGAACTATAGAGGTGAAAGACTACGTCCTGCCTAACAGCCTGTTTAATCCTAGTTCTTCGTTTTTTGCCGTCCATTTTTACTATTCCCTCTTGGCTCTTGTACATACTGTTTATTACCCGTCTCTCTCTATAGTTTACCCCTGTTTTTCTCATAATTTCGAACATCTTGCACCATTTTCCATTCTCGAACGATTTTTCCAGCTCGAAAACTCCTAATTTTTCTTTAGTCCTGCCTCCATTATCAGCCGCAACGTCAGAACTACCTCTCTGGTGCCTTTACCTTTCCTAAAGCCAAACTGATCACCACCTAACACATCCTCAATTTTCTTTTCCGTTCTTCTGTATGTCATTATTGTCAGCAACTTTGATGCATATACTGTTAAGCTGATTGTTTGATAATTCTCGCACTTGTCAGCTCTTGCAGTCTTCAGAACTGGGTGGATGGTATTTTTCCGAAAGTTTGATGGTATGTGACCAGACTCATACATTGGTTCAAATGGCTCTGAGCACTATGGGTCTTGACATCTGAGGTGATCAGTCCCCTAGAACTTAGAACTAATTAAACCTAACTAACCTAAGGACATCACACACGTCCAAGCCCGAGGCAGGATTCGAACCTGAAACCGTAGCGGTCGCGCGGTTCCGGACTGAAGCGCCTAGAACCGCTCGGCCACACCGGCCGGCAGACTCATACATTGTACACACCAACTGGAACAAGTTTTGTTGCCACTTCCCCCAATAATTTTAGAAATTCTGTTGGAATGTTACCTATCATTTCTCTCTTATTTGATCTTAAGTCGTCCAAAGCTCTATTAAATTCTGGTTGTAATACTGGATCCGTTATCCCTTATACTCTTCTAAATCGAAACCTGTTTCTTCTTCTATTACATCAGACAAATCTTCCCCCTCTTAGAGGCCTTCAATGTACTCTTTCACCTATCCGCTCTCCCCTCTCCATTTATCTGTGTGATTCCCGTTGCACTCTTAATGTTACCATCCTTGCTTTTAATGTCAGCGAAGGTTGTTTTGAGTTTCCTGTATGCTGAGTCTGTCCTCCCGACAATTATTTCGTTTTCGATGTCTTCACATTTTTCCTGCAGCCATTTCATCCTAGCTTCCCTGCGCTTCTTATTTATTTCCATTTCTCAGCGACTTGTATTTATGTATTCCTGAGTTTCCCGGAATGTTTTTGTACTTCCTCCTTTCATCAATCAACTGAAATATTTTTTTCTTTTACCCATGTTTTCTTAGCAGTTACCTTCTCTGTATTTAAGTTTTCTTTCCCAACTTCTGTGATGGCCCTTTTTAGAGATGTCCATTCCTCTTCAACTGTACTGCCTACTGAGGTATTCCTTATTGCTGCATCTGTGGACTTAGAGAACTTCAAGCGTATCTCTTCATTCCTTAGTACTTCCGTATCCCACTTCTCTGAGTATTGATTCTTCCTGACAAATGTCTTAAACTTCAGCCTACTCTTCATCAGTACTATATTGTGATCTGAGTCTATATCTGCTCCTGGGTACATCTTACAATCTAGTATCTGATTTCGGAATCTCTGTCTGACCATTATGTAACGTAACTTAAATATTCCCGTATAACCGGGCATTTTACAGGTATACCTTCTTTTCTTGCGTTTCTTGAACAGAGTTTTCACTATTACTAGCTGAAATTTGTTACAGAACGTAGTCTTTCTTCTCTCTCGTTCCTTGTCCCAAGCCCATATTCTCCTATAACGATTCCTTTTACTCCTTCCCCTACAACTGAATTCCAGTCCCCCACTACTATTAGATTTTCATCCCCCTTCACATACTGTATTACTCTTTCAATATCCTCATACACTTTCTTTATCTCTTCATCTTGAGCTTGCGACATCGCCCTGTATACCTGCACTACCGTTATCGGTGTTGGTTTGCTGTAGATTCTAATAAGAACAACCCTATCACTGGACTGTTCGCAGTAACGAAGTCTCTGTCCTACATTCCTATTCATAACGAATCCTACTCCTGCTATACCACTTTCTGCTATTTTTGATATTACCCTACACTCATGCGATGATAAATCCTTACCTTCTTTCAACATTTCACTTCACTCACCCCTAGTATACCTAGAGTGAGCCTTTGTATATCCCTTCTCAGATTTTATCGCTTCCCTTTCACATCCAAGCTTCAGACCTTCTTCGCCATGACTCGTAGAACGTTATCCTTTGGTAGGTTTTTCATGGTCACCCCCCGCCCCTTCCACCCCTCCCCCTCCACCTCCCCTTAGCAGTTACCCCCTAGAGATCCGAATGGGGGACTATTTCGGAATATTTTGAGAATGAAGAGATCATCATGACTCTTCTTCAGTTACAGGCCACATGTCCCATGGATACACATTATGTGTCTTTAATGCATTGGTTTCTGTTGCCTTCTTCATCCTCGTTCGGTTGATCATTGCTGATTCTTCCGTTTTCAGAGGCAGTTACCCATTCCAAGGACAAAAGAGTGCCGTGAACCTCTGGCCATTGCTCATCCCTTTTTGACAACGTCGTTGACAGTATGAGAGCGACTTCTTATGCCAGAAGTCTTAGATCGCCAGTTCAGATTATTAACAAACATTTAAGTGGTGGCGGGTTTCGAATCTGCGGCAGAGGAAATTTTGAATTTTAATCGAAGACGCTACCTTTCTTTCTCTTTTTTTTTTTCACCGATCTACTATTCATGTAAACCCGTGCAGGCAATAACAGTGTCACATGTTGAGGGATGACTGCTAGTCAGACACACGCAATGCGCATGTAGTATCAGTGAGGGTGATGTCCATGTGTAGAATGGGAAAGGCGTATGATTTGTCAGAGGTTGTCCGAGGACAGATTGTAATATCCTGGAGGCTCTGGACGACCATTTCGGAAACTGTACGACTTGTTGGGTGGCCGAGGAGTATTGTACTTAGTGCCTTCTACACATGGTGAAACAATGGTGAATCCATGTCCAGGCGTCGTGGGGTAGGGCAGCCACCCCTATTAGATGCTGAACGTCGTAGGCTGGGCTGAGTGGTAAAACAGGACGTGTGGCGAACTGTGGCAGAACTAATATCATAATTTAATGCTGGGCAGAGTACAAGTTTATCTGAACACATAGTGCACGGAACATTCCCAATGACGGGCCTCCAAAGACGAGGATCCACGCATGAGCCAGTGTTAACACGTCGACATCGGCAACTAAGACTGAAATGAGTGTTACCACCGGGACTGGTCTTTGGCACAGTCGCAGAGCTTTGATGGTTTGATAAATCCCGATACCTTCTTCATCATACCGATGCGCTAACGGGAATCCGTCGTCTTCCAGTTGAACAGCTCCTTGACACCTGTACTAAGGGGCGGAGCCAAGTTGGCGGCGGCTTAATTCTGCTCTGGGGAACATTCATGTGGGCATGCATGTGTCCAGTGGATCTCGTGCAACGCACCATGAAGGCCAAGGCGTATTGTTCACTGATAATATGCCATGACACAAGGCCGGAATATGATGGATTGGTTCTAGGAACACAGTGGTGAGTTCCAATCCATGTGGTGCTCCCCCCCCCCATTTCACCAGACCTGAACCCGATCGAACACATCAGGTCAATCAGACCTTATCCCACCTCTCCCTGGTATTTACGGGAATTAGGTGACTTGTGCGTGAAGATGTGCTGTTAACTCCCTGCGACGACTTAAAGAGGCCCCAATGCTTCCACGCCTCGACGCGTCGCCGCTGTTACCCGTGCAGATGTGGATTGGTTCAAATGGCTCTGAGCACCACGGGACTTAACAGCTTAGGCCATCAGTTCCCTAGAACTTAGAACTGCTTAAACCTAACAAACCTAAGGACATCACACACATCCATGCCCGAGGCAGGATTCGAACCTGCGATTGTAGTGGTCGTGCGGTTCCAGACTGAAGCGCCTTGAACCGCTCGGCCACTCCGGCCGGCGCAAAAGTGGACATAACAGCTATTACATATGTGCACATAATATTCAGCTGATCAGTGTATATGCAATACTATTGCCAAGAATAGTACACAGAATAATGAAAAGTAAATTTAGGATCTGATGATCAGTTTGCCCTTAGGCAACGGCACCAGAAGGCCAGTCCTGACGTTGCGCTTGATAAGAGAAGCAAGGCTGAAGAACAATGAAGACACTTTCGTAGGATTTGTTGGCGTGCAAAAAGCGTTCAGCATTGTAAAATGGTGCAAGATGTTCGGAATTCTGATAAAAATAGCAGTAAGCTATAGGGAAAGACCAAGAACGAAGGGCTGTGATTGAACACCTCTACCGTTCAGTCTATACTTCTAAGAGGCAATGATAGAAACAGAAGAACGCTTCAAGAGTTTGTTTAAAAATCAGGGTGAAAGGATATCAATGATGAGATTCGCTGATAGAATTGCTATCCTGAGCGAAGATAAAGAACAATTAAGGAAGCCGTTGACTGGAATGGACGAGTGCAGACTGCGAGTAAACCGAAGAAAGACGAAAGAAATCTGAGACAGCAGAGATGGAAAGCCAATAGCAGAATTTGTCTTGCACCCTTTTTAGTCAGAGCCCATCGCTCTTGGTCTTCCAATGTTATCTTTCCCTCTTGGCCTTTTCCTACAACTTACTCCTGTTTTTCTCAGAAAACCTCAAAACTGGTGATCACGAGTTAGCCAAAGTGTCTTAATCAGGCAATATATTACAACCTAAGTGAAATGTTGAACCTTTTCTATAAATCTCTCATCCAAAATATTCTTTGCTGTTATTGAATGTTTTCCCTGGGATGTCATACCTACTTTTTTTGAGGTAATTTTTCAAATGTAATATTCTTCATATAACTTATGTAGCAAACAAATAGATGTTTGAAGATTAGCCGGCCACTGTGGTCGAGTGGTTCTAAGCACTTCAGTCCGGAACCACGCGGCTGCTACGGTCGCAGATTCGAATCCTGGCTCCAGCATGGATGTGTCTGATCTCCTTAGGTTAGTTAGGCTGAAGTAGTTCTAGTTTCTAGGGGACTGATGCTAAGTCCCATAGTGCTTAACCCATTTGAACCATTTTCTTTTGAAGATTATCTTCCGTGTTTTGCGTAGCCACTGTGTCATAGGCGTATGATAACCCATTTAAAGAGCTCCTTCCGAACTTTATTCCTAGTGGTACCTGTTTCTTCCATCCGTGTCAGATATTGTTCATATAAATATTAAAAGACGTAGGTGTTAACACTCACCCTTGTCTAACTTCCTGGTTAAGAACTATACTTCCTCCATTTTAAATAGTTAAGATGTGGCTGAAGCAGATGTCACAACACAGACTTTGCATACAAATTATTATGCGTTGAGGGTAGCCCCGTTTAGTCAATCTATTCCGCAATTCATGCCCGCCCACATTACAAAAGGCCACCTCTAGATCTACAGACGCCATATAGATGGGCAAATTGTATTTCCTTTTTTTTCTCTGTTAGCTGTTTCATAACGGCCATGCCGCAGTGGATACACCGGTTCCCGTAGATCACCGAAATTAGGCGCTGTCGGGCGTGGTCGCCACATGGATGGGTGACCATCTAGAACGCCATGCGCTTTTGCCATTTTTCGGGGTGCACTCAGCCTCGTGATGCCAATTGAGGAGCCACTCGACCGAATAGTAGCGGCTTCGGTCAAGAATACCATCACAACGACCGGGAGGGCGTTGTGCAGAGCAGACTCCACGCCCCTCCTATCGGCATCCTCCATGAGGATGGGACGGCGGTCGGATGGTCCCGGTAGGCCACTCGTGGCCTGAAGACGGAGTGCTTTTTTTTTCTTTTTTTTAGCTGTTTCATAGTAAATACAAGTAAATTATCAGTATAAGCTCTCCCTTTTCGAAGACCATTCTGCTCTTCTTGGAGGAATGATTCTGCTATTGGCTTTAATCGGTTATTTAATATAACAGTGTACTGTTTACAAGGTGAATGAAATATAGTTATACTTCTGCTGTTTGTGGGTTTATTTCTTTCCCAGTTCTTAAATACAGAAGGAACATTTTCCATTAACCACGTATCAGGAACTTCATTGTAACTCAGCACGTGTGTAATAGGCGATGAAGGCGGAGTTGAGTAAAAGTCATGCCACCTGGTCCTGGTTCTTTTGCGTTTTTATTAACGCTGCTAACTTTCCTAAGGGAAGAAAACCAGTATTTTTCACTAAATCTCAGGTCCTGTCTTCAGTATTGGTAGAAATGTCCGCTTAAGGGTTACACCAAATACATTTATACTGTTCAATCCATTCTTAATATGTTACCAAGTCTATTTGTGAATTCTCTCTTTCTGGTTTGTTTGAAGTATTTATATGATATTGGAAAAGTCTTGTCTCCCGTGTACTTAGTGATCCATATGACTCAAGAATTTTTTCCAGCACTGTGTGCCCAATTTGTTAGAGATTTTGCGATAATTGTAGCAGCTTTATAACGCTGTCTAGCCTACTGAGTTTTTAGCTGTACGTACATTCCATACGTTATTTGCTTATCTCTGAGGGCCTTTTCTGTTTTGTCGTCTCATATTCTCAAACCTTTTATTCACCTCCAGACGGTATGCCCAGTGCCTCATCCACTGTTATTTTCATACATTTCTTTATTCTCTGCCATTCTTCATGAATATCCTTCATTTGTTTGTTTCTTAAATTTTGTTCATATAGTTCTAAGAAGTATTTTGGACATCAATTGAAAATGATCGTTGCATATTTCACAGTCTGTGAGTACTGCTAGATCATTCAGTAGACATGCACCTTTTGTGTTAGCTTCCACATAATCTCTGACTGACCTGGAATCTCTGTTCTTAATAATGCAATAGTCACAAACTGCAGTTAATGCTGCTTCAAAAAATGGCTCTGAGCACTATGGGACTCAACATCTTAGGTCATAAGTCCCCTATAACTTAGAACTACTTAAACCTAACTAACTTAAGGACATCACACACACCTATGCCCGAGGCAGGATTCGAACCTGCGACCGTAGCAGTCCCGCGGTTCCGGACTGCAGCGCCAGAACCGCACGGCTAACGCTTCTTCCACAATAGTCTTGTTGACATATCTTGCAACATATTGTTGTGCTGTTCAGTCACAGTACCAAGTAAGTAGCGCTGCCCTCAGATTCAGACCTACTTTTGGGGTCTGGCACAGTTCTTTGAATTGCCCCACACTAATTATGCTTGCGATCTGGTTCCTGAGTCCACACGTAACAGTTTCGCTACTAGCTGACTGCATGATACACGAACAAAACGATCTTCCACTCGTGGATTCTAACTAGTACACGTAATTTCTGATACATATCTCAAACAGAGCGCTAATCGAATTATAATATTTATTCCGTAACCATCGTTGCACGGTTGATAGTTGCCTAAATGGCACGACTCTTGAATACAGCAGTTACACTTGTTCCTAACAACTTACAGACTGACGAATCACTGACAGATGGACAATGCACGAGAAGAATGCACGATCACTTTTGTTAAATATCTGTCTCTTTTTGTTGGCGTCCTCTAGGCCACGCATCTGACAGTACTAGTGCAACTCGCAATTAAAGCTCGCGATCACTTTCCCAGTCACTTTTGCGCTCTCAAAAACAATCGATTTTGAGGCCGACAGCGATACTACAGAACTCTACAAACTTGGAGACAATCCATTACCGTCTCCTCAAATTCTCCTGTACTAACAGTTCCCCATCGGGTAACGAAGGCTACCTCTTTATGATGTCAACGATTCAATTTCTCATAAGTTACTTTCCATGACTATAAATTTCGTTCAATTGAGACATGTCGTTTATTCTACTAAATAATAGAAAGTAAGTTACACTGATATAATTTGTCGAGAAATAGTATATTAAATCATACATTAATCTTCCTATGAGACCGAAGTGTGACACGAGAAGAAGATTTTTTGGTTATGTACAGTGGCCGATAATCCAGGTTAACATCTATGCAAAATAAAATAACACTAGTAGTTCAAAAGTTCTTTATACACGGATTTCATAAGGGAACAAATATTTTAGAGTAATGTTTACTTAAATGAAAGAGTAGTACAATTCAATTTTACTAAAAAAATTAGGAATGATAACTATAAGGGAATAACAATTGCATAATAAAGTGGAAATGAATAATTCCCAGTTTTTGCTGAACACAAGAAAACAGTTCAACTTAGTAGCAGTGGAACACATTATCACCGGAGGTAGAGTAGTTGCAATTTGTCCATGCTGAGTAGTCAGTTCGTTCGGTTCAACATGCCCTGCAATTTGCAATTATTTCTCACTTGAGCGGATAGCAAGGTCGTCACTGAAAGTTATAATTCATATGATTTTATTCTGAATATTAAACTGTTTCTCCACCCTTCCTTTATTTCCTTTATAATTTCTTTGATAAACAGGTAGAGCAATAGAGGGGAAAGGTTGCGTACCTCCTTTACGCCCATTTTAATCGAAATAATTTTCACTTGGTTTACCGTTCTCACAGTTTCTTCTTCACTCTGGCACATATTATACATAACTTGTCTTTTCCTAAAGCGTACATGTGTTTTTGTAGAATTTCGTACATGTCTCATTGGCTGACTTTATCCAACACTTTACGTAGGTCAAAAAATTCTATCTAAGGGTCTTAATTGTTCATAAGTCAGTCAGAACTGCCTCTCTGGCAGTTTTAATTTCCCTACAGCCGAACTAATCCTGTAAATTCTTGTTCATTTTCACTGAAAATAGCAGTGTCATCAGCGAATCTTATCAGTAGTATTTACTTACCCTGAATTTTAATCCCACTATTGAACTTTTCTTTTATTTCCGTCATTGCCTTTTCGATGTATAGATTGAACATTACGGGCGAAAAGCTGCATCCGTGTCTTACATCCTTTTAAATCCTAGTTCTTTGGTGTCCAGTCTTAGTTTTCTCACTTAATTCTTGTACATGCTGTATGTCACACGTCTTTCCCTAAGGCTTACTCCTGTTTATCTTAGAATTTGGAACGTCTTGCACCATTTCACGTTGCTAGACGCTTTTTCTAGATCTACAAACGATGTGAGCATACCTTGATTTTTCTTCAGTCTCGTTTTCATTATCGAGCTGAAAGTCAGAACTATTGAGCGGCTTAGCGCAATTATTAACACGCTGGACTCAAGTTCTGGAGGACGATGGTTCAAATGCGCGTCCAGCCATCCTGGTTTAGATTTCCGTGATTTCCCTAAATAGCTTAAGGCAAATGCCGGGATGGTTCCCTTGAAATGGTAGGGCCGCTTTCCTTCTCCATCCTTCCCTAACACGAACTTGTGCTCAGTTTCTCATGAACTCGTTATCGACGGGACGTGAAACATTGATATCCTCCTCCTCCTCTTCAAAGTCAGCATTGTCTTTCTGGTGCCTTTACCTTCCCTAAAGTCAAACTGATCGTCATCTAACATATCCTCAATTTTCTTTTCCATCCCTTCCACATACGACTCGCGAAATCACCACGACGAGAAAATCAGATACATTAACTGTGATAAGGAACTTTACCCACACTCACACATTCTAAGCGCCATTTGTAAATGGAAGAGGAAAGTGGGTAAGAGGTAGTGAACTGGGAATAAATAGCCTCCAACTTAACTTGAAGAACTGAAGAAAAAATGGTTCAAATGGCTCTGAGCACTATGGGATTTAATATCTGTGGTCATCAGTCCCCTAGAACGTAGAACTACTTAAATCTAACTAACCTAAGGACATCACACACATCCATGACCGAGGTGGGATTCGACCCTGCGACCGAAGCGGTCACGCGGTTCCAGACTGAAGCGCCTAGAACCGCACGGCCACCGCGGCCGGTAACAGAAGAAGAAGAAGAAGAAGAAGAAGAAGAAGAAGAAGGTGATGGTTTTCCCATCAAGTATCGACGACGCAATGTACTGAGTCCCATATTTAAATTTATCTCCTCATTGTTGAATACAACGGATACCCAAGATCATAGGAGAAATACTACGTTATGACTCCTATAGATCATAAGTCTCACCATCGAATCACGTCTCTTGGTATTAAGCAAGGAAAACGGAGACAAGACAGTTAAACCTTATAGCTTGCCGATGCAGCATTCGTTTGATTCGGGAAGTACATAAAAGGAAGAGACACCATTACTGTTCTGGATTAGCACAAGCAACACGCCTTTACGTTTCCTCGATCGTGACAAATCCAGCACTTTTCAAAAAGCGCTTGCGATTGACTGTCCGTCGAGTGCTCCTCTTGCAAAGTGATTTTTAGAGCCGGCAGCTAAAACACGGAAAGCAATACTAATAAGGAAGCGATCGCGTCGTTGGGGCGATCGATTTCGCTAGGAAAAGAGTAAATGAAAATTCGTTCCGGTAGGGCCTCAATTTTTCTCTGTGACAGTAAAATCGGGGATCTGGCTGCCCGTTATACAGCCGGGGCGGCCATTACACGGCGCAAGTGCTCGCTCAGTGGCGATACGAGAGCGGGTAACGGCCGCACGCGATTCATTCATGGGTCGTAGGCGCCCCTGCGCCCCAGCAATCCACTGAAATGGGCCTCGCTGTATCCTGCGTTGATGTGGGGAGCGGTCTTACCTCGAGATTGGAATTACACTTCATTGAGTGTTCGGATACGCCGAGGGGACGAGTCAGGAACGCTCACACAAAGCGACTTCTCGTGTGCTGAGACGGGATGTGGCAGCCTTTCAAGTCCTGTGCCGCTGGGAGCTTGCGATTCGGAGTGGGGTCGCCTGTCCTGTAAAAGTTTTGAGCGACTTTCGAAGATATTCGGAACATCAGAAGCTCTGGTTCGTAGAAGTGAATGAAGGAAGCAAAGAAAAAGTCCATAAATAGAGAATTTTTATGGATTCCATAAAATAAGCATATTTATGTATTCTTCCGTCACTTCTCCGTAAAACAGTCTCGTATTTACCGTATTTGAGAAATATTCAAATTGTGTTATTTTTCTGCTAAATTACTTAGAACCGATTTTCGACCTACTAACTCTTCGCCAGGAAACTGGAAAGACAACCGATCAATTAGACAAAGCTCTCAGATCTCGCAACTCCGGGATTTCATTTCACGAGGGCGTGCTGAAAAAGTAATGCTTCAGAATTTTTTTAAAGAAAACAAACTTTATTAACGTTTTATGTCTCAGTTCTTCGTGTCTATTATTATTATTATTATTATTATTATTATTATTATTATTATTATGTCTCGACATAGTCTTACCAGCGTCAAACACATTACTCCCAACGAGCGACCATTTTGTTGATGGTCTTGCAATAGTATGTGTGACTTTGTTGGTAGAGCCACAACCTCACGCCTGTTCACACCGCTTCATCACGAAGCGATGAAAACCGGATGGGGCCATGTCGGGAAAGTGCACAGAATGATCGATGACAATTGTACCAAAAAAATGGTTCAAATGGCTCTGAGCACTATGGGACTTAACATCTGTGGTCACCAGTCCCCTAGAACTTAGAACTACTTAAACCTAACTAACCTAAGGACATCACACACATCCATGCCCGAGGCAGGATTCGAACCTGCGACCGTAGCGGTCACGCGGTTCCAGACTGAAGCGCCTAGAACGGCACGGACACACCGGCCGGCGCTCAGTTTACCCAAGACATGGAATTGTTGCAGACATCGCAACCCTCGTGTATGGTTTTGCACTGTCATGCAGAAGGAGCAAGTGTTTCCTGTATGGACGAACTGTTCTGCGATTAGAAAATCGGTTATAGCACGCTGTTTCTCGAACACTGGCATAGTTACGTAACTCACAGCCATGTTACTCGCTGCAGTTCGGAGTCTCCTAGCGGCAGAAGATTGCAACTTACGTCTTTGAAGCGGGAAAGCCTACCGAGTGATACACATGACTTGTGAGACGTGGTACTTACTGGAATTGAGGAAAACGTAGAAGGGAGGACCCACCAATGTAACTTTCTTTTCACATAAACTGTTTATTTAACAATATATAACGATGACTTTTTGTTCTTTTCGCAAAATGAATAATATGGAAAAAAATAATAATTTTGACCTTAAACCTTAAGATGAGTTAACTTTTACAAAAGAAATCAAAACAGCAAACAATATGACAATAATTACAAGGCGGCCGGATTTGCAGCCCACCCGTTATCGGGTCAAACAGCGGTGTTTAATAACGCGCTGGACACAGTCTCTCTTATTAAATGCCCTTCTGCAACACTTATAAACTATTTAAGCACCATTGATGACAAGAGTGATTCAGTTACTCAAAACAGATGACGTAACTTTTAATTTTAAAGGTGTATGTCGAAAGATTAGGGGTTAAGATGCGCACCCGTGCTTAAAAGTTAAACAGGTTAGGAAACAATATGACAATGATAAGGCTTACTTCAAAGCAACCAACTTCTTAATTTCCATCGGCAACCAAGGTGCGATTGGATCCCAGACCGTCCCTTTTGACAATCTTATTTTGACTAAAGCTCTGGTGACACTTTGCTGTTAATGTTTTCAAAGTTAAACTGATTGTCAGTTATCAAGACCGCTCTGAAGGAACGTCTTGAAACATTACTTGTGAACACTTATTATAAGAGAACTCTCTCGACGGAACGACAAGATCCAGCTAAAATACACCAAAAATGACCCGGTCTTTCAAACACAGTAACGGACAGCTTAGTACAACAAGTTGTTCAGATTATAACTAATGACTGAAAAGATCAATCAAACAATTGAACCGGTTAGCATCTAAATCTAACCACAAGATCCCTCTTTTGTTTCACGTCAGCCTGTGCCTTAGTACAATTGTTCCGGCTGTATTAACGACCAGGAGTTGATTCGTCGCAACATTAATGATCGGATACAAACCAGAAAGGAAAGGCAATGTAAAAGCTGGACAAATTTTCGAACGACAAGTTGTGTCTTAGTACAATACTACGGCCTATATTTACGATCTAAGAGCCGACCGAGAAAAACTATTGAGGTCGGGTACAAACCAGAAAATAATGAGGGCAGATAGACAATGACACAAATCACTACGACGATTACAGAATGTTACTCCCCTTTATCAGCAAACAGTTCCATGGATCCACGGTGCGTCGCAGCGGATACTGGGTGGTGGCGATGAAAGCCAGGTAGAAGAGGGCAGCAAGGCCACGAGCGGTCGGCCGACACGAATGTTGCCAACCAACCGACAGGATGTCGGCCTGCTGTTTGTAGTCAACGCTGACCCCGGTGAAGTATTCCGGTATCTTCGCTCTGCGCAGACCCTCCGTGCGCAACTCGTGGCTTGGACCGTTCGGACCTCTTGACCACCTCCTGTCGCGACGCTACCACCAATCCCCAAACGTCGTGCCTCCCTTTTGGCGAGCAAACCCCGCATATATACCAGCAAGCAAAGGCCTTGTAAGGACGCAACCCACAGATACCAACTCTTCCTCATAGATATTGGCATTGGGGCCGCAAGAGGTATAGTCGATACAACACCTGAGCCAGTGGTGCCAGACAGAACAGTCTACTAATTCAATGTCGCCACGGCTCAAAATGTAATACCTCAACCAACATTGAGAACAGAATAAAACAATCGGAGCATTATTTTTCGGCATGCCCTCGTGTAGAACAGGCACCAAATCTCCTATCATCAGTGAGGATAAAACAGATTTATTAAGCAATTTTGGTGTTCGCAAAACCCTTTCCATTGACTGTTACCAATTTTATACTGGTCAATCAGGATGGACTATAGCACCTAGACCATATATGACAGACTTGTCATTTTTTGAGAGACAGTTACAGAGACGAAGTTAAACCACCGGTGCTACCTGTAGCCGACAGAGTGAAAAAACTTAAGCAGTTAGAACCACTTGAAGTACATACGCGTTTAGCTTAAAAACCGCACTTGGTTTTAAGTAACGACACAGCAGAAAACGTCACATGGTCCACTCAACCAGCCACATTTCCAGACATCATTCTCGGTTATTACATTCATCTCTACACACTGTTACCACAACGGAATTTTTATTATACTTCTGATTTTTTCTTACAGCCTTTAGTAATACGTTCATTGAACTCATATATGTTAATATTGTTATTTTCGATGTGACCTGTGTTTGATACTGTCCATCTTGTAAACTACAACAATGCAATTTAACATGTTTTATGTAGAAAAAGAGCAATGAGCAACCCATTTATTTCCTCACCTAATGCCATAAACCAAGATTCTGTGCGCGTTACTATCTTCGTCTCTTATTTTCGATTTCATCCACACTATTATAGATTGCAAACGCTAGTCTTTTTTTGCCTGACGAAGACCCAGTTAGTCGGAAGCAAGTTCGAAGTAAATAAGTAGAACAAAAATGGCAGTCTATTCGGTTTCTCAGCACTGAAAAGCAGCGTATTTTATGTTGCAGGCTGCTTGATTAAAAATCATCCAGTGAGAAGTTTGTTGAAATTTTATAATGTTTGTCACACCTGTAGGACTGCAGTTCATGTACAAGTGCTGTTTTATCGCTAAGTGAGAGGGACAGCGGTGCTACTCGGATAAACGTTAGTCGAAACGATAGTTATTCACCCATGAAACGAAACAGGTTCTGGAAGAACTGCCGACAGAGCCATGTAACGTCTCACTGGCGGCAACACATATTAAATACGTTTGTAAAGGCATTAAAGGAAAATGGTTTTCATTCTATTATTGACCTCAAAATTTACCCATGCTCACCTCGAAAAATAGAAAGCAAATGAGTTTATCGGTCCACAGATCACAAATCTTTTGAAAGGCGCTAAAGGAACGATCCCTGTCGACGACGTTGTGATAAGAGTCTGGGATGTGGAAGGTTGGGGAAGGTAACAGGCCATATGTTTTACAAAGGAACCATCACCTCATTTGTTTGAATCAATTTAGCGAATCAGCGCTAAGTCTGTATGGTCCTACGGGGAACCGCCGTCCTCTTCTACTCGAGGGCAGTCGGTTACCACTGCGCCACCTCCCAGGGTTCGTAAAAGACAGGACACTTCATATGTCGAGGAGAAATTTTTCTGCAATTCATAGCACATAAAAGGGTTAAGTACAACAATGACATTAATAAAGTACAAAAGTAGGCTTCGATATACATCAAGACAAAATTAATGTATAACTAACGTATTGGAAAGAAATAATAAAGTAATATACCTAACTGACAAATCTTAAGGTTTAACCGGACTTAACGACTAATCAGTGTCTTCTCTTCAATAACAAATTTTGATCGGAATGGGTGTCCTTCATAGTGAGCCAAATTTCAGTTGCGGTGGATTTTTCATACTGTACAATTGTCTTCCTACTTCATGTAATGTACATTCCGAATGTTGGAAGTTTGATTCCTTATCGTGTATTAAGGTTACATCTTCTGCATATAGCATAGAGTTCAGATTTTGGCTTCCTTGCAGTTGTGTACCTCCATGTATTTCAATGTTTTTAATTCATATTCCATTTTTTTTATGCGGACCTCAATATATATGTAAAGATTGTCGCTGACACGCTATTTCTGCCTGATGCCTTGATATATTATTACCGTTCTGTTCTTGAACTGCCTGTGTTTATGATTCTTTTGGATTCTTCATACAAATTGTTGACTGTATAAGATTCATTTTTCCATTATTGGTCGTAGTCTAGTTTCTAACGACGGAGTCAAAAGCTTTTTCGAATGCGATAAGAACAACATATGTTTCTAAATTGACTTGTCGTTTCTCTAAAATCCCTTACTGCTGTAAATATTACAGTTCGTGTAGCGTCTCTTTCAAAATCCGCTCTCTTGTTCTCCCAAGAATACAACTGCTATTGCAAATTAATCAACCGGTGAGTTGGCACCGAAAAAGTGTTTCTAAACTGATCAAGGTAATTTGACCGACAGTACGGCTCAGTCAACTCGAGAAAGTCGCATAGAACTGGAATATACGAGAAATGAAGGCTACCGAAAGAGAAGTTCTGTCAAATGTAAAGCAGCTGCAGAACTTTTGGCGGTGGCCGAACAGTGGCATGGGTGACACCAAGCTTCAATTGCAGTCGTGCTTTGGAGCTATCATCATAATATTTACTGACCAAAGGACACGATGAATGATCAACAAGGTTTACTCGTTGAAAAGCGATAATCGTCCTAAAGATTCTCAGGGTTGAGCACTACGGTATACTGCTGCAACACGGCTCCTGAAATGTTGTCCCCCGTGGCCCTGGGACTGGATGTATCCGTCGGGGAAAAGGGTGGCAACTTCCTCATGGAGGTCCAAGGAGTGAGCTAGTGAGAGCCAACGCTCGCTGTGGGTGCTATTTTAAACATTCTCAGGTAAGAGACAGTCGACGGACGATAATGTTATGGCCACTCTACGTCTTTTGGAGTATTTTGGGGATTCCTATCAGACGTTAAGTTTCAAGTGTACGCTGCGAGTGAAGTTGTTCGTGTTACAATAGAGACCTAATTTTTTACAAAAATAGCCACCTTGATGATCATTTGTGACTTTTTTTAACTACTGTTGGGTATGGACCCACAAAATCTGGGAAAACCTCTATAATTATCATAATCATCTGTTTGTCATATTTTGGCCAGCCTCGCATCATATATAAAGTTGATACGGAAAATTTCCCATTCGTTCTTTACTCAAGTATCAGCCGCAAGTGCTTCATTGTCATTATTCTAATTAGTTCTGAAGTGTTATCGCCAGCTCTTGAGCATGTTGCTACACAAATTAACGTACTCGATATTTTTCGCCACTTCCACGAAATTCGTTTTGGTCGTTACGATTTTCTAGCGGCAACATTTCCAGCTTTTGCGACGCAGCCACCATCTCAGATCACGCTACGTTGTAATGCCCCTCGTGTGTACATGAGTAGCGCCGAATGATGACCAGCCAGAACAAACAGGGTAAAACACGGAGGGGAAGAGCTTTATCGAAGCGGACTAACAAAACTAAACTAGAAACGCGGCTCCAGTCCTGCAGGTCGTTCCATATTCACAACGGGGGCGGGCTTTCATGCGGGCACAGAATGCATGATACGCTCCATATGCGGCCAAACAATGTGGAAGCTCGTTTCCCCCCGTGTCGGTCGCAGGCCGCCAGCTGTTAATATTATTGTATTACGCGCGTGCGGTCGCTGCAACTATGTGCGAGGGGCCCGGTACGGCCGGAAGCCGGAATGGCCCCACCGGCAACTAGGCAGCTCGTCTGCAAACCCCAGCTGCCCTGCGCGCGGACATCACGCTGCAAATGCTCATTGCGCTCTCTCGTGTGCTAACAGCAGCACTTTTTTCTCCCAGTTTCTCTATCCCCCAGCTCCCAAAAGTCATTCAATTTTGTGTTTCCATATTTGTAAACGATCATTTCTTTTCTCTTTTTTTCCGACTCTATTTGTACGCTTCGCAAGTGCATAAAATAATAATCTCGCATTAAAATGTTTCATTCTGTGTTGCTTCGGCTTCCCATAATACAAGCGATTCCGAATAAGCACAGTCTGTAATGTAAACGAAGATAAATGGGCGAACGCGGTACCCGTTAGCGAAGTTGTTGTTTTTTCAGTAATTATTGTTTTCACTCTAGTGTGTGTCATCCAGTCAAAGCCAGATTTCGGGAAAAAGCCAATCGCGCACAGCTCCCTATTAAAAAATGAACAGCAAGATGTAAAGTTAATTAAAAGTAAATAGGTGCGTAAGCTTTACTCTCCAGGTATTGCAACGTTCATGTCACCGAGCCGTTCAGTCATCTCTCTGTCCGTAGTCTTTAGAGTGCAGATATTACCACCACATGAAAGGCAGGCTCAGTTTCGAATAGAGTTATAAAACTACCGTAAGCAACAGTAGACTTCAGGAAGTCTGTGTAGATTACGGTAGTTTTCCTAGCAGCTTAGATCAGTGAAGATCGTAACCGCGTTACCTATACGTTGGATGTGTTGCTTACTTATCGGGTGTTAACTAATAGCGATCGTTTTGTTTGCGTATGTGGTCAGTCTCCTACTAGGTTCACCCAGAAACCGACAGGGGTAAACCGTCCAGAAATGGAGTGAGGATGTATAAAGGGCCTCTTAACCTACGGAACAATTTTGCTCTACATAGGCGCCCTTCTATCTGTTACTTAAAGCCGGCCGAAGTGGCCGTGCGGTTCTAGGCGCTGCAGTCTGGAACCGCGAGACCGCTACGGTCGCAGGTTCGAATCCTGCCTCGGGCATGGATGTGTGTGATGTCCTTAGGTTAGTTAGGTTTAACTAGTTCTAAGTTCTAGGGGACTAATGACCTCAGAAGTTGAGTCTCATAGTACTCAGAGCCATTTGAACCATTTGTTACTTAAAAATAAACACCAAAATTGAAACTATTAATGTTCAATTCCGGTTTCATTCGAAAATTGTTGATTTCTAATGTGAAACATAGGAATGTTGTCATGAAAATAAAAGGTTACATATATTATATAGTACTAAAAAGCGCAATTTGCTTAAAAAAGGTAAAATAAAAATAAGCAAAAAAAACATCAAATATCGCTTCAATACTTCGTTGAGCTTGTGTTCGTCATAAATACTTTTCACACATACCAGTAATGAGAGGAAATTTTTGCCTTTGATCATGATGAATGTAATGCTGAGTACAAAATAAAAAGAAAAATTCTATAGATTCTTTTATGTTGGTAAACTGCACTGGCATCAAAAGTTAAAGCGCAGAAGTTGCGTGATCAACTAATTTATATTACTTATAAAACGCTAGTTATGTTTTTTTAACGATATACAATGAAGCGCCAAAGAAACTGGTATATGCATGCTTATTCAAATACGGCGCTGCGGTCCGCAACGCCTATAGAAGACAACAAGTGTCTGGCGCAGTTGTTAGATCGGTTACTGCTGCTACAATGACAGGTTAACAAGACTTGAATGAGTTTTAACGTGGCATTATAGTCGGCGCACAGCGATGGGACACAGCATCTCCGAGGTACCGTGAACATTAGGAATCCAGTAAAACATCAAATCTTCGACATCACTGCTGCCTGGAAAAAGATCAGACAAGAACGGGACCAACGACGACTGAAGAGAATCCTTCAACGTGACAGAATTGCAACTCTTCCGCACACTGCTGCAGACTTCAGTGTTGGGCTATCGAAAAGTGTCAGCGTGCGAACCATTCAACGAAACATCATCAATCTGGGATTTCGGAGCCGAAGGCCCTCTCGTGTACTCTTGATGACTTTAAGAAACAGAATACGGTTCGGTTATAGACTGCAGATAGAGTCCGGTGAGGACTATACTCAGTAATTTTGCATGCAAGTTTGTTAACAGCACTGCAGAGTGTGAATGGCGATATTCTTCAATAAACACCTGAAACATAGTACAGATGAAGGAAGAAAAATTGTTATTTGTTGTTATCACTAAGCACGGAAACAATTGTCATAGGCTGTGTTAGTTAAACTCGATTGGATGGTAGATAGATTACTAATGATGAATAATAATTTTTACAGGTACCTACGATTTTCTTTTCTTCTGGCAGAAAGCCGTCAACATCCACGTTATGTAAGTACCATTTTATTCCTAGCTCCCGTATATTTTACTTGTTTTCATAGTTAGTTGTGGATCGGTCCCACAATACTGTCCTCTTTTCACTTCCGCCATGAAACACACTACGTTGAATGCAGTCACTGTTTCCTCCAGGGACAGCCGGATACCAAGAATCTCCATTGCTAGTTGTTTCAGGAGGAATAGTGAATATTTCAGCAGGTGCTAGTATAAATTCCAATAATGCACTCCATATAATATTTGCTTTGTTTCATTGATCACAGAGATAAAACTAGTTAAAGAGGTAGTTTTGACTTCGCGTATTTTATTCCAGCTCCCTTCGGTCTATAAATAGACGTTTTTGTTTTGAAGTTCAGCTTGTGCTTAAGTTCACGTAATTTATTTTTTGACTCTATTTGTGGCGATTTGTTGGCCAATTCTACTGTATCGTTCAAGAACGTCGCACAGAATTACGAGGGTTGAGTATGCTGATATGCTATTTGTGTACATGTTTAGTAATGGAAAAGCTGTTGCTGGTTTTAGGGAATACTGTAGAAGTTTTCCTTAACGGCATTTTGCCAGAATCAGAAGTATCTACTAGCGTTTCACTGAACTACACGATACTGATACAGAACCCAGCAATCATATCTCACGTAAAAATGCAAACGAACAGAGTGTTCAAGAAGCAGAAGACGTTATTCATTTGGTGGAAACATATTGATGTCCGACATACAGAAATATGGCAGACAATACGTGTGTGTTGCCTCCATCCTTACCATTTACAGTGCATTTAACGTCAAGCAGGTAAGGTAGAAGACAGGAAGTTCGTCGTTGCCTAATTGAAAATTGGCGAGTAGTCCAATAAAAACTATTTACTGTTGGAATTGATCCAGCAAATCATTGAAGAAGCAGGTTGCAAGTCATACTCTGAGATGGAAAGGATGGCAGGAGAGGAATTCGTGTCAGACTGCTTCAAACCAGTCAAGAGACGGATGACTGAAAAAAAAAGAGGAAAAGCCGTGGTCCGACGAAAGCCCCCACGCCTTTGTGGAAACACATTCTGGAGAACCCTTCTCTTGAAACGCATAATGTTGTGTGATAGAGAAACTGTTTATTGAGCCTATTGTATAACCCTATCACCTTACAATGCCCCTTTCTGTGTTATGTAGACTTTCTTGAAACTAGCTTGTAGCGTTACTGAAAGAGGGCTCTTTGGGTACAAGAAATGATTGTCAGGTGACACATATAACCTCGGAAAATGGGTTGGAAAAAATGGTTACGTTTCTTGTCTACCAAGATCTCTACACTTTACAGATGATTGCAAATGGCTCTGAGCACTATGGGACTTAACATCTGAGGTCATCAGTCCCCTAGACTTAGAACTACTTAAACCTAACTAACCTAAGGACTTCAAACACATCCATGCTAGAGGCAGAATTCGAACCTGCGACCGTAGCAGCAGCGCGGTCCCGAACTGAAGCGCCTAGAACTGCTCTGCCACAACGGCCGGCCATATATGAAAAGTTATTTGAAAGGAGGGTTTACAGTGAAAAACTTGACACAAGAGAAAAATTTATCATCCGGATTATTAATAGTGACACCATCGTAAAAGAATGTGAAGACAAGCTCAGAAGAGTTGTATGTGTTGTTGTCAAGAGAACTCGAAAGTGTACTGAAGTCGAAAGTGAAATTTACGAAAATTAACATTGAATTAAAACATTTGGCTTTGCGTTAACATCACATTTGAGCGCTTGTTTGTGTTACATTCCATCAACTATATTGCTGTTTTGTCGAAAACAGACATGTTGAGAACCGTGACAGTAATATTACAAGGCTTACAACTGAAACAGCAAGCAGCCACAAGTTGTGGCTGCTGTTGTGGTTGCTGTTTCAATTGCACAGCCATATCCCTGTAAATAATAAAAATTGGACACATGCCATTTGGAAGGTTTTTTTTTTTTTTAACTGGTGTTTATCATCACATCCTAAAATATTTACTGTTCCTCTTGAAACCCGCTGTATGTTGTACGTTAGTAATAACATTATCCAGTGGGGAGAAAAAACATTTCGGACTATTTTGCTTGTTTTGATCGAGCCATTGCTTTGGTACTAGAGACTTAAATCAAATTATTTCATGTTTTGACTATGACCATGTTTGAAGAATGTATATCATGTGATGTTACCATTGTTGTCATTGTGAGGATAGACAATGACCAAAACCTGACGTAAACAAATAATTTTGTAAGACGGGACTGTGTCATGCATTTTTCTAAGTACCGGGTGATCAAAAAGTCAGTATAAACTTGAAAACTGAATAAATCACGGAATAATGTAGATAGAGAGGTACAAGTTGACACACATGTTTGGAATGACATGGGGTTTTATTAGAACCAAAAATATAAAAACGTTCAAAAAATGTCCGACAGATGGCGCTTCATCTGATCAGAATAGCAATAATTAGCATAACAAAGTAAGACAAAGCAAAGATCATGTTCTTTACAGGAAATGCTCAATATGTCCACCATCATTCCTCAACAATAGCTGTAGTCGAGGAATAATATTCTGAGCAGCACTGTAAAGCATGTCCGGAGTTGTGGTCACGATACACTTGCGACTTCAGGTAACCCGGAAGTCAATAATCGTATGGACTGAGGTATGGGGACCTGGGAGGCCAAGCATGATGAAAGTGGCGGCTGAGCACACGATCATCACCAAACGTCGCGCGCGAGAGATTTTTCATGCGTCTACCAATTCCTTGTGTTTTTTCCCTAATAAAACACCATGTCATTCCAAGCATGTGTGTCAATTTTTACCTTTCTGTCTACATTATTCCGTGGTTTATTAAGTTTTCAAGTTTGATCACCCGGTATATAAAGGGCGGTCAGAGTCTGAAACGCTTTTACACGTGCTGCAAGGTTAGGTTGCAATGAGAAATAATTATTAGAAAAAAAATTCGATACGCTGGGTCGTTTTCGAGCATTATAGTTAGCCATTCAGGTCCGGTGGCGCTCAAATTGAAGCGGCGCACCAGGGGTGGTTTCGCCGAACGTGTTCTTTGTTTGATCTCTTAAAATCGAACAACAGAGCGATACAAAAATTAGGTATGCTTGATCCCGAGCCAAAGGCTGAGCAGTTTTGTGCGCTATCATACACGCTGTGAGAACAACTGACATTATTCGTATCTGGCGGGCGCTTGAATTTGTGTGCGCACAAGTCTGGTTGGCTAACCTTAACGCTAATTAACTCTGAGACGGCAGTACGTAGTGAATGTCCTTATTTATAATTATTTCTCAGCAGAATCTACACTGCAACGCTCTTACAAGCTTTTCAGACTGACCATATGGGAGGCTCATTCAATAATTAAAGACACGAATTGGTCTGTAGAAAAAAGCGTTTATTTTTACAAAACAATACCTTTTCTAGTTTCCAACGTAATCCTCTTGAACATTTATGCACTTGTTCCAGTGGGCTACAAGCTTTTCTATTCTGGCAGCAAAGAACTCTTTATCTTAATGATTGAACTAATTTCACACAAACTTTTTCACGACCTCGTTGTCCTGGAACCTCTTCCCACGTAATGCCTCCTCCAGTGCACCAAACAAATAGAAATCGCTAGGTTCTAAATCAGGACTGTAAGGGGGATGAGGCAGTACATCCCAGTCCATTTGGCGATGGTTGCACCCGTTATTCGAGCAATGTGAGAACGTACGTTGTCTCACTGAAGAATCACGCCTCTCCTCTGAGATCCACAACGTCTCTCTCTCATCTTGTTTAAAAGCAAATCCAAGCAGTATTGGCTGTTCATTATACATTGCCCTTAGAGATAATCACAAAAAAACTAGACCTTCAGCATCCCAAACCACTGTCAACATGACTTTTGCTGCTGATGTTTGGGTTTTGAATTTTTTCTTGACAGGTGAGTTTGTGTTCTTCCTTTTCGTGCTTTGTCTTTTTATTCTGGCTCATAATACTGAACCCAAGTTTCATCACACGTTAAAATTTTGTTGAGGAAGTGCTCACCTTCTCTTTCATAACATTCCTTTAGCTGAAACTTCCTGGCAGATTAAAACTGTGTGCCGGACCGAGACTCGAACTCGGGACCTTTGCCTTTCGCGGGCAAGTGCTCTACCAACTGAGCTTTGTGCACACTCTCAAACTTGTATCGTTGTGCAGCCGCGTCAACTCCTTTGGGACCCGCCTTGCACATGTTTTGCCGTACTTCAGCTTGTTATAGATAATTTTATGAACTGTACCAGTACTAATTTGAACCTTATCAACTATCATTTCCACAGGAACACGGCGATCGGCACAATTAATGTCATCAATTCGACTTCCAAGTGAGAGAGTTGAAACTGCAACTGGTCGGCCAGAACGGTGTTCCTCAGTCACTGAGTCGCGACCATTTTTGAAGGGCTCTAGCCACTTGTAAAAATTTGCACGATTCATACAACCTCCACCGTCAACTTTAGACATTCTAAGAACATATTCACTGGTTTCTCGCCTTCAGCAAGTAAAAAACGAATAACAGAACGTTGTTCAACTAATGTGCATGTTTCAAGCGGACTCGCCATCTTGAAATGTATTTTTTAGGTTATAAACAAAACAATGTTGCTACATCAGCTGATCAGGGTTCATCCTGGTGATTTCAACTTAAATCCATAAAAGTACCAAACTTGCCCTACTAACAGTATTTTCCCCAGACCAATTTGTCTCTTTAATTATTGAATAACCATGTATATGCTGTTAAATCTCGCCTGAAAATACGTAGAACCAACAGGGCTGCTGATGTACCACTGTGTGTCAGAACTTAGCAAAATTCGCTGGGTATGTGGCGCAACACGCGCGCGGTGGGAAGCGAAGGCTCCCATCTCGCTGTGTGTAAGTGGAGCAACGGCGATTCGCTTGACAGACAACGCCAGACCCTCTCGTAAAAGTACTGCAGGACGCTTAAGATAAATCACACTACATATGAATTCAGGGCCTTGAATGTAGAAGGGCCAACATTAGTAGTTTCTAATATCGTGCCGTAGACGTGGACGCAGCCCTCCATTGTGTTGACAGCAGTGTGGCCCTGTATTATTGTCCCCGGTCTGGCGACGCAGTCCAACAAGTAGAGGCGGCGCCCCGTGGCCTGAGCCGACGCTGCCCCCTGGCGGCGGACAGATTTATGTGGCCGCAGCCGCTAGCCCGGCTGTTTGTCTTGGCCGAGAAATTGAAACTGCGGGCCGCCCAGCCGATGAGGCGAGCTCGCGCGCGGCTGCCTAATGCCGCAGGCCGCGCGGGGACCAGGAAATATCGTCGCTCCTACCACTCGCCATTGGACCGCCCACTATTTATGAATCCTTCCAGACGTATTTTCCTAACATCTTGCTGCTGTGAAGTTTGCTTCGAGACACACACGTTCTGTTTCTCGTAGCGTTTTATATCGCTCAAGATCATCAGCAACCTCAACAAAAGGAAAGAAATAACGTACAGGCGCGTAATAAGGAGCGAATAAAAAGTTTCCGTTCGAATGTCGTGCAGGTCAGAATCGGTATGCCAGCCAGAACACTTAGCCGTGAGCTTTGAGACAATCATCCTATCGACATTACTGGTTGAAGAAACGCGTTAGTAAAACATCGTTTCCTACTGTATGAAGTAGTTCGTAACTGCTTACCACACATTCTCGTCCGATTGGAATCTTCAGCCCTTCAAGAACTTCTCCAGACTGACGGCTTGATAATCGAATGGAGAGAGATCAGAACGGTAGGATGGGTGCTCCAGTGCTTCTCACTTGAGTTGACTGGCCTCCCAGGTCGATTGGTGTCCTGTGACGAATCGCGACTAGCACGGAACTTTGCGCACCATTCCATAACTGTTGTTTTAGTCTGATATGCTTCCTCATACACATTCTTCATCCTTCTGTGAATGTCTGTCGGCATTTGTCCTTCGTTAGCCAAGAAAATTATAACAGCACGCTTGTTCTCTTTGGAAACATTTGCTAATAACGTCGACATAGCTTTACATTTCCGCATTTACCGCACACACTTCGGAAAGACACATTGCTTACACGTCAGTGCTTATGTACGCCCATCAGGGTCGCACCTTGCGTATACGCTACAGCAAAGCCCTCAAACGGGAACTTTTCAATCACTCCTTATACTTAACATCATTGTAATTGAGTCTTCGTCCCCTTTACAGAACCCCCCCCCCCCCCCCTCTCACACTCTCTCACACTCTCTCTCTCTCACTCTCTCTCTCTCTCTCTCTCTCTCTCTCTCTCTCTCTCTCTCTCATCTCTCGCACACACACACACACACACACACACACACGCGCGCGCCCTCACGCACGCTCTTACCTCTTCTTTCAGTCAATGTATGCAACAAACGTCTTTTCTCCCCATTTTCGGTAAGTACCTTAAGTACCTCCTCATTAATCGGATCAATGCACCTTATCTTTAACAGTCTGCTGCAGAATGGCATTTCAAAACCTCACATTCTTTTCTTGTCTGGACTGTTTACGTTTCACGTTAGTACTAGGCGAAGATCTAGACAAGTTCCACCACAAAATACTTCCTAACCCTAAATGTGTATTAGACTAGCGATTCGTCCCGTTATAACACGGATTGTCCGGACAATTTGTCTGTCCTGGCATTCAACTGATCTTCCAAGCCCTTTGGTATACATTACTGAATTATGTCATCACCAAACCTCAAAGGTTTAACGTCTTCTTTCTGACCTTTAACTTATATTCCAGATTTCTTGTTGGTTTCCTTCAGTGCTGGCTCAATGTACAAATTGAATTTTAGAAGACATAGGCTTTTTGCAACAACATTTGAAATGGAAAAGATTCTATTAAAGTTTTTTTGACATATTGCAGCAGACTACCTGAAATTAATTTAATATTAATTTGGCTTTAAAATATGAGTTTAATTTCCTGTATGTTGAAAACGAAGCGTGAGAAATGCCTTTGAACCAATTGACTGCCTGACCAGTTCCTGGATTAGCAATTGTTGAAATTTCATTCGGAGTACGAAAATTAATAATTTTGTGAAGATGGAGGAAGGATATTGTAACGAATTCTCTTTGGATTTAATCTTCCGTTCCGAAAAATAAAAGAGTGGTCTAGAAACCACTCGATGGGCGGGAGTGTCAAATAAGTAGGAATTTAAGGTGGTTTGCCTGTTTTTAATAGTATCTTATCTCAAAGAGACGACCTTTCTTGGAACCTAGTTTACTGTGCCTCCCCACGAGGGGTAGCCGCGCGGTCTAAGGCGTCTTGTCGTGGTCCACGTGGCTCTCCCCGTCGGTGGATCGAGTCCAATCTCGGGCGTGTGTGTGTGTGTGTGTGTTAAGACCTTACCACCAATTTACAATTTACTGTGCCACCCCGTCCGGTGTTTTATAACGCTATGCGCTTCACTTTTCCTTCTCCTGATTTTGTGAATTTCTTCCTGGCGTCTTGGAGTACCAGAGGTAGTTACTGGGACTCTAACCCAGTACCAATGAGGGACGAATCAGCGTAACTACCCTAGACTGCAGAAAAGTTAGATAAGAACCATTGTAATTCTTGCTTCCTCCAGTCATTTCATTTCGTAATGTGTACAACTGCAACGAAGAAATATTCTTGCAATAAATATTGTCAAAGCCTGGAAACTCTGAGCAGAATGAGCCGGCCAAGAGGTTGTTGCAGTACTGACTTAACAAATACTCTGGTTTGTGCGAAATGGTGTATAAATCAGCGCTTCGAAATACAGTAACTGTATAATTCCAATGTTATTGGTTTCTGTCACAGTGAGGAGCAAAGCAAATATCAAGGAAAACGTAGCATAGTTCTAAACAGAGTGCGCTAACTTCACAAAGAAGATTACGCTGCAGTTTCGAAATCTGTACTGTTTACTGAACGCCTCTTCTATAATAAAACAGTTAAACTGGAAGCTTAGTGAGGGCTACCGAGAACAATTTGATAGGGATGTTTAAAATGCAAATAGTATTAATCACGATGCAATCTGCACCTTAGAAAGAAAATGCAGAACATTATATTGTCTACAGGGAATGAAATGAAATGTTTACACGTACATCTACATACACACTCCGCTAGTCATCTTATGGAACACGGCGCAGATTGACTTGTACCACTACCAGTAAGTTCACTTCTTCTCCCATTCGCACATAGAGACAGGCAAAAAACAGTCTATATCTAAATTTACGAGCCGTTATTTCTCTTAAGTTTGTGGTCTTTAGGCGAAATGTATTTTGGAGGGAATAGAATGATTCTGCAGTCAGTTTCATATTCGGTTCTCTAATTTTTTCCTAGCGTTCCCGAAAAAATGTCGTTTTCCATCCAGGGATTCGCATTTGAGTTCACGACACATACTAGTGAGACGAGGGCTATTCAGAAAATACGGTCCAATTGGGCCACAGTAAAAGCCGATGGGGCTTTGCACAGTTGTGCTGGGCAGTTGTACAGTATGCCCGTCGATCGTGTCACGTCACCATTTTCAGTTCTGAACGCACAGTGAGCACTTAAAGATACCTAGAAAATAGTTTCTCCGACCAAGTATGATGATCTGGTGAGACATTTGGCCTGATGTCGGGCAGTCCACGTAACACATCTGTCATAAATATTTTAAGTTTTCCAGTTCCCGTACACACTATGCCGGACAAGCAATCCAGAGAGAAAGGATACTGCACAGCCTATAGCAAGCTGTTGCGAAGCTGATCCATGGACAAAGTGAACCCCTGCCCACCACTCATTGGTCTAGAGTGTAGGAGAGGGCACTGTACGCTATACGCCACATGACGTTATGGCATAATTTCTGAGTATGCACGAGCTGCTTTGCGCCCCCCTCCCCCTCCCCCTCCCCGTCCCCCTCCCCCTCCCCCCTCCCCCTCCCCCTCCCCGTCCCCGTCCCCCTCCCCCTCCCCCTCCCCCTCCCCCTCCCCGTCCCCCTCCCCCTCCCCTTCCCCCTCCCCTTCCCCTTCCCCGTGTCCGCTTGGTCACTCTAGTTTACTTTGCAATCGTACTACACTATTTCAGGTTGTCGTAGCTAATGTCCTAACCTGCTCCTTCTTGAGGGTGGGATACCCCGCAGACTATTTTCGTCAGTTACTTTTTAATACTACTTTGGCTGATGTCCTTAGGTTTGTTAGGCTTACATAGTTCTAAGTTTCGGGGAATGATGACCTCAGATGTTAAGTCCCGTAGTGCCTATAGCCATTTGAACCATACAATGAGGCACGACAGCAAGATGTGCGTCAGCGACTTGTCCACCCCTGCATACCCGTGACCAAGTGCACTTGGCTGGTCCTACTTAGGCGAGCAATCTGTAACAGCCTGGCCTAGTGAATGGTGTCTCTGTCGTGGAGCGTACACTGTCGCGAAACGCACTGGGTGGTTAAAACTGTGTGCCAGACTGGACAGTGTTATTATCTATTGTTAACCAACCATTTCTCTCACGACCCTCCATTACAGCTTTATTTTTGCCGTCCGCAGTTCGTGGTCTAGTATCTAGTGTTGCTACCTCTGGATCACAGGGTCCCGGGTTCGATTCGCGGTCGGGTTGGAGATTTTCTCTGTCCATAGATTGGATGCTTGCGCCGTCCTCATCATTCAATTATCATTCGTGAAAGTGGCTAGATCGGACCGTGTACAGAATGGGAATTTGTACGGGCGCTGAGGACCACGCAGTTGAGCGCCCCCACAAACCAAACTTCATCATCCTCGTAGTCATTTTTACCAGTACCTCACTCCTACTATATAAACATAAAACTATCTTACGTAGATGGGTTAGTTGGATAACGAATGAAAATATACTGAGTCGGATTAGTGAGGTATGAAATTAATATCAAACCGTAACTATACAGGACCCATCTCTGAACAGGACGCGTTTTTGCATTCGGTTCCTCCTCACAATATTACTGATCCATAAAACAGAGATAGTTCAAAATTTCTTCAAACATTTAGGGTTATTATTCAAAGGATTTCTGAGAAAATCTGTTAGGTATTTATTATACTGTGACATTGAAAAAATGATTTAAGAAAGGCTGAGAAGTGGAATACTGTTCAACTGAGGTACGATTTCCTTTAGTACCACTGACTGCGCAGCTTAGGAAAACACTCAGGCGACAGACAACATTCAGAGAAGTGTGTTAGGCCATCAGTTTCTGATCTGTGAAAAATATACAAAATTTGTTTTACTACAGGAAATATATTTAAAAATTTATACAAGCAGTTACACACATCATCGTCATATTTTAGAATTTTCTGAAAATGGTAGAAAACGGAAGTAGAGAAGGATATCATAATTATATCCGCGATTTTGGTGAGTTATCTAGGAGAAAAGTATACCTGAATTTATAAAAATTCAGATTTCCAGTAAAGTGGAAAAGATGATTCACATACGTATTAACTGACCAGTATACAGTTTTAAACATTCAGATATGTCTTCCCGTTGGTCATCTGTTTCTTTATCCTCCATACCGTTTCTCTTCATTCTTTTATTTATCTTCACCTCCTTGGTAGCAGCTTCTGGAGCTCCCTCCACTTTGGTTGCTCGCTGCCAATCAATAAAAGTTAGAGCTGAAACCATATTCCTTCCAGTCTGTATATTTAATTTTTTCGGAACATGAACCGTAGAGAAGCTTTCGTTGGCATTGTGTGAGAGACCACCGAGGTATCTCCTAAGAAGATTTGTATTTGCAAGATCCCTTTCGTTAGTCTTAATCGCTTCCATAACAGAGGGGAATAATTGTGAATGTATTGATTGTCTGTGCAGCCAATTTTTGTAGGTTCTTATTGAACGACATGATGTGTATTATCCGATGTTGGTTTTAGCTGGTTGCCTAAAAACCTGCGTTTGGTGTAAAATTTCTTTATTCCCAGCAGTGCTAACACAGAAGACGCACGCATAGAAATAGAATATCATAGAAGTAACTACGCTGCACATGTGTTTTAAATTCCAATAGCAAGAAGTAAACAAATGTGTCATAAGATCTCAGGTTCCAGCTGAGCCACAGTCTTCTAGATAGGCCCTGTACTTAGGTTCCGGTAGCCAGAGCCTTCTACAATACACGGGAGTTTACGACGCATTTATAATAGCTGAAAAAAGTAAGGAAAAGAATGTGCTTTAAAATGGCAGAGGGGCGTGGCTACTATGAAACATTACGTTCAAACTAAATTTTCGAGCAAATGGAAAATGAAAATGTCCATAAACTATACCTTACTTCCTATGGATCAGAAATAATTTTTCTAAAATTTTTGGTCTTTTTCCACGGGCAAGTCCCCTAAATGTTAGTAGGAAACACTATCAGGCTTGACGGCATATTTAATTTGGTTATGGAGGGAAGTAGGGATAGAGGGGGGGGGGGTGGAGAATTACACACGGAAACCAAGGTGTAACTACAGCAAGTAGATGCTGGTTACGCACATAGGAGGAAGCTAGCACAGAACAGAGTAGAATGGACGTATGCATCAAAGAAATCGATAAGCTGAAGTCCACAGTAACAGAATAGGATTTGCTATGAGATCATAAAAATGTTCCTGTGTCATATTCTGGCGTTAATAACTCATATTTCCAGGTTTTTTACTTTTGTTACTTTCACTTGGGTTTGTTTATGCTACAGATGATTGATAATGATATGTACCTGTTCCACAGAACTAAAGCTCGTCATAAATTGGGGTTAAAACAGCAAATACAGCAAACCGAAGCATGAGGCACACGAAAACAGTCCGCCGAAGGCTGATATCAGGGTTTGAGCTCCGCGCAGTCACAAAGCTTCAATCTGTCATGAAGATTCAAAGCAGTCCTTGTTAAGTGACACCAGAAACCACCGGGATCACACAATGGGTCAGCTCTCTGAAACGCGAGCCGAGTTTTCTAATCAGTGTGTCACTTCACATGGCTGCCGTTATGTAGATAACTGCGTCCCGCCGGCGCAACGGCGTGCAGCGTAATGCAGGCCGTGTATTACCGTCCAGCGACCGGAGAGGCGCGCCTCACTGCCACTCTCGGCTTTATTCATTGCATTTGCGTAGGCACTGCTTTACCCTTTCATTGTCCGTGTAGATCAAAAAGCCCGGGGTATTCAATAAAGTCGTTTCTAGTAACAAAGAAGCCTGAGCGAATGATGTAACTCAAAGCACGACGAATGCAGATGTTGTATTGTTTATTCTAGTGACATGTCATCGTCATGAGCATAAAGTAATTAAAGCCACAGTATAGTGGAGATATATTTTTCTAGTGGCGCATCAATTTCGCCAATGTTATTGTGGTCTGCAGCCCCTGATGGCTTGTTCGACACAGGTGTCCACGTTCGTCTATCCAGTGGAACCAGTGGAAGCCACTTCATCTCTGCGTAAATATTTCAACATACATAGGCAGTTTCAGATTAAGTGTTTCTCAGTCAAACTTAAAAAATAATAAGTGAAACGAACATTTATTTAGAATGGTAAACGAAACAAACTTCGTGGCCTCAGTATGGGGGGGGGACATGAGGTGGGGGGGGGGGGGTGCCTCACAGCTCGTATATACTTGAAAAATGTCACATTACCACCTTGAGCTGCTGGTAAAATTCTTTATTTACATAACCACTTTCGGTCGACTGACAATCATCAAGCTCATAAACGTATTCAGAGTTCCATGTTAGGCGACGCATAAAGTCGTTATCGTCAAATTATGAAACCGTGGATTAGTCACTGTTATCAGGTCGTAATATAAGTTGACGATGTAATTTATATTACAATATGAAAACAGTGACTACTTTGTTTCACCTTTTGACGACCAAATTTTTATATTTCAGTTAACATGAGCCGGCTGGTGTGGCCGAGTGGTTCTAGGCGCTTCAGTCTGGAACCGCGCGACCGCTACGGTTGCAGGTTCGAATCCTGCCTCGGGCAAGGATGTGTGTGATGTCCTTAGGTTAGTTAGGTTTAAGTAGTTCCAAGTTCTAGGGGACTGATGACCTCAGCTGTTAAGTCCTATAGTGCTCAGAGCCATTTGAACATAACATCATGTTGTGAATACTTTTATAAACCTTCAGTCAACCCGCATTGGTTGTGTAATTAAAGAATTGGGCCAGGAGCTCAAGGTGGTACTATGATATTTTTCATTGCTACAAACGTTATTCTTCCTGTGGAGTTATGAACATAGGTAATTTAGTTATTTTCCAAACAGTTACAGCATTGGGTTTCAGTATATTAAACAAAAAATTATTTTTCTGTCATCTATCTCATTTATTTAAACCAGCTGTGTGAAAATCAGTTGCAGTCAAATTTCTGCCAATGTAAAAAAAAGCTTCTAAAATAGAAGTTGCATTGCCAAGATCACAGTTGATACACATCCTGATAACTAGTTTCTGTAACGTTATATTGACATCTTCAGAACAGGATACGAGAATTATAAAGCCGCTATGTGAGGCACATTGGCGTCTGTACATTGAAAACAAGGAGGCAAATTAAAATTTTTGTTCTCTATAGCTTCATCCAGTACTATGAATGTCGTTTCCATGACGCATGTCCTGTCATTCTGACCCTTCTTCTTGTCGGAATTTTCCATATTATGTTCCTTCCCTCGCCGATTCTCCGAAGAATCTCCTCATTCCTTTCCTTACCACTCCATCTAATTTCCATAATTCTTCTCTAGCACCACATCTCAAAAGCTTCGGTTCTCTTCTGTTTTGGTTGTCCCTCTGTCCATAATTCGCTACTATACAACGCTATGCTTCAAACGTACATTTGGTCCTGAAATTATGCCTATTTTTGATACTAATAGACTTCTATTGGCCAATAGCGCCCTATTTACGTCTGCTAGTCTGCCTATGATGTCCTCCTGGATTCGTCCGTCATAGATTGTTTTGCTTACAAGGTAGCAGAATTCTTTAATTTCGTTTACTTCCTTATCACCACTTTTGATGTTACGCTGTCGCTATTCTCATTTCTGCTACATCTCATATCTTCGTCTTTTTTTCCAGTTAACGCACAGTTCATATTCTGACGATTCATCCCATGAAACTTGCAACATAAAAGCGTTTTATCTAGGCTGTAGTTGATAAGATCTAGAGGTTTTAGCTGCAGGCCTGAGGATCATCCTTCGCGAAATCCCGGGAAGACGAACGAATTATAGGGAGCGTGCATGTATCGCAGGGTTGCATACGTCGCAAGGGGCTTGCAGTTCGGTATTTCCAAGTGACAGTGGCGAATGAAATAGACGTTCTGACAATTATTGCAGACACGTCCCCATCTGCATCCTAGGCCGATGCATTACAAAATTAATATCCAGGGATGGAGGCCACGGTACTGAATCATTTACGTTATTGTTTTCTTCTTTCAGATTTTGCTGACGATGCGTCAGATAATCCTGTGCCATTCGTACACCGGCCAAATACGGTACGAAGGCGAAATATTATTGTGTGGTGCCTCTCAATACCAAAACTCTTTCCAGTAGCTTAGAAGCACTATGAGGACAATATTCGTAATCACACTTGCAATGTCAACAAAGTTAAACATCTCCGGAATCCTTAATTTAGAGTGTTTATTAAATATCAGTTCAAATGTCTATTACATAATTTCCACCTTATATCAGTAGATTGAAAACTTTGTAATGAAAAACTGTGAAACTTAGTACTAAAGGCAGTCTTAGATTTCTCCATTAATCCCTGTTCCTCAATTTGTTTTATTCGCATCTGTATCGGTAGTAACTCTATTCTTAGAAGAGTATTGGATATAATTAGTTTATTATCAGTCATTTTCCAATATATCTTTCCAAACGTTCTCATCTCTTCAGTCAATCTATACCGTGACAAAACATGTGGCTGTAAAAAATTTTTACCAGGACGGTAAACGTTAAGCTCTGTTAGAGTGTCTTACTACTTTCCTTAGTGCTTCAGCACTTGTCAGAAAACCTTCACCAACATGGAGCCTACCTCGGGGTCTGCTGTTCGGGCTGTAACTACCCGAAGCGGATGTTGTGTGATCAATTCTCGAGAAGACTTGTTCCTGTTGAGTCTTACTAAAAGACTTTGTCCGAACAAGCAAACATCGTACAATCGTGGATTGCACTGTTTTGTATTGCCACCGTAAACAGACTTTCCTGAAAACCCATAATGAGTTCTGAGGGAATTCTCCGGATTCTAAGGTAATGGCTGCCGTGGACGTGCTTTTCCTTCAACACGTGCGCCCGTCACTATGGGTTGTGACGGTTCCGCCAGAGGGGAGGAGCTTAAGCACGGCTTTCAATTAAGCAGCAAGGCATTAGGGACACTGAACATTCTGTGGATTTATCTGCTGCTAAAGTAAATCACATCCACATCCATGCGATGGAAGTGGCGTCATGGCGAGAATATTCACTGTCTATGTAGAAGTCTTTGATGTTTAAGGTCACACGACCCATTAACCCTACATTATTTTCAGACACCAACCAAAACATGTCGATAAGCCGAGTCCATCGCCGCTTAGAATATCTTTTTGCGTAAAAAATGGAGCAAATTACATAAACAGTAATACACTGCTGGGAAAAAAATTGGTACACTAGTAAAGACGACGTCGATTTTGATCCGACAAAAATTTATGCTACCGGGGGGTATTTGTTGTTTTGATACTGGCTTCAGCGTCGTCTGCCAACTAATAGCGTAGTGGCCTAGCTACCTCAGCACCATCTTGTCTACCCTTTAATAGAGAACGCTCAGAGCCAGAGAACTCAGTGTGAATCAGGCAGGCAACCATGCCACTTAGAAACTGAGCGAGTTTGAAAGGGGTGAAATTATGGCGTCCGGAGTGGCGGAGCGTGCCTTTAGAAGAATTGCCGCACAGGTTGGACGTGCGTGTCAGGTGTGCAACGATGCTGGTATCAGTAGTCACGTAAACACTCTTACATCCGTAGACGCGGGTCCGGATATCCACGCAGCACAGACGCCCGCCAGAATCGTTGTATTGTATGGCCAGCCGAGGCAGATCGTACAGCTACAGCAGCAGATATAATGGGGCTTGTGAGCCCAGATGTGTCAACACGGACTGTTGCGAACCTGTTACTAGCAGCCGGCCGCGGTGGCCGCGCGGTTCTAGACATTTCGTTCCGGAACCGCGTGACTGTTACGGTCGCAGGTTCGAATCCTGCCTCGGGTATGGATGTGTGTGATGTCCTTAGGTTAGTTAGGTTTAAGCAGTTCTAAGTTGTAGGGGACTGAGACCTCAGATGTTGAGTCCCATAGTGCTCAGAGCCATTTGAACCATTTTTGTTATTAGCAGTGGGGCTTTCATGCACACCTCTAACCGTCTTCCACTCACGCCACAGCACCGGTAAGCAAGGCTCGACCGGTGGCGTCAGAGGATCACCTGCAGGAGGGAATGGCGCGCCATGGTCTTCGGCGATGGAAGCAATTTCTGCCCGCACGCTAATGATGGTCTTATGCGCGTACGGCGAAGGCCTGATGAGCACTGTCTTGTAGAGTGCATTCGTCCAGGCCATGTGATCTGGGGTGCGAAAAGCTTCACTCTCTCGCTCACCTTTGGTGTTTCTGGATCGGTAGCTAACAGCTTAGTAAGCGCAGCTTCTTAACCCCGTTGTTTTGCCATTCTTACAACAGGAAGGTGATGTGTTGTTCCAACAGGATAATGCTCGCTCACACACTCTCCGCGAAACTCAGCGCACTCTGCAAGACTTGCATCAGCTTTCCTGGCCAGCGCTATCTCCGGGCTTGTCTCCTCTCGACCATGTGTATCATATGATAGGACGTGAAGTGACTGGTGCGTGCGGCTCTCCAACCAACGACTCTTACATAACTACACGAACAATTCGAGCAGGCATGGCATAATGCATCCCAGGAAAGTATTTTTCATCAGTACCATCAAGTGGATACCAGAGATAGTGCCTGCATTGCCACCTGTGGCGGCTACACCACGTACTAATATCGGTGTTTCTGCACGAGTCGAACCTGGTACCATGCAACGGCCTGTGCTACTGATCTGCGAATTCACACTCCATATGCCGTGAGAACGTAAGTTGCTACCACCTCAATCAAAACTGAAAATTTGTGGTAAGTTCCTACGGGACCAAACTGATGAGGTCATCAGTCCCTGGGCTTACACACTACTTAATCTAACTTAAACTAAGTTACGCTAAGGACAACATATACATATGCATACCCATGCCCGAGGGACGACTCGAACCTCCGACGGGGCGAACCGCGCGAACCGTGGCAAGACGCCCTAAACCGTGCGGTTATACGGCGAGGCTCCTCAAATGAACTACTATACATGTTTGTATTACATCCCGTGAGCGTCATGCTACGATGCAATAAATAGTACTGAAATGCCTGTCTAAAACAAATTGTCTCGAACTAATAATACTAAAAAGAAACTAAATAAATATGAACTGAGAGCTTCAATACCGCTTTTCAACGACTACAGTGTTATATAATGAACTGTAATTTTAAAATTTTCATGAAGTGAACTCTCTTTTGAAATATTAAGTTGAGCGCTCACATATATAAAGAAAGTTTGAATGCGAGTTCGTTTTCTTCATACCCGATGCACTGCAAGTTTTAGTCCATACGTATATGATTTGCTAATGAACTGCTATTGTCAAAACTGTTTTTATCTTATTCCCTTAATTGTGGAGCTACTACTGGTAAGTGAATTCAATGTAACTGATTAAAATAAACGTTGTTTACAAGCACCAAACATTTTTGCAACTAAACAAATTAAGCTAGAATATGCACTTTCCACAGTAACAAGCGTTGCGGAGTAAGCAAAGTGTAGGCACACAATTACATGTTTCCTGTCTTAGTTATTAGACAGTATTCAATATTTTCAAATTTATTTAAAGCGGTCATTAATAATGGTTATTGCCACGAGAGAATGATGTTTTCATTGTAAATTCTGATAACACGAAATGAAAGATTGTCGGAAGACTATTAGGAACTATACATCTCCTATTTTCTGTGTTTACTACGTGCAAACGAATATGGAAACAAGATTTCATTGCGTATTTTGTGATTAACAATGGAACCAATGGACGTATAATGTAGCCTGTAGTCGGCAAAAGCACACAAGAAATTTCTCATTCGAGGGTGATAACTGTTCAGTATAGCGAAATTTTATCTTTAGATGAGTGTTAGTAAGCCAGGTGAAACGTTACGTTTTGCAAAGCCCTGAAGTGAACTGAAATGCCTGTTTAAAACAAACTGTCGCGAACTAATAATACTAAAAAAACTAAATAAATATGATTTGAGAGCTTCAATACTGCTTTTCAATGACTACAGTGTTATATAATGAACTGTAATTTTAAATATTCGTGAAATTAACTCACTTTCGAAATATTAAGTTGAGCGCTCACATATATAAGGAAAGCTTGAATGCGAGTTCGTTTTCTTCATATCTGATGCACTGCAAGTTTTAGTCCATACGTATATGATTTGCTAAGGAACTGCTATTGTCAAAACTGTTTTTATCTTATTTCCTTAACTTTGGGGCTACTACTCGCAAGTGAATTCAATGTAATGTATTAAAATAAACGTTGTTCAGTGGCGGTCATGAGTATTTATGGTCTTGAGTTACTGAGTATCAATTAGTTCGTATTTGGTAGTTGATTGTTGCAGACACAACATTGCTGCTGCAGTAGTCTACGGAAGCCAGTTGATACATATTGGTCACTGATGGGGTCGTGTATAGGATTAGAGTTCACCGTCTCAGCGTCAACTAAGACCTGTAGACGGTGTATTGAGTCACCGAAACGTGTTGCTATATAATAAATAACATCGATGGCTACAGATGTTTCAGTTTATTACATAAGTGAACGGCTGAAGTCACACAAACTTTCATTCAGAAGGAGGGACATACAAAAACTTTATTCACATCTGCCTGGTTTTTATTTGGCTACCCCGCATAGCAACAGCTGTTGCCCAATGAGCTATCGGAAGAAGCCTGTACGGGTAAATGACGATATTTCCTTGCAAACAACTGCATCGTAAAGGAACAGTTTTCTACGTGTGCTTGTCCTGTATATGGGAACCTACCAGAAATATGCCCATAGACTGTGGTATTGGTATTGTTTTATGTGGCCTTCGGTATCTAACGGCCATTTAGCCATTTAAACGGTAAATAAATTGATGACGTAATATCTAACCACATATATAGATGTTTAACAAATGGCTTTTTAAACCTACTTTTGATTGTCAAGTATCATGCATGTAATATACTGACCAAAAGGTTTGGTTGACGAATGAAACAAAAGAGGAATAATATGACAGTATTAACGAGTAACAGTGGTTTTGCGGCTTAAATATCAATATTGAAATACATGCTAAACAAAGGTATTTGACAAGTTGTGTAACATTTTACGGGTTAGTTTGACAAATATGGTTATTTTGGAACCGTAAATTTAAGCAATAAAATAAAGGGGAAAAAGAACAGAAGCGACACACATGTACGATACCGAAGCTGAAATAACTGTACGTATAAAAAAAAGTATAAGACGAAACTACTAAAAACATAGCTACTTATGCTGCGTTTTAGCTACAAAACATTTTGGAATTACACAAGCAAACTGTCCTACTTTCAGACAATGTAATTGTTGAAAACACGATTCTCTGGTCCTCTCTCATTTTGCTTATCCCAAGACGATGTGATTGAAGTATGTCTACATACTCTGTAAACTATTGTGAAGTGTATAGCATGGGACACATTTCGTTGTACCTTTTATTACGGTTTTCCTTCATTCCATTCACGTATGGGGCGTGGAAGAATGATTGCTTCCGTGGGCGCTGTAATTAGTGAAGTCTCGCCTTCACGATCCCTATGTGTGCGGTACATGCTATGTAGGCTTTCACGGAATAGCTTGTGTCCCATCTTCAAGTGTCCGCCAGTTTAGTTCTTTCTGCAGCTCCACGACGAGGCAAACAAACCTGTGACAATTCGTGCTGCCATTCTTCATATACGTTAAATGTACGCTGTTAATCCTATTTGATGGGGTCCCACATATTTTAGCAATATTTTAAGATAGATCACAAAAGCGTTCTTCTTTCAGGCATTCTCCTCTATAGACTTACTGCATTTCCCGAATATTCTACCCGTCATTGGAGATCTGTCAGCTTCTTTACCTTTGGCATAGCCTGTTTGAAATGGCTCAAATGGCTTTGAGAACTATGGGACTTAACATCTATGGTCATCAGTCCCCCAGAACTTAGAACTACTTAAACCTATCTAACCTAAGTAAATCACACAACACCCAGTCATCACGAGGCAGAGAAAATCCCTGACCCCGCCGGGAATCGAACCCGGGAACCCGGACGCGGGAAGCGCGAATGCTAGAGCCTGTTTGATCTTTTCATTTGATACCACTACAAATTGTTAGAATCAGGTAAGCTACTTGGGATGACCGTCTCTGTGACCGATGATTTATTCATTTTATGGACAAGATAATTTGCATTTCTGACCATATAAAGCAAGTTGCTCATGTCTGCACAACTTTCTAATCTCACCAAGAACTAAGTGAACGTATGTACATCTTCTCTACGACGATATTATATTGTATATAACGAAATTATCTGCGTAAAGTCTGACGTTACTACTGATGTCTTCTGAATGACAGTAATATGCGACACGAACTGCAAGAGTCCCAAAATACTTCACTGGGACACACCCAACGTTACTTCTACATCTGGCTATGATCCTTAATCCACGCTAATTCATATACTCAGTACTGCCACAAACTTGGCTTGATACCCGTGTGCAATGACAGATACTTCTGGGAAATCGAGAAATGTTACTCTTATCTATTTAAGGAGATTTTCTATACATCTTGAGCTGCTCTAGAAATGTTTACGAAACTCGTTTTTGGTTTCTTTCAGTAGTATATTATGTACCTCTATAACAGTGAGATGCGTGTCAGTTAATACGGTAGGTTATACATAGGTTGTCATGTGTGTTACTGCTGTCGAATCTTAGGCAGTGACAGTTCTATCGATTAGTTGACACGCTTATCACTGCCAAAGAGGTACATAATATGCCACGTATGATGAGTTATAGACTCGAAAATCAGTTTTGGTAAATAAAGATTTCTAGTGCATTTCGTGGCGTATAGAAGATGGGCTTTAATAACTATCTTAAAGCAGGATGGCACCAAGCGTTCAAGATTGTTACTGTACCTAAGTGACAGCCTTGTTCCATGGCTTGATATGTGGGGAAAAACGAGAGCTGGATTACACATGATGTATATTTTCGGAATTTATATAGATTGTAATGGAAGAGGTCATTCTGTTTGAGATACCGTACCTCGTTACATTTGATGTCATCTTCTTCAGCGTTGGTGCACACCGACTGTCTTAGTGGAGTCGAACGGAGCGAGAAATGGAAGTAATGCTGAAGGGCGGGCTCTAGGCGGCTCTGCCCTGCCTGCAGCGCCCCTAGCGGGAAGCCCTGGAAGCTGGTGCGGATATCAGCGGATCGCGCAGCCGTGCGGAAAGGCAGTGAATTGGGCATGACGGCAGAGCCGGGATCTGGCATCCTGCCATGGCACTCCTGCGTTGTTCTCGCCTCGGCGCTCACCATTTTATATCGCTACACCGCTAGGGCGGAACCGACACCCAGCAATTCTGTGTTTCCAAGGTAACCGGTTTTACGTACACCGCTGGTTGCCGTCTGTTGGCGAAGTCAGAGGTATCTGGGTCAAACGAATTTGATATCAAGTACATCTACACACGTACTCCGCAGACTACCATATACTGCATTGCGAAGGATGCCTTTTACCACTGCTTATCGTCATTCTTGTTCCACTTGCAAATGGAGCCTTTGAAAAATGACTGCCTATCTTCTTCCATATGAGTCCTGATTTCTCTAACCTTCGATATTTACGCGAATGTTGGTGTGGTTGAACTGTAGTGCAGTCTGTCACCAACGCTACTTCTATAAATTTGTTTGGTAGTGTTCTTTCCACCGATGTTCCTCCGAGGTTCTTTCCTCCACAGAGCATTGTCGTAACACTCGCGTGTTGATAAAACCTATCAGTAACAATTCAGCAGCAATAGCGACCTCACCAGAAAAAGTTGAATGCAAGACATCGAACCTTCAGTATTCAAGAAGGGGTCGCATAATTTTTCTGCATGTGGTCTCTTTTCTGTATGAATTACACTTACTTAAAATTTTCACCATAAATAAAAATATCTCACCGTTAAATGGCCTCCCTACTATAGTGGAACATCAGTGTGGTCAGCAAGCATTGGAAGAACTGAAATTCCTAGCCCAGGAATATCCCCTTTGTTCAAACGTACAAACTCTCATTAGCTGCAGGGCTATGTCCTCCACCGTAAGGACATTACTGGGGAAATGGCCAAGCGAATGGTAGCTGTGTTTGTCACTAACACTGCTCTACCCTTGGTTACTAACCTGCAAGCAGCTGACATTGAACTTCAAGTGGGTCGAAGCATCATTGTACTGCTCTTCGTATTTACTACCACAGGAACCGATAAATGCTGAGGCTCTCACAAATCTTATGAACTAACCTCACTGACCATTTATCGTATTCAGACGTCATGTGTTATGAGGTTCACACTTCACTTTTCCCGGTATCGAGTTTTAGAGAGCCTCGTGCTGTCTCAGGAATTCTGCATCCTAAACAAGAGCACTTGACTCATTTCAGCACAGGAATTGGGGTACCCTCAGCCGTAGAACTCTCTTTGTACATCGCAGCCCTTGCAGATTCTGATCACTGGAAGGTCCCTGATGACATTTATTCCAGTGACCGCTTGCCACTCTGGATCCACCTATCAGATGGAGGGGTTAAATATCTTCAACATTTCGGGGCCCTGTCAGCAATTGTATAAATATCACTGGTCAACACTCATTTTCTTGCCAAGGATATTTGAGTGGCTTTAGGATGGGTTAGTGGTGCTGAGGACGAATATAGCAACCATTTATGCAGTTTGGCTCTAGTTTGAGATAATGCATGATTTATTCAAAAAATTAGAAAAAATTGCTAATACTGAACTCGAGCGCTACAAACTACAATGAAAAAAGAAAATAATCTTTATAAATAGCTTCTATGAAAACCTGATAGGCATTTGTCCACGTATAAAACATAATTGAAAAGTTTCTCTATAAGTATATCATTTTCCGTCCATGACGAACCGCTTCCTGCACGCTTTCCTTTTATAGGTCTCTTCAGAACAGTCACGTTGCAGATTCCAGCAATAATCTGCCATCATATGCCTGTCCCATCTTCCTTTATATCTTTCCTCTATTCCTTTCATATCTTGATGGAACCGCTCTTCTTGTTCCTCACTGAAATCACCTAGATTACGAGGAAATCGATCCAAGTGGCTGTGAAGGAAGTGCAATTTTATGCTCATGTTAGCTCCTAAGTTTTGAAAGTTAGTGAGCGTGTTTTTGACCAGTTCCTCGTAATTGGGAGCTTTATGACTGCCCAAAAAACATTTTACAACAGCGACAAAACTGTTCCAGGCCGATGCTTCAGTGACAGTCATGACACTTGTAAAATTGGTATCGTTGATGAGCCTGCGAATTTGAGGACCATCAAATACTCCTGCCTTAAGTTTTTCACTACTGAGTCCAGGGAACGTATTGCAGATGTATGTGAAGCAATTACCATTTCTGTCTAAAGCTTTGGTGAATTGCTTCATTAGTCCTAACTTAATATGTAATGGTGGAAGAACAATCTTGTCCCTACTACCCAGAGGTTCATTAATGATGTTTGCTTCACCAACAGCCATATGTTCCCTTGGAGGCCATGTTTTCTGCTTCCAATGTTAGTGCTTTGCCCTACTATCCCACATGCAGATAAAACATGGGTGCTTTGTGTATCCACTTTGTTGTCCAAGGAAGAAGTTCACCATTTTCAAATCAACACAAATCAACCACTGATGCTGCATATACTGAATTTTCTGCAGAACCATCTTGATGTTAGCATATGCTTCACAAAGTTTTGTTGAGTGGGCAATTGGAATAGATACGTAACGATGGCCATTGTGTAGGAGAACACATTTTAAACTTCTAGTGGAACTGTCTATGAAGAGACGCCAGTCCTCTGGTCTATATTCCGGCAGCCCCAATTCAAGTAAAAGTCCAGGTATATTGCTGCAATACACTATAACCTCTTCTTGGTTGAAGTATGGAAGAACGTTTTCTTCTCTCGTCCGGTAAGATGTTATTTTAACACTTGGATGAAGACAGTTCTTTTCCTTAAGCCTGGATGCTAAGAGTTCTGATGCTTGCTTTGAAAGATTGAGTTCTCGTATCAAGTCACTGAGCTCCTTCTGGTCGAACTGCTGGGATTGTCTCTCACGTCCTTCGTATTCCGAACCACTACTTGTACATTCCTCGCCGTGCACATCGTCATCTGATGATGTTAGCGTGGGTAATGTTGTGAAGGTTGGTACAGGAACATCGTTGCTGTGCACCACCGGTCTTCTTGCTGACTCCAAATCGGGATATTCCCACTTTCGTTTTTTGAACCTATTAAAACCTTTCACATTAACAATGCAAAAATAGCAATCATCCGTATGATTCTTCTGCTCTCGCCATGCCATAGGCACTCCGAAGTTTAAGCTTTTCCTTTTTCGTTTTGTCCACTGCCGTAAGCACTCCACACAGCATTTACAAACTTTATGGGGTGCCCACGCCTTGTCTTGATCTCCAAGTTTAATTCCGAAATATGCCAGATACACTTCCTTCACAAAAGGAGTGATATTCTTCCTGTTCTTTTGAAGAACGTATTCACCACAAATGTAGCAGAACTCATCTGGATGGTTCACGCAAAGACGGCGTGAAGAACTCATGTTTTCCTAAAACAAAATTGCACAAATACTACATATTATGCAGAACTTTCTTGTATTTGCATGTCAATCACATCCAACAAACATCATTAATTGTTTTGTGTGAAATGAATACTCACCTCTTATTTGCTACGTCACGATGAAAAGGTTCTATCTCCTTGAAGCTGCACTGCACATGTGTGTGACTTTCGACCATCACCATTTTTCTTGTTTACACTGAACGCTACCTATCGGCTGTTGCGGGGATTACCTCGTCCAACAAATGAATGTCGAGTACCGCCGAATTCAAATCTGCACAACCCTCAATATCTTCAACACACGCACCGCACAACAGGACTGAACACATGCTGACAGTGTGATGTTTGCATGATGTAATCCTCAACCACACAGATGCACTCCCTGAGCACAATTGTTTAATAAAGATAGTACAATATCACTAATTAAAAAACAGGTAGCAAATACATTACACCATATATGGACCCTGCAGTCGATATTATCCACATGAAACTCTTATTTCCACAAATAACCTATATCTCAAAAACCAGAGCCAATTTGGAAAAAGTACAAATATACTCGGAATGAGTATCATAACAATATCCCATTTTCGTTCAAACTTCCCTGGCAACGAAAAAAAAAATTATTTTGTAGAGCTGTGTATTAATTTTAATAATCAACAGCCTCAGTTGCACCGTTACCTAGAATTTTTCTAGGTTTCATTTGGGATAACCCAACCTTCTTCAGAATAACAGTATCTACCCTTTGTCCGTAGGGGACATCGTCAAGCTAAAACTACAAATCCATAAATTATCGCCAGACTATAAAACTTACCCGGAACTGCCTCGGCCCCACTTCGCGTCCGCGAAAGGACACCGCCTAGGTGGATCATCATCAGAGGTAACTGGACATTGTTCAGCCTAATGTGCAGGAATTAGTGGAGCATGTCACGTATACAACCCACCAAACCACCAAATTAGTCATCCTGAAGTCCTCAAGTCATCTTAGAAGGCAGCTTCTACCTTGGTGGACACATGCATACTACTCAACAATCCGTGTCAGGTGTGCTTTTATTTTTTTTGAGTCATGAGTCTTCTGACTGGTTCGATGTGGCCTGTCACGAATTCCTCCCCTGTGCCAACATGTTCGTCGCAGGGCAGTAGTTCAAACCTACGACCTTAGCTATTTGCTGCATGTATTCCAGTTCCGTCTTCCTCTACAGTTTCTACCCTCTCCAGCTCCCTCTATTAATACATCACGGATGATGTATTAATATATGTTCTACCATTTCTCTGCTTCTTCTTAGTGTTTTACAAATATTTCTTCCATAGCCGGCTCTGTGGAGAACCTCCACGTTCCTTAGCTTATCAGTCCACCTAATTTTCTACATTTTTCTGTAGCAACACATCTCAAATGCTCAGATTTTCTTCTGTAATGGTTTTCCACACAATCCACGTCTCACTACCACGCAGTGCGGTGCTCATAAATTCCTTTATCCAAGTAAGACCTTGGCTAGGAATGCTCTTTTTTCTATTGCTTGTCTGCATTTTATGTCCTCCTTGCTCCGTCCATCACGGATTATTTTGCTGCCTCGGTAGCATTTCATTTACTTCGTGATCACCAGTTCTTATTTCTGCTACTTCTCATTACTTCCGTATTTCTTCGATTTACTCTCAATCCACATTCTGTTCATTGGTCTTCATCCCATTCAGCAGATCCTGTAATTCTTCACAATGTTAACAGCGAATCTTATCATTGATAACCTTTCACACTTCATTTTAATCCCATTCTTGAACTTTTCCATCAAATCCATTATTGCTTCGTCGATTTATAGGTTGAACAACAGAGGTGAAAGTCTATTTCTGTGTTTAACAGCCATTTTAATCAGTGCCTTTCGTTATTAGTCTTCCTCTTGGTTCTTGTACGTATTGTATATTACCCCTCTTTCTCTGCAGCTTAGCCCTATTTTTCTCAGAATTGCACCATTTTAAATTGTCGAATGATTTTTTTCGAGACTGAAAAAGCAAATGAACGTGTTTTGATTTTTCTCCAGTCTTGTTTCCATTATCAATTTTTCTTCAGTCTTGGTTCCATCATTAATCGCAAAATCGCAACGTCAGAACTGGTGCCTTTACCTTTCCGAAAGCCAAACAGATCGTCATCTAACAGATTCTCAGTTTTCTTTTCCGTTATTCTATCTATTATTATCGTCAGCAAAGTGGACAAGTGAGCCGTTAAGCTGATTTTGCGGTAGTTCTCACACTCGTCGGCTGTTGCAGTCTTTTGAAATGTGTGGATGATATTTTTATGAAAGTCTGTTGGTATACCTCCAGACTCATACATTCTACACAATACCCTGAATAGTTTTGTTGCCATTTTCCCCAACGACGTTAGTAATTCGGATGGATTGTTGTGTATCACTTCTGCTTTGTTAGATCTTAAGTCGTCAAAGCTCTTTTAAATTCTGAGCTTGATACTTGGTCTCCTACCTCTTCTTTTCGATTCCTGTTTGTCTCTCGGTCATAAAGACAAATCTTCCTTCTTGTGGAGTTTTCAATGTATTCTTTCAACCTATCCGCTCTCTTTTTTGCTTTTATTAGTGTAATTCCCATTTCACCCCTAATGTTACCGCCCTTGCTTTTAATCTCACGGATGGTTGTTTTGACTTTCCTGTATGCTGAATTCATCGTGATGACAATCATTTCCGCTCCAGTTTCTTCAAATTTTTTGTGCAGCCATTTCGCCGTAGCTTACTTACACTTCCTATTTAATTCGTGACTTGTATTTCTATAATCCTGAATTCCAACACACATTCCTTCTTCCATGAAATGAAATATTCCTTCTGTTACCCGTTCTTTCTACGCAATTACCTTCCATGTGAATATGTTTCTCTTTCAAACTTCTGTGACTGTCGTTTTTGGGAATGTCTACTTCTCTTTAACCGTTTACAGAGCTATTCATTATCGTAGTGTCTATAGCCTGGGACAACTTCCAGTGTATTTCTTGGCGCACTGTTTCTTCTTGACAAGCCTCTTAAATATCAGCCTACTCTTCTGCATTGCTAAATTGCGATCTGTGTCTGTATCTGCTCCTGGGCACACCTCACAATGTAATATCTGGTTTCGTAGCATCTGCCTGACCATGAAATAAAGTAATTGGAATATTTCCGTGTCTCCCAGCCTTTTCCAAGAATATCACCCCCCCCCCCCCCTATCGTGATTCTTGAACAGAGTATTCACTATTGCTAATTGAATTTTATTGCAGAAATCAATTATTCTTTCTCCTCTCACATTTCCTGTTGCCAAGCCCATATCGTCCCGCAATCCTTTCTTGTATTATTTCCCGTGTAACTGCTTTCCAATCCCCAACGACTGTTAGATTTTCATCGCCTTGTACATACTGAATTACTCGTTCAATATTTTCATACACTTTCTTTATCTCTTCATCCTCCGTTTGCGATGTCGACACATAATCCTTAACTACTGTGTTCGTTGTTGGATCGCTTTGATTCTGAAGAGAACAACCCTCTCACTGAACTGGTCACAGTAACTCACTTTCTACCCTAGTTTCCTGTTCATAACGAATTATACTCTCATAATTTTCTGCAGAGGTTCATCACTAATCTGTACTCATCTGACCAGATATCTTTATCTTCTCTCCATTTCACTGCACTGACCTCCACTACATCTAGATTTAGCCTTAGCATTTCCCTTTTAACATTTTCTAAACGGAAAATGTGTAAAATAAAGGGGAACCGAGTTCGAGTTCCGGTTCGACACAAATTTTCATGTGTCGAAAAACAGATGGAGTCAAACCGGATTCCCGATACGGGCATCTAATTCGTTAGGTAAGCTGCGTCTCAGAGATAGTAAATGGTCATCTATTTCGGGCTAGGTTTGAAAACGATTAATTACTCGTATGTGAGGTGTGTGTGTGTGTGTGTGTGTGTGTGTGTGTGTGTGTGTGTGTGTAATCTGCAGGCAACCACGCAGTTTGTAGGTTTCACGTCAGAAACGCCTGTGCGTGACAACGTAATCGAAGCTTCGACTAGGGCCGCATCGATAGCGACATGTTGTTGGCGCGGCGCGCTGTCCGCTGACGTCCGTGTAGGGACGATTACGCACCGTTCCGCTGCCAATTAACGCACCGTTTAACAAACTCGATTTGCACGGCCGCGTGCGGATGACTCGGATACTTATCGTTACCAATTCAAATCAAACTTCTATTAGCATCTCATAAATGTTCTATTAAGCTTGCTGCCGGCAGCTGGCAGGGCGACCACCCCATTAGCGTACAGGAGGCGGCACGGGATGGCGGATTGGTACACATTAGCGTGTACACACACACACACACACACACACACACACACACACACACACACACACACGTGCCGATATCAGGACTGATTAAATATTTATGTCACGCACTGGCACATCTGATGGTTTATTTATTAAATAACGAGTACAGTACATACTAACATGCGTATCACAAATATATCCTGACGTATTATCAGCGTGAAAACTGTACTAATGACTTCAGACTTGTTATTCAGTTGCAGTATTTATAGAGGTTCGCTTTATTTTTATTTCCTCTCCTATAAAAGCACACTTAAATACACACGTGCTCCACAAGCCACCGTACGGTCTATGGCGGAAGGTACCCTGCATCATTTTTAATCATTCCGTTTCTTGCTCCACTCAAAAGTGCATGGGGATAGCCTAGTTTTTTCTTGCCTTGTCTTCCCAGTCCTCAAGCGAGATGTCTGCTGATGGCAGTAGGTTCGTACTGCGGTCTGTCGCAAACGCCGAATCTTCAAGCTTTCTCGATCGTGATTCGCGAAAACAACGTCTTCTATCCTCAAGGGATTCCTTCCTATTTGAGTTCAAGGAGCATTTCTGTAATACTCGTAACATTATCGAACCCACCGGTAACAAATCGAGCAGCATGCCTCTCAGTTACTTCGATGTCTTCCTTTAATCCGATCTGTTTGGGATTGCAGACACTCGAGCAATTCTCAACAATGAGTGCCACTATTCCCTGTGATCCTACTCCTTTATACCACGCAAACTGTCTGAGAATATTCCCACTACACCGAGGCTGGCACGTCACCTCCCCTAGTTTTGCACATTTAGTGCAAGCTACCACTCACGACGCTAAATAGTTCTGCGCGGGTCATCCTGTATCTTTCTACAGTCGCTTAAACAAAAGACTATCCAGTTCACTACAGCATTCAGCAAACTGTCGCAGGTTGCTGTTCTGGCTGTCCGCCAGATCTTTGTGTCTCTATAGAGCAAGACTGGTAATATAACGCTTCGTTGGGGCACTTTTAACCCAACCTATTTCTCCGACCAACCCTAGCCCTCTATTATAACGAACTGAATTTTGCTACTTAAAACGTATTCAGCAAGTGACATATCTGCGAATCGATTCCCTATTTTCTGATCTTCGCTAACAGTCTGCAATGTGGCACTGCGTCAAACGCTTTCCGGACAGGTAGCATTATGGTACAAACCTGTTTGCCGGCCGAAGTGGCCGTGCGGTTAAAGGCGCTGCAGTCTGGAACCGCAAGACCGCTACGGTCGCAGGTTCGAATCCTGCCTCGGGCATGGATGTGTGTGATGTCCTTAGGTTAGTTAGGTTTAAGTAGTTCTAAGTTCTAGGGGACTGATGACCTCAGATGTTAAGTCCCATAGTGCTCAGAGCCATTTGAACAAACCTGTTGCTTTCCATTCACAGTTCGCAGGATATCCGGCGAGAATAAAGCAAGGTGAGTTTCTCACAAGCGATGCGTTTGTGATATGAATCCGTGTCATTTTGTGGATAGGTGATATTCTCTCTCAATGAAATTTGTTATACTCTAGCTTAGAAACACTCAATTATTGTGGAAAAAATCATTTATAACCTGAGTCAGACTTCCAAATGTTTGTATATACACGTATATATTTTTATTACTTTTATTAGCTGCTGTTTAGGTATACGAATAATATATATACGGCCGCAGATATCTTAAATTTAGCATATTTATCCCGTCGTCAGTGTACAGACTGCCAGATCACTAGGAACAAAGCACTATCTAAACTGAAAGTAACGAAGCACTTCAAGTGAAGATGTTGCTTTTCCATTCGTATGGTTCCTTGCTCTATCTCGTTCTAATTGGTTAATTTTCCGTTAAGTTCCACTCACGCCATAATATTACCTTTTCTTGGCGAGCATGTAATGTGCTTTTTATACAAGTAAACGCTCGATAAGGGCTTAAAAGACAAAAATAATTGTGCAACAACAAAGAACTTTAAATCACTATCATCTGGAAAATAGATTTTTGTAATTTGTTATGTGTATGGTACGCAAAGTTCAGAACTGCAATATCAACAGATGTCCTATCATCCTGTTCTTTCTTCTTGTCAGTGTTTTCTATACGTTCCTTTCATCGCCCATTATGCGAAGAACTCTCAAAAATTCTCTTGAAAATCGAATTTTGAGATATAATTTACCAAAGTTAATGCGAGTTTCACGACAGGTTGCGGGGCACGCTTGATACCGTTTGAGATGTAGATCGATGGTTCGAATCTTGATATGTTATTATGTTTAGTTTTACTTTTTTCGTTCAGTTCGAATACCTAAATCACTTAAATCTTAAATTAATCACAAATATACGCTAAATAACCTATGTCTAATCATCATTTTTTTGAAAAATGCGCTTCTTCTTGTTTCTAATTACATATTGCACACAATGAAGGTATAAATTCTCAGTTACCGATATTCTATAAAACCTTTGTCATCATACTATTTAAATTTAAGAAGTTATTAATAATCTTTTATGAAACAGCAATAATTAATAATTTATAGTTGTGAAGAAAACTGGAATTTTGCGTGCTTTACGTAATTGGAAGATGGAAGACGTACATTTTTAATTATAATGATGTTAGAAATGCATTAATTACCATATATTAAATGAGTTTTATGTTTAAATGATGTATAATATCTCTAAAAAGGAACGGAGCGAGGCGGCGCACTGGTTATCACACTGAACTCGCATTCGGGAAGATAACGATGCAATCCCGCGTCCCAACATCCTGATTTATGTTTTGCGTAATTTGCCTAAATAGCTTCAGTCAAATGCCAGGATGATTTCTTTGGAAGGGCACGGCCAAACTCCTTCCCCATCATTCCCTAACCCGATGGGACTGATGACCGCGGTGTTTGGTGTTCAATGGTGTTCAATGGAATCAACACTCTAATGAGTACAGAATACGGATTGAGAGTAAATCAGAGAAAGACGAAACCAATGAGAAGTGGCAGAAACGAGAACAGAGAGAAACACAATACCGGATTTGGGATCACTAAATAGACGAAAAACATAGGCAGCAAAATAACAAATGATGGATGGAGCAAGGAGGACATAAAAACAGATTACCACTGATGAATTGGACATTCCTGGCTAAGAGATGTCTGTTGTATCAAACATAGGTCTTTATTTGAAGAAGAAATTTCTGAGAATGTACGTTTAGAGCAGAGAATTCTATGGACTGTGAGAAAACCGGGAAAGGATACATGCATTTGAGATGTGGTGCTGCAGAAGGATGTTGAAAATTAGATGGAACAGTAAAGTGGGGAAAGATGAGGTTCTTCGCATAATGGGCGACGAAAGGAATGTATAGAAAACACTGACAACAAGAAGGAACAGGATGATAGGACATCTGTTAAGACAACGGCGAATAACTTCCATGGCGCTAGAGGGCGCTGTGGAGCGTAAAAGCTGTAGAGGAAGACAGAGTTGGAATACATCCAGCAAATAGTTGAGGACGTTGGTTGAAATTGCTACTCTGACATAAAAAGCTGGCACAGTGGATGAATTTTTGACAGGCCGCATGAAACCAGTAAGAAAACTGATGATTAAAAAAAATTAAAAAGGAACTGAATGAGAAAATAAAACGAATAAAATGAACACCGTACCGAGAATCGAATTAGTGATCTGTCGGTCACCAGATTACCAGATTACCATTCTACAACGCTACCGAATAGGCAACGCGACCCGTCGTGAAAAATCTCTTTAGTTTTCGTGAACTTAACTTCCACGGAAAACGTTCAATTTTCTAGAAAATTTTTGAGAATTGCTTCGAATGGCTTTAGGTAATTAATATTTGAGATCTGATGTTGACGTCCCATAAACATGAAGAATAACAGAACGGTCTCTCGAAAGTCGAAAACTGCCACCCTCATTTGGCAATGTGTGCCAGCGAATAATTCAAAGAAATTCTGCGCATTGTGGGCTATGTGAAAAACCAGCACACCATTCAATGATAAACTTTTATACGAAATTTTTAATTTTTAAAAATACCAAAGAAATTATTAAAACGATGAAAACGGTAAATGAGAATTGTTCATATTTTGGCATTCTATCAACCAATTTTCAAATAGCATCCTCAGAGAATGAAAAAAAAATAGAAACGAGTGAGATAGACAAGGCTCGTACAACAGTTAAGATCATAATCGAAGCCTTCAGTTTAATAATTACTAGAATCCCGTAACATAGGGACAGGGTAGATAAATTATATGTAGATCAGCCGGTTAAGGCTACAGCAACTAGACTGACTGGACGAGAATGGGGACTAAAAATGAAAAATTCCATATATACTGAGTATGCTGTGTTCTAATGCATTCGCCGGCCGGAGTGGCCGAGCGGTTCTAGGCGCTTCAGTCTGGAACCGCGCGACCACTACGGTCGCAGCTTCGAATCCTGCCTCGGGCATGGATGTGTGTGATGTCCTTACGTTAGTTAGGTTTAAGTAGTTCTAAGTTCTAGGGGACTGATGACCTCAAATGTTAAGTCCCATAGTGTTCATAGCCAGTAATTCAGTAAACACCAGTCACAGAATCCTGACTTAATCCTTAATAGTAAAATTCACTGTTGCTACAGTAGCAGCAGCCACATAACAATGTCCTCACAGTAATACAATACACGCTGCGGGGAAAAAATTAGTACACCCGTTCAGATGTTTCCAATTTACTAAAGATTTAGTGTTGCAACAGTGCATATGGAGTATAGGAAATGTTTACCTTTTCAGATCAATAACACACACGGTTCCGTGGTACGAGGTATGTATTCATGCTGAAACATCAATATTAGTACGTGGTGCAGGCTCCACAGACGGCAATGCAGATGCTGACTCTGACGTCCAGATGATCTTATAGATGGCGAATATTCTCCTGGAATTGTTATGCCACGACTGCTCGACTTGTTCACGTAGTTCTGTAAGAGTCATTGGTTGATGAATCGTACGTCACTTCTCGTCGTAGCCTATCGCACACGTGCTCTAGTGGAGAGAAGCCTGGAGATTGTGCTGGCCAGGAAAGTTGCTACACCTCTTGCAGAGCAAGTTGAGTTTCACTGGCGGTGTGTGGGAGAGCATGATCCTGCTGGAAAAACACTATCATTTTGCAACAACAGCGAAAGAACAGGTATAACAACGTTCTGCACATACCGAGCTTAGGTTAGCGACCCATCTGGAAACACCAAAGGTGAACGAGAGTTGTAGTTTCGTACGCGCAAACTACCATCACTTGCACGCAGGCGGAATCTAGTTTCAGCGCTGAAGGCGATGGCGCGCCATCCGATCTTTCAAGAGATCTTCTGACGGATCCAGTGGAGCCATGCACGTCGATGGGTGGCTTGAGTGAAAGACGGGCTAGAAGTGTGCGTGCCGGTGATTCCACTGGTAGTAGCCGGTTAGCAACAATTCGTCTTGACACGTCTGAGCTCACAAGTCCTATCTATGCTGTTGAAGCTGCACAATCTGTGACTGCTCCCTTTAAAATTCGACGATCCACAATACGACGATCCAGGCAGGCGCGTTCCGCGTGGACATCCAGAACCTCGTCAGTGGGTACCAGAATGTTCAAGTGACCACTGATATCAGCATTGATTCACAACTGACGCATCACGTCCAACTTCTGTCGCAATCCTCTGAAAGGACCATCCCCCCACTTGAAAGGCCACACAATACGACTTCTTTCAGTTTCACTCAGTTGGCTGTAGGAAGCACGAGTTACCTGCTCGCTTCACACGTTTGTACCACATTTGAGTTTTCTACTGTGAGCATTCCCTAGTAAAGGATGGACACAGATTGCGCTCTGGTATCCATACCACAACATATCACATCACAACACAACACAACAGTACATCTGCTGTCCCTCAGGTGGCTTACGCCATCGTCGGATCAAAATCGACGTCGTTTTTCCAGGTGTACAAAAGCAGTTTACTTGATTTAGATTACGCAACTGTATCCCATTTCCGGTATTGCGTCCTCGACTTCCTCCACTCTGCTGTGTACCATAGCAGTCTAGGCCCGCACACAATTTGTGTGCTATTTTGCCCTTTATATTCGTATACGTTTATTCTTTGAAAACAGTGTAAGGTTTATTGGTAGTCATCTTCTTTGTATGTATTTCAGTATGCTTGTGACAGTTCATCAGTTTGTACATATTTCGCGTGTACAGATCTTAAGTTATACCTGCGTAACGTGTAAAGCACAATATGCTTAGGCCTGCCAAAAATTGGATTTCTGCTTTGAGACTCTTATCTTTACAGTCTAAAACAGCACGTCATTGAACAATATCCCTAGCTTTGTACCAGTTTCTGATTCAAACATGAGAATTTTCAACTATCACATATATTCGGAAATAACAGCCTTTCTACAGCTAGAAGCTCTTCCTGTTGTTGAGTGAATGGTCTATTTAGTCTTAAGTTGTCTTATGGCGACCTAGAAAGCCGCAAACCGTTTTGAAACAAAATTTGAAATGAATATTATTGTCTAATATTAATAATGCGTGTTTCAGTTTTTAATATGCCCTTGTACCAGCAGGTGTCATCGTGATAATCACTAAATGTTAGTATTTGATATTTCTTGATTCCTGGAAGACAAAAGATATTCTAACGTTCGTGGGACAAAAAATTCCATTTGCATTCTGTTTTTACATATGTTACTGTTAATCAGGAAATCTCTAGCAGCGGATCTTTTATTCCTCAGAAATTAGATGGGAGGTTATTCCGTTGATATGCAAAACTGAAGAGATAAAAGTAACACGCAGTGTTATTTAAGTTTTCACTGGCAGTTTATGCCCTTTAAAACATTTTAATTACGTTCGTAAACCTGTCTTTAATTACGTTCTGCTTCTGTTCTCCTCCCGTGGCTGGCGTAAAGTTTATTGTGGCCCGTTAATTGTCCGTTCTATTTATCATCGTATCTCCCATCTCACAGTAATAACCCTGTGATACAGGAAAGAGGCAGCCATAATTAAAGCCTTATTGATCTCCTTTGTCTTTTCGAAAATGCATGTTGGACCATGCACGTTTAAAAACGTTAGAATAGACATTACAAAATAGTGATTTTTTTTAAAGTTCGAGACTTTTTCTGTCACAAACATAAACATTTTTCTGAGTAAAATTAGGATAAGAACCTCACAATAAACTCATGCGATATAGTACAAGAATTCGAAATACTTTATCGATTTTACATCAGTCCACTTGTTCTGTAGAGTCGGCAGTCTTGTGATTGGCTTGATGAAGCCCACCATGAATCCTTTTGTTAGGCGAACATCTTCATCTCAGATTAGCACTTGCATCCTACGTCTTGCCCTACGGTTTTTACCCTCTATGGCACCCTCTAGTGACATGGAAATTATTCCCTGCTGTCTTGACAAACGTTCTATGATACCTCCCCTATCTAATTTCAAATCGCCTGTTGTTTCCTTTTTAGCTTACGATTTTCTATCCTCGGTTTTCCCATGAGATGGTTCAAATGGCTCCAAGCGCTATGGGACTTAACATCTGAGGTCATCAGTCCCCTAGACTTAGAACTACTTAAACCTAACTAACCTAAGGACATCACACACATCCATGCCCGAGGCAGGATTCGAACCGCGCGGTTCCAGACTGTAACGCCTAGAGCCGCTCGGCCACCCCATGAGATGGATTTAAAAAGAAGATAATAATAAAATTTTGTGCAACATGCATTTTACTGTATCTCAAATAGGAAGGAGCTCTCTTAACTTCCTGAGTAGGTTCATATCCTTTAAGCAAATGACCCATTCTTCTCTTGTTGGATTACGATTAAAATGTCTTCACATTAAACTGACAGTTCACATAATTTCCATTCCAGAAATAGAGAAAATTCAGGTATATTTCCAAATAACTGACACTTAATTAAAGATAGGAAAGTCAGGCTGAAGGTTTGGGACATTCACCTGAAACGACAATGTACCTGCATATCTCCTTAACCATTACTGAACAATGAACACACGTTTTGAGGCTTATGGCTGACTAAATTTCCGAGAACCGGTATTTACCAAACATGGCCGGGCATTTCGCTACTGCCCTAACACTCAGTGGTTTAACTCACACACAGACACACACACACACACATACACACACACCGCCCTAGACATAAATTAAAAACTGTTCTGTTGCATGGTTCGACCAAGGGTTTCGGAAGGTTTCTCTTGGTTATAGTGAACGCAAGAAACTGGTTTCCCTAAACGTTTGATTGTGTGATCATTTAATGATATAAAGGATAGGATATAAAAGATTAGAACTACGATACTTTCACTGAAGTTTCTGGTTTGAGGAAAGATGCATGAGAGCAGTAACATCAGGAATTGCTAACACCAAAAAAACATTTGATAACAGTAGAATTATGCTAATAGCTTTGTAAACACCCATCAAACTACTGATCGTAGGAGGAGGAAGAGATTAGTGTTTAACATCCCGTTGACAACGAGGTCTTTAGAGACGGAACACAAACTTGGATTAGGAAAGGATTGAGATAGAAAGCGCCCGTGCCCTTTCGAAGGAACCGTCCCGGCATTCGCCTTAAGTGTGTTTTGGGAGTCGTGGAAAACCTAAATGACAGTTAGCAGACGCAGGTTCGAGCCGTCATTTCCCCCGAATGCGAGTCCAATGTGCTAAACACTGCACCGCTGCGCTATCCCGCTCGGTACTTCAGACCATGATAAAATGATAAAGCGACTTTATTAGAAGCTTCTATAATGTGGTGCGGTCTGGGAGCAATACTAAAGTCATGGACCGATTAATTTATGAATGCCATAAATGAAGTGCGATGTACTACCAAATCAGGAAGATGTCACTGTAGAGGTATCATATATGAGACGATAGTGCGACCCACCAACCTTAGGTTTAGGAATATTCGAATAATCAGTTGCTGTTCTGGCATCCGCAGGACGAGGAACGATCCTTCGTCACCTTCTCTTGTGCTTTCCTCTATAGTTCCGTCGTAGTTGACATTTCCCCTCTGCAACTGACCATTTCTTGGTATCATCTTATTCCTCTCTTAACCTTTACCGTCCCTTCAATTTCTTCGTGGGGTATGCACTGACATCTCTGGGTGTCCCTTGCCAATTTTTGTTTCTTTTTCTTACGGTGTCCAGAAGATATCTGCTCTCTCCAACTACAATCAACACCTCCTCATTGCCCCCCCCCCCCCCCCCCCTGCCTTCCAACTTCCAAACTCATACCTTCTAGTTTCCTTCATGGCCACATCTCCATTTTCTCCAGCCTTCTCTCCTCGCCTTTTCACAACGTCATGGTCTCTGCCCAATGTAAAAGTACACTCCGTGTGTATCATTTGGACAGTCTTTTTCTCAGTTTTTAGTTCAGTGGCCTGCGCAGAAACTTCCTCTTTTAGTTGACTGCTTCCTTTGATATCGCTGTTCACTTATATCTGTATCATATTGTAGATTCTCTATTATTATATTTCCCAAGTACTCAAATTTTGCAAACATGTTCTGGCTATTGTCCATCTATTGTTATTCCGGGCTTTTTTTGTTGCAGTATCAATCTTTTGGCCTTTTCCTAGTTATTATTATTCTGATTTCTTTACTTTTCGGCTTAGAGCCTTCACCATTTCACTAAGCAACTTTCCGGATTCCACTGCCGACACCACCACCACCTCTACCACCACTACCACCACCACCACTACCACCACCACCACCGCCACCAAAAGCCACCTTGCCGTCAGGAAACCGTATATACTTTACCCTCACGCTTCCTACAACCAATCCTCCATCTATGCACTCTCCTAGTCAAAGAGCTTTTTCATTTTGGTAGGTATCCCCAAATAAGAGATTCCTACCTAATTCAGACGATTTATTTAAATACAGGGCTGCTAAGACGAGCAGGAGCACCTATGCTTTCGTAACATTGTCATTCTTCGCAGTATCACTCATTTATCAAATGAAACGGATTTTGATGGGTCACTCAGAATTATCAATCTTGTAGTCACTCACGGTATGTGAAATTTAAGAAACCATGTTAAAATTTATAAATTAAGCCCAGGTGAAATACATGACCATACATTTTGACGTGCAGCTGAAAATCGCTGTAGTCTCTGTACGACTACACCTTGGCGATCGATTCTTTGTGGATCGATCCCTTGGAAATGTATAGGACAGGGAGTCTGCTCTGATTATTGAACAAAAGATATTGCAAAGGAAAGTGGAGCGTGATGGGGAATTATACCAACCAGAGATCCCATTGACAAGCATGGGCGTTTATTACAATGGAACTCTATTAAAACATAGACAACAGTGGTTACATCTCAGCCAAGTACTGATTCCACATGGTAGAGAAAAGATTAACACAGCTCAATAATCCAATCAACAGCAAATACCTCTCGGGAGGGTTTAGGATATATCGTTTGCGAATTGTGTGGGTATGAATAATTCTGAACTGCACACAAACGGGAATACAGCGGGAAACTACTGTTTGCTAAACCATTACAAGAAGATTGCTTTGATTATGGGGCATCGCTAAGGATGGAAAACCTAGTCATTCACATCTGTTAAAAATACAATTATTTTGATAAAACGTGACGGATGCAGACAAACCTACAGATAGGGGTTCGCTATACTACGAACATCCAGCAACATACGACTAGGGGAAGAAAATAACAAAAAGCCAAGAGGTTACATCCAACTCGCAAAACATACAGTAATTGCTATAAAATTAATTACATGAAATTATTACCATCGACACAGGCGTTCGTCTTACTTGATTTGTTTAGATCTCGCTAATAGAAAGGATTCCTAATCTTGTCTCACAGATTCAACTGATTGTGATGGTCGATACCACACAAATGAAAAGTTCGACCTCACGGACATGTAATAGTAAAAAACTCGATAAGCTGATGGGAATGTATGCTGAAAGTTCGCTGCGGGTGTTTAAATATGAAAGTTAGGGTACTAGGAAGCAGCAGAGGCGCCTAAGAGTGATGATTCACAAAATCTGTTGTACCCGGGCAAACTCATTCATGCTACATTCTGGGACAAATTAGCACGCCGTGAACCTGAATGTATCAGCTTGTTAGGCGCGAGAGAAATAAAAATCTTAAGCGAAACGACTAGCTGATGTTACGTGGTCTGACTCTGACTAAATACAAGTGACAATCGTAAGATCAAGCATTATAAGCGTATTTAATCGTAAACAAAACGCAGTCTCCGGTAGAAACATTATTAATTGCTAAAATAGTGTAAAAGCGTTGATTACAACATCTCCATTCACGTTCTAGCAATCTGAAGTTACAACGGACCATGTTCCGAAGAACAAAGATATTCACGAGACGATGGCCCCAGCTAGAGTGGCTTGAAAAACAAGCCAACGGATGAATATTGAAGACAGGGTCTGTTTTTTTTACGTAGTATGCGTAAGATCCGGTTTCGAGTGCCTGTCTGGTGCACATCCTCACCCGTCGCCACTGAATCCTTATAAACTCCCTATGCAACTGATATCATCAGTTCCTTCCCTTTCGTTCCATAGGTGTCAAGTAACATAGCATCGCACAAACTCAGAGCTTTCCAGAAATTGTTCTGCCCTAAACAAGGCCTATAAAATAAGTGTTCATGGACTGAGATATTCAAATAAATAAATTAATTATTTAGTCATAACTAGCATAGGAGAGTTTCAAAGTTGTTACCATGTTTGCATGTGTGCTACTGAAATGTCATTCTTCATACATGCTTCAGTGATAGGATCATCATTTCACAAGATAATGGAATGTTATCAGCAGTCCTAAGGTGTGATCAGTATTATTCTTATCTGAAACTAACTAGCAAATTTGGATGATGTTATCAGTCTATGCTATCTGCACTAATGATTGTGGAGTCATAGTCCACCGAGGCGTATCAATTACGTGAATGAGTGACATCTGACATTGTTATAACGAAGATGCCCAGACTACAAGGTTTTCTACAAAGGAGAAGGAACTGTGATAGCTTAATCGTTTTAACGATGGCGATTGTTGTTAGTCTCTTCAATAAATAGTTGCTATTATGACCCATGCACTTGCCCCATTAATGTTCAGCCGGACGTGCGAGAGGTGGTCGCACAATAGGCAGGGCCCGAGGTGGATTGTGGGTAATTTCGGGCCACGCGCCGCTGCCAGCAGAAGACGGCCGCTCCTTGCATTTAGATAGCAACGTTGCGGACGCCTTAAGCAGCGCATATAAATGCAAGGGGCCGGCGAGGCGTCCGGTGCGGCCTGCTCTGCTCTGGCGCTGATGAGATTTTATCGCCCCCGCGGCAATGCGTCGCCTCCTGAAGACCACCGTCCTTCTCCGGCCGTTATGAAATATTTAGCGCCTACTCCAGCCGACCGGCTGCTCTTTTCTCCAGGTGACTGACGCCGAGGGGTGGCCTAGTCAGAGGGCGTGAGCTCTTCGGCTGAGAGTGCTGCAACATTTTAAGTCTCCGCACGCTGCCTTATCTACAAATGAATTACACAAACGATTTGTCGGATAGGGTTCAACAGCACTACCGGTTTCCTCGCTTACTATGTTGTTTCCTGCATGAATGCCTCGCCGTAGGATTAAGCTGAGGGAAAACATACAAATCCTCCCATTCAATGGTGGTGGTGCGACAACCGTGAAATACTTTCAATAGGAAAAAATAGCCTAGATTGCAAAAATGACGTAAAATTTATTGTCTCGTTTCGCCTTTTTGAGACATCTTCAGAAATCGTATAGGAAATGCTGATGATCATAGATAGTTGACGAACGCGTGCAAGTAGGACCACTCTTCCAGTCTTGTCAGACAAAAATTTCGACTGTTTACGACTAACGTTATCTGTAGTTCCTATACGATTTCTGAAGATGCTTCAAAAAGACAAAAGCCGTCAATAATGTTTATACCGTTTTTGCAACCTAGACTTTTTTTCCTATTGAAAATAAGGGAAAGCAGAATGATTGGAGAAAACCCCCTACTTCATTTAAAGACTCGCAGCTCTTTCTCACTGGATGAATGCAAAAGACAATACCTACGCCTGGGAGAGTGAGAGAGAGTGGGAGAGTGGGCGAGTGGGACAGGGGAAGAAGAGTGGGAGACAGAAGGAGAAGGCGGGGAGGGGGAGAGTGGGAGAGTGGGAGGAGGGACAGGGGAAGAAGAGGGGAAGAAGAGTGGGAGACAGAAGGGGAAGGCGGGGAGGGGGATAGTGGGCGAGTGGGAGGTGGGACAGGGGAAGAAGAGGGGAAGAAGAGTGGGAGACAGAAGGAGAAGGCGGGGAGGGGGAGAGTGGGAGAGTGGGAGGTGGGACAGGGGAAGAAGAGGGGAAGAAGAGTGGGAGACAGAAGGAGAAGGCGGGGAGGGGGAGAGAGGGAGAAAGGTAGGGAGAGTGGGAGGGAAGGAGGGAGGGGAAGGGAGGAATAAGATGGAAAGAAGAGAAAGAGAGGGAGAGGCTATAGTACCCGATTACAAATTTAATGGTGAATGTCTCGAGCACTTCAGGTCGTTTAAATATGCTGTAAAAGATGGAAAAAGTAGAAACACGAGTCCGATATTCATCAAAATTTGTCGATGTATTCACCACATAATGTGTACTAATGATAAATCTTTCCATTCGAAAGTGATGTTCATCCGCCGGCTGAGGTGGCCGAGCGGTTCTAGGTGCTACAGTCTGGACCCGAGCGACAGCTACGGTCGCAGGTTCGAATCCTGCCTCGGTCATGGATGTGTGTGATGTCCTTATGTTAGTTAGGTTTGAGTAGTTCTAAGTTCTAGGGGACTGATGAACTCAGAAGTTAAGTCCCATAGTGCCCAGAGCATTTTTTTTATGTCCATCCACTCATACATACAGAACGGCCACGAATATACTCGGGAACCCCTCAGGAGGCCAGACGGTGCGAAGATGACGGGGTTAGGCAATCGCTGTCAGAATCAGGCATGGGTGACGTATAGTTCAGTGGTAGACGACCTGCTTGGTGCCAAAAGGCATAACGGAAACACTATTAACAAACAAGCATTTATTGTTCCAAAATGAACTGTTGTCTTCATTCACAGTTGCAGAAACAGTTGCTAGCAGTAACAGCGGACAGATGGATGATAGCCACGCTGGAATGCCCTAACACCAAACGCAGTCTTAACTGTTGCAGCTGTAGAGGTGTGTACTCAGCGCTCTGCGATGTTATAACATGTTGGCCAAAACTCGATTGGATTTATCCCCTCAGGTTCAGCACTGAGTTTGCAGAGCGAGAGAGGGAAACGGAAGGAGGGAGGGAGGGAGAGAGGGAGGGAGGGAGGGAGGGAAGGAAGGAGGGAGATAGATAGATAGGTAGAGAGTGAGTGAGTGAGTGAGTGAGTGAGTGAGACAGCGAGGATTACTGATCAGTGGGTTACCAGGGTATTTTCATTGTCACTCTCATTATAATCATATAAGACGGCCCGGTAAGCCCTACTGGCTCTGCACAGAGTGCACAACATTGCTCTGAGCACTATGGGACTTAACTACTGAGATCATCAGTCCCCTAGAACTTAGAACTACTGAAACCTAACTAACATAAGGACATCACACACATCCATGCCCGAGGCAGGATTCGAACCTGCGACCGTAGCTGTCGCGCGGGTCCAGACTTTAGCACCTAGAACCGCTCGGCCACCTAAGCCAGCGGATGAACATCACTTTCGAATGGAAAGATTTATCATTAGTACACATTATGTGGTGAACACATCGACAGATTTTGATGAAGGCCTGATCATGAATGTCGTCCACAGCTCTTCATCAGGCTTCACCGAGACGGTAGCACTGTGGCTTACAGTGGCAATCTTCTCCTGGCAGGACCTGCTGTTCCACCAGGGCTTGAATGCACTGGATGAGCAGAGGAGAGAGCGACACAGGTCCCACCTATGTAACCTCAGCATAGGTAGATCAAGCTACTCGTACTTTAACTATCTTGTGTGTGGTACCGGTGCAAAGTGTCGATGACATCACTTGACCTGACTGGTCAGCTTTCTGGACAGTTTGGCTGTAGGTAGTTGAATAGTGTCTTAACCTCACATTGCAGGAACAGTGGTGCCCTGAGTAATCGCCCTTACATAAACTTACAACTCGTTTCTTCTCATTGCTCGGTCAACACAATGACGGGGTTCTACTCTCTCTGTGGTGCTACTCTGCTGTATTGGTACTTTGAACATCCAGCTCTTACGGCGTGCAGCAATTAAACCGTCTTGTGATTGTGCTGCACTTATCAGCATTCTTGTCATTCAGGATGGCTGATGCGTACTGACCGGTTGCGCTCACCTCTTGTGCTCCCAAAGGAAGACTTCTAAAAATCTACTCCATTCCAAAGTCTGTTATTTCAGGGTGCTTCAGCTCTTATATACGTTGTGGCATGGAAAAAAAGCTTCTAAATGTGATCGCGAGGATTTTTATGGTGTGGCTGAAACACACACTTCATCAGTATATCAAGATTGCTGGTGGGTGGCTGCATCTCTGTTACACTCTGGCTGACAGAGCAGGGGATAGGTCTGGCCAATCACGGATCCATACATTCCTCATCTGTAATTCGAGCTGCAAAGGGACTCTAGTGTTATCTTATTAGTGTCTCTGGCTGGGGATCTTTCGTCGAGAGAGCGGTTGTATGTGATTGTTAAGTAAGGAGCTAATGCATCAACATTCTCTGAAAGGGAGCTAATTTGTATACAGTCTGGACCATAAGAATTACTTTTGTTAAGCGATTTAAGTTGCTTCACTAGTCCGAGGATATCTACTTCTAATTACTCATGTTGGCAGCTGTTCTTGGTTCGAAACCCGGAATATTTACTTCGACATCTTTGGTGAAACAGTTTCAGAACACTGTATCTAGTAACTCTGCTTTAGCAGCACTGTCATCGATAGCATTTCCATTGCTATCACGCAGAAAAGGCACTGATTGTGTCTTGTACCTAGCATACTTTACATACAAGAATCTCTTTGAATTGTCTGCCAGGTTTCAAGATAAAGTTTTGTTGTGGAAACTATTATAAGCAACTCGCATTGAAGCCCACGCAACGTTTGGAGCTTCTGTAAAAGATCGCCAGTCGTGGTGTTCTGCGTTGGTTTAAAGTTGGCAGGTTCTTTTCGTTGTTTCTGCAATAGTGTTCTGACCTATTTTGTTTACCATTCGGGATCAGCTCCGTCCTTTGTTACTTTATTTGGTATAAATGTCTCAATTGCTGTCGATAATATTTCTTTGACTTCAAGCTACATCTGTTGTTCACTTACATTGTTAATTTGGAAGGAGTGTCTCTCAGGAAATGGTCAAGCGAAGTTTTATCCCCTTTTTTGAATAAGTATATTTTTCATTTATTTTTGGCAGGTCTGTGAGTTACGGAATTTTATCTCGCTACGACAATCCTGTGTTGACTACTCCCTGTATCCGTTTTGATCCCAAATTATTTGTTGCTAAGAGATCAAGTGCGTTTTCACAACCGTTTGCTATTAGAGTCTGCACATGAACTAAATGCTCGAAATAATGTTCAGAGAATGAGTTTAGCAAAATTTGGGATGTTTTATGCGTTCCTCCAGATTTAAACATGTATTTTAGCCAACATATTGAGGGTAAATTGAAGTCACCACCACCAGTAATTATTTGGGTCGGGTACGTGTTTGATGTTAGATTCAAGTTTTCTTTAAGCCTTTCAGTAATTGTATCATCTGAGTTGGGAGGTCGGTAAAAGGATCCAAGTATTATGTTACTTCGGTTATGGACACGTTAACGTCGACCTGAATGCCACAAAGAGAAGTGTGACTCGTCACTAAATACCACAAATTGCCACGACATCTATCAGTTGACTGTTCCTGTACACTGAACAGTCGCTGTTGTCTTTGGTCTTATCAATGCCAATCGATGAACGGCAGCTCGAGATCGCCACCCGGATCTCAATAGGACGACGATCTACCTGTAACATCTGCCCGGATTTCAGCGTTTGTCATCTCGCTGTTCGCCTGAGGTGATTTAAAAAAAATCGACAATCTTATCTTGTATAGTCCTGCCGTGGACTTCGCTTACTTTCGTTGCCGTACTGCTGTTCCTAAGCCCATCACAGCTTATTCTACAACCATCCCACTACAACCACCTGTCTGCACTATCTGTCGGTACGATGCTCCCATGCTACTCATACCAAAATTCGAACTTTTTCTAAGCCCTAAAGATGACTGTGCTGTGTTGAGATTTCGACCTGTAAAAATGTAGTGATGTTATTTAAATAATTCTTCGTCTGTAGTAATGTTACGGAAAATGAGCTCGCACCAGAATGAAAAGTTAATCACAATTTGCCACAGGTATGGAAATACTGGTAATGTTCGACTCGAACAAGGCTGTGCGACCATTCTGCTGTCAACATTGTATGTTTCGCGTAGAGATCACCTAGGCATAGTAGAGATCAGAGCACTTACAAAGTCATGTAGTAGATATGCTTCCCTCTGTCAGTCAGCACAACACAATAAAAATTCGCTAATATTCTGATGGAGACAAAAATAGGCTACTGTTTCAGGCAAAACTTCAGCCGGTCTACAACAGACTTTGAGCTGGGCATCAACTGAACATCCCATAAGATTGGTGCCCTGGTGTAAGGCAGCACTAAAACCAGTTGTATGAGGATGATCGCAGCCTTTGTTGAAGCGTTCCTTGCCTCCAGAAAGTAGTGACAATGAGCGGGTGCTGAAGTGGGCCGTGCTGATTTCTGTGGCAGCATCTTGTATAGGAATTTACGGCTACATTGCAGAAAGCAGGTATTGTCGCAAGGAATGAAAGAAAGAAAAGCGCTTAGATGCTTCCAAGTACACTAAGACCTCCTATAATACTCTCCCGATGTCTACATATCGGATCAACAGAAAAATTACGTTTTAATTCTATTAACAGTTCTTTAAGTCTTGTGAACAGGACCGATCGAACGATACCCATAAACATCTGATATACTCGTATTTCTGTTTGTAAAATACTGGGTTGTTACTAAACTAGCGAGACATTTGTGAAATCGTTTTCCGAAATAATGACGAAACTAAGAGCCGGAGTACGACTCTAAAATAAATCAAATTAGAATTTTGTATATACAGTCTCATCGATAGATGCGTTGGTAAGTACTTTGTCAGTTACATTGCCTCCTGAGGACACCAGTTAGAAAATGTATGCACCATAGTAATGTAAGACCACGAAAGGAAACCAGATTGAAGATGGAAGGTTTTCTGTTTCAAGTCTTCGACGTGTTAAGATAAATCTGACGAATACCATCTCGCTCTCCATTTTAGTGTCATGTGCGCATAAGCTTACGATTTAAATACAAACACAGCTTTCAAGGTGTCAGTCGTGTCTGTCGGTAGGACTTTCAGGCTATCAGGACGCTCTCTACTAGCGAACACGTGAATCAAGCTTCGCACAACGGGGAATTAAATGATTGGCTCCCGTACATGAATTATGGCTGATGTCTCTAGCAAAATCATTAATCAACCGTAGCAGAAGTTAACTATCTGCAGACATAGCAAATGGAAGTCCACTGCTTGTTTTAGAGCGGTCTGTGGTCACATAGGGAAAATAGCAAGCCGCGTGGGATTAGCCGAGCGGTCTCGGGCGCTGCAGTCATGAACTGTGCGGCTGGTCCCGGCGGAGGTTCCAGTCCTCCCTCGAGCATGGGTGTGTGTGTTTGTCCTTAGGATAACTTATGTTAAGTCGTGTGTAAGCTTAGGGACTGATAACCTTAGCAGTTAAGTCCCATAAGATTTCACACCCATTTGAACATTTTTGAAAATAGCAAACTCAGAAATTGTACATTCTAAGAAACTGTCTGTTTTTATGTGGAAACAATAAACTACATAATTCGTACTTGATACACATGTGAGTGGATCGCAAGAAATAAGGGAGCTAAATAATGTTACCACGTAGGGTCATGCTGGAATCTACCTATACCAATATGACAGAAACACCAAAAAAATTCCGTTCGACGCCCATACAGTTCAGAATCGCTTTACCAATCTGGCATAATCGTCTTGAGGATTGAGGCAATCAGCCCTCCGATGCACCAGATTGAAGATACCCGTTTGGTAAAACAGTGTGTCCTCCTGCGTGAATGAGCCTGTAATGGCCTGCTGCCCTTCCTTGTCCGACAAGAATCCTCGAACGTCGAAAGCCTTTTTTTAAGGGACCGAAGGCGTGATAATCTCATGTGGAGAGGTCAGGACTGTAAGGCGAGCGCTCGAGTGTCTCCCACTTGAGTTGGTCTGACTTCTGCATTACGGCATTTGCAATAAGGGTGCATGCGTTATCATGAAACAGCCGTGGTTGTCGACAGACATGCTGCCACCAACATATTCTTTACTCTCCAATGGATGTCGATGGGTGCAGAAAAGAATAACGGCACGCTGGTCCTTTTTGGACGTATTTGGTGGTAACGTCGCCTTGGTTCACGTTTACGGATTTACAGCACGCTCGTCGGAAGGACGGTTATATATACCCTCATACAAGTCTTCCTACTTTGCATATACGAGGGGCATTTGAAAAGTCCGTGAAAAGTCGGAGAGATGGCACCACCGGCGCGTATCGAGGTCATATTTAGTTAGTAGCATCTTTGGAATGAACGCAAGCCAAGTTTCAGCCATATTGGTCTTTTTTTGTGTTTGGCATTCGTGTTAATCAAGGAAGTCGAGTGATTGTCAAAAAATTAACGATAAAGAATTTCGTGTGGTGATTAAACATTCCTTTATGAAAGGGAAAACGCCTCAGGAGACTAAAGAGAAGCTTGCTAAACATTACGGTGACTCTGCACCTTCGATAAGAACAGTTTATAAGTGGTTTCAAAATTTTTCGAGTGGCCATAAGGGCACAAGTGATGCGGAACGTTCTGGACGCCCTGTGAAGGTTATGACTCCAGAAATCATTGATTAATATTTTGCATAAACATTTGGACAAGAGAACGGTGTCCGCAAGATGGGTTCCGCGATTGCTCACGCTTGACCAAGAACGGAATCGTGTGAAGTGTTGCAAGGATGTTTTGCAGCTGTTCAGGAAGAATCCGCAGGACTTTAAGCGTAGTTTCGTCACTGTGGATGAAACATGGATACATTAATATACTCCTGAGACAAAAAATCTAAACAGTGGGTTACCAAGGGAGAATCTGCACCAAAAAAGGCGAAGACCATTCCTTCGGATGGAAAGGTTATGGCGACTGCCTTTTGGGATTCGCAAGGGATAATCCTCATCGACTATTTGGAAAAAAGTAAAACTATTACAGGTGCATATTATTCACCGTTATTGGACCGTTTGAAAACCGAGCTGCACGAGAAACACCGGCGATTGGACAGCAAAAATGTCCTTTTCCATCACGACAATACACCAGCACACACCTCAGCAGCTGTGGTCGCAAAATTATTGGAAATAGGATTACAACTCGTTCCACATCTCCTCTATTCTCCAGACTTGGCTCCCTCAGATTACTATTAGTTCCCCAATTTGAAGAAATGGCTGGCGGGACAAATATTTTATTCAAACGAGTAGGTGATTGCAGCAACTAATAGCTATTTTGCAGACATGGACAATTCCTATTATTAGGAAAGGATCAACAAATTAGAACAGCGTTGGAATAAGTGTATAAGTCTGAAAGAATACTACGTCGAAAATAAAAAAGGTTCAACCCAAACATGTAAGCAGTTTTTATTTTTGCACGGACTTTTCAGACGCCCCCGTACGCTGCAGCAGCGCCCCCAAATGGAAACTTCTTGATAGTTCCTTATTTCTTGGTACAAGGACGTGTACCAACCAGATATGCAAGGATCTGGTGATACGCATTGTGATGTGGAAGTGCAGAATTCACTGTAGTAATAACCCACTCGCGAAACACGAAAGGAAATTAAATAAATAATAAAATCAAGAAAATCGGTGCAAGGCGAGATTTGGTCTTCCGATCGCTTCTGGCTTCTCTGTGCTTGTGCCGACGTATAATTCGTCCGTGTTGTTTCACAGTGACTGGTTTTAGTATTATGAGTTGTTGGTCGAGTTGTTTTCCCGGATCCTTGTCGTGTTGATGCTGTCCAACACAGCGTGTAGTTCGGCAACATCTTGAATTGTACTGTGCATATGTTTTTGGGAGGTGTACCTTGGTTCTAGTGTTTCCTTCGGGCTTGGGTGTATTTCTGAAGACTTGGTGCTGTCCGTCGCTTCGCCGTTGCCTAAAAATATTCCATTGTTGTACCGGTGATCGGACGTTAGGCGGATTGGTTAGTCGGTCGGTCGGCGCTTAAGCTACGCCTAGTGTGAGTTGCCATCCTGGTACGTGGGTATAATTCTTGGCTGCCTGTCTCACCGCTTACACACCTTCCTCAGGTCGATCCAGGGAGCACTGTCTGTGGATCACTCCGTCTTGTTTGGACAAGTTGTCATATTGTTTAAAATTTACCCTAATGTTTTAACATGTTATTACTTTCCCCACTTTTAATTCCGGCCTTCAACCGTTAATTGTTTGTAACATTGCTTGCGGCCTTCAGCCGACAATATCTTGCAATTCTTCTAATAAGGCTTTCAGCCGCCAGTGTAGTAAAATCTTTTAAAATGATTCTTGATAGTTTATTTTAAAAAAAGTGTATGTGTTTTCTGTGCAACCAACGGTAACTGATTAAGCACCGTCCACACCGTTCCTGCTTTCCCTAAAACCACGTCTCAGTGCCACAGCTGTGCGTGGCGTCAAATAGTTGCCGTGCCACCACGTGGGAACGCAACTCGGACACGTAATGTGTGCGTAAGACACCGTACAATCGTCCTTAAAGGAGTGCACGAGAGACCGCTTTTCATTTTGCCCAGAAATTTTCACGCGTAGAAGACAAAAAAGCAAGACACAGCACCATCACCGTCGCCCTGTCTTGTGTGCTGGCCGTGACACTCCAGGGCTCCTATTCTCCAGCAAAGATATATAGATATGACATGCAAATCCTGGCATAGCCACACTGCTTAATTTTTATTAGATTAATGAAATCAATATTGATCTTACAGTGGCGTATTAAGAGGGTGGCCTGAGAGCATCATCTAGATGACAGATCGAATCTATTTCTGATCCTTACGTCGAACTACCGGCAAAATCAAATTTAAATGGTGACCGAAAATGGTACACATGAAACGAGTCAGCCACAAATTTAGCAGGCGCATTATAAAGCGATAGAAAATTTGATACTGCGCGTAGTCTAGGAGTAGCGTCTTAGGTTCGTAATGATTAGTAAGCAAATCGTCTTCGGTTCCGGGTTGAAATACCGCCAGTGCTTAAATTTTGAATTAAAGTTATCAGTAACGGCTGCCGAAAACATTCGGCCAACGGCATTGTCAAAGAGGATGGAAGTACTGACAGAGGTTTGGGGCATCTCTTGCCACTGGGGTGGGAAGCTGCCCATAAAGGTGGAAGAATGGGCAATGATCAACGATATGAGAATGCAGAAAGCAATGGAAACAACAGTTCTAAAGACAGGTAATATATGTGTACAGGAAACGTACCCTGTAATTAAAATGTGTCATGATTATCTCTCCATTGGCAAAAGATTCCGGGAAAGTCCCCAATTCGGATCTCCGGGAGGTGGCTGACAAAGGGGAGGTGACCATGAGAAAACGACTGGAAAGGATAACGTTCTACGAGTCGTGGAACTGAATGTCGAAAGTTTGAACGTAATAGGGAAGCTAGAAAACATGGAAACGGAAATGCCGGGGCTCAGCCTAAATATTGTGGGGTCACCGAAGTGAAGTGGAAAGAAGACAAGATTTTCAGATGATTATAGGACAATATCAACAACAGCAGACAACGGTGTAATGGGAGCAAGATTCGTTATGAATGGGAAGGTAGAGCAGAGAATCAGTTACTGTGAGCGCTTATGTGATAGGGCTGTTCTCATCAGAATCGGCAGAAAACAAACACCGATCAAACTATTTCAGGTATACATCACGAAGTCACAAGCTGAAGATTGTAGAGAAGGTATATGAGGACACTGAACGGGTAATTCAGTACGGAAATGGAGATGAAAATTTAATAGACAAGGAGGACTGGAATACGGCTGTAGGGGAATGTGCAGAAGAAAGGGTTACCGGACACTATTGGCTGGATACTAGGAATGAGATAGGAGAAAGTGTAATTGAATTCTTCAATACCGTTCAGCCAGTAACAGCGAATATTCTGTTCAAGAGTCACAAGAGGAGGAGGCGGTATACTTGAAAGAGGCCGGCAGATAGGGGTATATTCCAGTTACATTTCATCACGGTCAGGCAGAGATTCCAAAATTAGATTCCGGATTGTAAGGCTTAGCCAGCAGCAGATATAGACTCAGATCACAATATAAAAATGATGAAGAGCAGAGTGAAGTTTAGGAGAATAGTCACGAACAATCAATAAGCACGGAAGTGGATTCGGAAGTAGCAAGGAAAGGAGAGATGCGCTTGAAGTTCTCTGAGGCTATAGATACTCCGATAAGGAATAGCCCAGTAGAGCGCCTTACTTCACGTGAAGAAGGATGGACATCTCCAAAACGGACAGTCACAGAAGTCGGAAAGAAGACATAGGTACAAAGAAGGTAACTGAGAAGGAACCATGGGTGACAGAAAAAAATGTTCAGCAAATAAGTAAAAGTGGGGAGTACGAAAATCTTCAGGGAAATTCAGGAACACTGAAATACAAGTCACTTACGAATGAAATAAATACGAAGTGCAGGGAAGCTGCATGTAAAATGTGAAGCAATCGAAAAAAATGATTGTTGGAAGGACCGACTCAGCACTTTTTTCATTTTTTCACTCGCCAGTCCTCTGACTTGTTTGGTGCGGCCCGCCACGAATTCCAATACTGTGTCAACTTTCAATCTCAGAGTAGCACTTGCAAACTCCGTCCTCAATTGTCTGCTATATGTATTCCAATCTCTGTCTTCCTCTACAGCCCTCTACAGCTCCCTCTAGTACCACGGAAGCCATTCCCTGTTTTTTAACAGATGTCCTATCATCCTGTCCCTTCTCCTTCTCAGTGTTTTCCACATATTCTTTTCCTCTCCGATTCTTCGCGGAACTTACTCATTCCTTACCTTTTCATTCCACCTAATTTTTAACATTCACCTGTAACACCACCTTTCAAATGCTTCGAATCTCCTCCACTGCGGTTTTCCCACAGTCTATGTTTCACTACCATATAACGCTGTACTCCAGATGTAGATTCTCAAAAGTTTCTTCGTCAAATTAAGGCGTATGTTTGATACTTATAGACTTCACTCGAGCAGGAATGCCCTTTTTTCCAGTGCTAGTCTGCTTTTGAAGTCATCTTTGCTTTGACCGCCATTGATTATTTTGCTGCCTATGTAGCAGAATTCCTTAAATTCATCTACTTTGACCACCAATTATGATGTTAAGTTTCTCGCTGTTCTCATTTCTGCTACTTCCCATAACACTCGTCTTTCTTCGATTTACTGTCAACTCATTAAATTGTTCATTCCATTCAGATCATGTAATTTTTCTTCACTTTCATGCAGGATAGCAAACTCATCAGCGACTCTTATCATTGAAATCCTTTCACTTTGAATTTTAATTTTACTCCCTAACTTTTATTTTATTTCCATCATTGCTTCTTCGACGCACAAATTGAGCATTAGGGGCAAAATACTACATCTTTGTCTTACACCCTTTTTAATCCGAGCACTTAATTCTTAGCCATCCATTCCTATTATTCCCTCTTGGCTATCGTACATATTGTGCATTACCTGTCTCTCCCTATTGCTTACTCCCATTTTTCATAGAATTTCGAACATCTTACTCCATTTTACATTGTCAATCGCTTGTTCCAGGTCAACAAATCTTATAAACGTGTCTTGATTTCTCTTTAGTCCTGCTTCCATTATCAACCGCAACGTCAGAGTTGCCTTTCTGGTGTCTTTTACCTTTTCTAAAGCCAAACTGATAAGTCATCTAACACATCCTCAATTTTATTTTCTATTCTTGCGGATATTATTCTTTTCAGCAGCTTGCATGCAGAGGCTGTTAAGCTGATCTTGCGATAATTCTCGCGCTTCTCATCCGTTGTAGTAACCGGAATTGTGTGAATGAAATTTTTTTGAAAGTCTGATACATACTCATAAATTCTACACACCAATGTGAACAGTCGTTTTGTTGCCACTCTCCCCAACGATTTAGAAAGTCTGACGAAATGTCCTTCTGCCTTATTTGATCGTAAGACCTCCAAAGCTGATTTTGATTATAATACTGGATCCCCTATGTCTTCTAAAGCGACTCCTATTTCTTTTCCTATCACATAGAGGCTTTCAATGTGCTCTTTCCACCTATTCGCTCTCTCCTCTGCATCTAACAGGAGTACTCCCATTGCACTTTTAATATTTCCATACTTACTATTAATGTCACCAAAGGTTGTTTTGTCTGTCATGTATGTTGAGTCTGTCCTTTCAACAATTATTTCTTTTTCGGTTTCTTCACATTTTTCGTGGAGCCGTTTCGTCTTAGCTTCCCTGTACTTCATATTTATTCCATTCCCCAGCGACTTGTATTTCCGTATTTCTGAATTTTCCTGAACATTTTTGTACTTCCTTCTTTCATCGATCAACTGAAGTATTTCTTCTGTTACCCACGGTTTCTTCGCAGTTACCTTTTTGCATCTACACTCCTGGAAATTGAAATAAGAACACCGTGAATTCATTGTCCCAGGAAGGGGAAACTTTATTGACACATTCCTGGGGTCAGATACATCACATGATCACACTGACAGAACCACAGGCACATAGACACAGGCAACAGGGCATGCACAATGTCGGCACTAGTACAGTGTATATCCACCTTTCGCAGCAATGCAGGCTGCTATTCTCCCATGGAGACGATCGTAGAGATGCTGGATGTAGTCCTGTGGAACGGCTTGCCATGCCATTTCCACCTGGCGCCTCAGTTGGACCAGCGTTCGTGCTGGACGTGCAGACCGCGTGAGACGACGCTTCATCCAGTCCCAAACATGCTCAATGGGGGACAGATCCGGAGATCTTGCTGGCCAGGGTAGTTGACTTACACCTTCTAGAGCACGTTGGGTGGCACGGGATACATGCGGACGTGCATTGTCCTGTTGGAACAGCAAGTTCCCTTGCCGGTCTAGGAATGGTAGAACGATGGGTTCGATGACGGTTTGGATGTACCGTGCACTATTCAGTGTCCCCTCGACGATCACCAGTGGTGTACGGCCAGTGTAGGAGATCGCTCCCCACACCATGATGCCGGGTGTTGGCCCTGTGTGCCTCGGTCGTATGCAGTCCTGATTGTGGCGCTCACCTGCACGGCGCCAAACACGCATACGACCATCATTGGCACCAAGGCAGAAGCGACTCTCATCGCTGAAGACGACACGTCTCCATTCGTCCCTCCATTCACGCCTGTCGCGACACCACTGGAGGCGGGCTGCACGATGTTGGGGCGTGAGCGGAAGACGGCCTAACGGTGTGCGGGACCGTAGCCCAGCTTCATGGAGACGGTTGCCAATGGTCCTCGCCGATACCCCAGGAGCAACAGTGTCCCTAATTTGCTGGGAAGTGGCGGTGCGGTCCCCTACGGCACTGCGTAGGATCCTACGGTCTTGGCGTGCATCCGTGCGTCGCTGCGGTCCGGTCCCAGGTCGACGGGCACGTGCACCTTCCGCCGACCACTGGCGACAACATCGATGTACTGTGGAGACCTCACGCCCCACGTGTTGAGCAATTCGGCGGTACGTCCACCCGGCCTCCCGCATGCCCACTATACGCCCTCGCTCAAAGTCCGTCAACTGCACTTACGGTTCACGTCCACGCTGTCGCGGCATGCTAGCAGTGTTAAAGACAGCAATGGAGCTCCGTATGCCACGGCAAACTGGCTGACACTGACGGCGGCGGTGCACAAATGCTGCGCAGCTAGCGCCATTCGACGGCCAACACCGCGGTTCCTGGTGTGTCCGCTGTGGCGTGCGTGTGATCATTGCTTGTACAGATCTCTCGCAGTGTCCGGAGCAAGTATGGTGGATCTGACACACCGGTGTCAATGTGTTCTTTTTTCCATTTCCAGGAGTGTATATTTTTCTTTCCAACATCTATGAGTGCTCTTTTTAGAGACGTCCATTCCTCTTCAACTGTACTACCTACTGAGCTATTACGTATTGCTGTATCTACAGAATTGGAGAACTTCAAGAGTATCTGGTCATCTCTTAGTTTTTCCATGCCCGATTTCTAGCCTATTGATTCTTTTTGAATAATCTCAAACTTCAGCCTAATCTTCATCACTACTACATTAGGATCTGAGTCCATATCTGCTCCTGAGTATCTGATTTCGGAACCTCTATCTAACCACGAAGTAATCTAACTGTAGTCTTGCCCTATCCCCCGGCCTTTTTTCTAGTATACCTCCTCCTCGTACGATTCTTCAGCAGGGTATACGCTATCAGTAACTGTAATTTGCTACACTTCTCAATTAATCTTTCGCCTCTTTGATTCCTTGTCCCAAGCCCATATTGTTCTGTAACTTTTTCTTCTACTTCCACCCATACAACTGATTTCTAGTCTCCAATGACTGTTAGATTTTCGTCTCCCTTTATGTACTGTATTACCCTTTCAATACCCTCATACTTTTTCTATCTCTTCATCTTCAGTTTGGGACGTCGGTATGTATTCCTTCACTATCGTTGTTGGTTTTCTGTCAATTCTGATAAGAACAACCCTATCACAATAACACACTCATTGCCCTACCTTCCCATGCGTAACGAACCCTACTCCTGTTTTACCATTTTCTGCTGTTTCTGATATTACCCTATACTCCTCTGACCAGAAATTGTCTTCTTTACATTTCACTTCACTTCACTCACTCCCATTATATCTAGACTGAGCCTTTGCATTTCCCATATCTATATTGAGCCTTTGGATTTCTCAATTCAAATTTTCTAGCTTCCCTACGACGTTCAAGCTTCTGAGACTCCATGGGCCGTCTCGTAGAACGTTATCCTTCCGTATAGAAAGCATACAGAAATGTCAAAACATGTTTTGGTGAAATTAAAAGCAAGGGTGGCAACATGAAGAGCGCAATGCGAATTCTACTGTTAAATTCAGAGGAGAGATCGGATAGGTGGAAAGAGTACATTGAAAGCCACAGTGAGGGGGAAGACTTGTCTCATGACGTGAGAGAAGAAGAAACAGAAGTCGAAGAAGATATAGGGGACCCAGTATTAGAATCAGAATTCAGAAAAGCTTTCGAAGACTTAATATCATACAATGCGGAAGGGATACTAACATTCCATTAGAATTCTTAAATTCATTGGGGGAAGTGGCAACGAAAAGATTGTTCTTATTGGTGTGAGGAATTTATGCGTCTGTCGATATACGGTCTGACTTTCGTAAAAATACCGTCTACAAAATTCCGAAGATTGTAAGAGCTGGCAAGTGCTAGGATTACCCTATAATCATCTTAACAGCTCATGAATTCAAGTTGATGACAAGAATAGTACACAAAATTATGGAAAAGTTTATTGAGAATAATTTAAACGACGATCAGTTTGCTTTTAAGAAAGGTAAAGGGACCAGAGAGTCAATTCTCGTGTTGCGGTTGATAATGGAAGCGAGACCGTCGAATAATCAAGAGACGTTCATGAGATTTTGGAAAAGCATTCGACAATGTAAAATGTTCGAAAATCTGAGAAAAATAGGGTAAGGGATAAAGAGGGACGGTTAATATACAAAATGTACAAGCGGGAACAACAAGAATGGAAGATCAAGAACGAAGTGTTCTGCTTTCAAAGGATGGAAGACAAAGATGAAGTTTTTCGCCAATAGTGTTCAACCTACACATCAAATAAGGAATGACGGTAATAAAAAGAAAGGTTCAAAAGTCTGATTATAATTCATTTTAAAATTCGATGATAACTTTTATATTCGTAGCGAAAGTGAATATGGATTCAGAGTAAATCGAAAAAAGTCGTAAGTTGTAACAGAAATGTGAATAACGAAAAACTTAACAACAGGATTGGTGCTCACGAAGTAGGTGAAGTCAAATTATTCTCCTATCTAGGCAGCCATATTACTCTTGATGGACGGGGTAAGGAGGACGTAAAAAGTGGACTAGCAATGGAAAAATGTGCATTCCTGGCCAAGAGAAGTCTATATAAGCCTTAATTTGAGGAGGAATGTACATATGGCATACAGAACTCTATGGTAGTGGAACATGGAGTGTGGGGAAACCGGGACGGAAAGGAAACGAAACATCAGAGATGTACTGCCGAAAAATGCTGAAAATTGGAAGGACTAGTAAGGTAAGAAAGGAAGTGGTTCTCCTCTACAGAATCGGCGACGAAAGAATGAAAACACTGACAAGGAGGAGGAACAGGATGACAGCACATCTGGTAAGATATCACGGAGTGGGTTCTACGGTACTAGAAGGAACTTTAGAGGGTAAAAGCTGTAGAGGAAGAAAGAGATTTAAATAAACCCACCAATAACTGAGGGAGTAGGGTGCAGTCACCACTCTGAGCTGAAAAGGCTAGGACAGGAGAGGAATTCTTGGCAGGCTGCATCCAACCAGTGAAGAGAATGATGCTTTAAAAATATTGCTGAATTGACTGGCAGAATGAAAATTGCCTCTGTCGTTATTTCTCGACATAGATTAAGAAGACTATCTTTAAGTACATGACTTTGAGTAATTTCGACCTATGTCTGACACTCGGAGTAAACGAGGAGGAAATCATGTTTTTATAATACGAAGGGCGTCTAGAGAGTAACACACGATCGGTCGCGAAATGGAAACCAGAGTGAAAATCCGATGCTTTGCGCAGGTGTGTCAGGCAGTGTCTCTAGTATGGCCGTCGCACCAAGTCGCTCATTTCAGCTCTTTGCACACAGTGAGTACGTAAAGATGCGTAGATAAATAGTGTCTGCCGCCAAGTATGTGTTCTGTCAGGAAACTTCACCTAATTTCATGCAACGCCACATAACGTAGCCACTAGGTATTTCCTTCTTCATGGCAAATATTCTCGGCCGCCTAGTGCAGAGGCAATGAAAACGACCCACCAGCGTTTACGATGTGAAGTGTTAGATCACCCACCGTACAACCCATGCGTGGCTCCCTCTGATTTTCATATATGCTCACATGAATCGCTGGCTGTGAAGACAACATTTTGGCGCAGACAACGAACTGCAGGATTGCGTAGAGAAGTGGTGGAAAGCATAAGCGGCCAACTTCTGTTGGAAATTTGGTACAACGCTACAACATTAGTTTATGTCGGAGCGGCGACTAGGTAAAAAAGTAGCTGTATGGTGTAGCTGAATGCTACAAAACAAAATATTTTCGATTTTCATTGTGCCATTTTTCTTGGACAATCCAAGAAACACCGGAATGTGTGTTTCATGCGAACTAATCATACGTGTGATAATGTGCCAGGATGTTTCATAGCAGCACACGCTCCGCTGCAGACTGGAAATTCATTCTGGATACATACATGCTTCAAGTGGTAATTTCAACGTGTTCGGTAATAAATAATGCCTTTGAGCACAAAAGTTAAGGCGATAGTTCCGAGACGATACCAAACGATACTGCGCTTCGTGCAAATCCTTTTCTTTGTTGTTGTGTTACAAGAAGCGAAAAAGTTAGAAACCGTCCAACTACTGCATAAGATATCACCTTCTCAGTAAGTTATACCGAAAGAGAAAATTACAGGTACTAATTTGCTGATGAAACATGTTGATACAGGATAAAAGAAGATAAATTTACTCAACTGCCCGGAGTTAAAGTGAATAAGCTAAAGTCACTTGAAACTTAATACACTTGAGTGTAGTAGAAACGAAGACGAATTAATCCGATCACGTGGAATGGGGAGGAACTGGATGGTAGTGAATTTCGGGCGGGAGCTTTTAGGGAAACACATAGCGGAAGGGGACAGGCTATAAACGGCGCGAGTCGTGGAAAACAAGTGGCAGACCGGCGGAAACACAGCGGGGCTGCTCATTTATCAGGCGCAGGCGCCACTGGCTGACTCTGGGACTGGCTGCGCGCAGGAGGAGCCGGCGCGCCCAAGGGCTCTTCCCTCTACAAAGCCGGTAATGGCGCGGCGCGTTTACGTCCTACTGCTCAACCACGATATTGTTGCACATGGTCGTTATCGGAAATACTACAAAAATACACTGCTGACTAAGCAAAATGTCAATGCTTTCAGGTCACTTGTGCAAATAACTATCGACCCCGATTACGCCCTGACTCCCGATAAGCCGACTGAAGTATCCTCTCTCCCAGGATCAATAATATTGTGGTCGACTAATAGGTGCACGGTGCCGGCAGGTTTGCTTGGTTGTAGCTACTCGACTACGAAGAGGAGTAATTGCTATGTAACGGCGAGAAAAATTTAAGTGGTAAGAAGCATCCCCTGAAGATATTAGTCTGCAGTGTAGTCTTCTATGGAAGCGAATCGTAGAAGATAGAAATAGAACAGGGAGAGGAGCTTCTGAAACTTGGCACAGTAGTTGAAATCTAAAGATTAAGTTGGTGGATTGAATAACTAATGAAGTACTGAATCACAAGAATGGGAGAGAAAATGTGTGGCGCAACTTGACTAAAAGTAGGGTTTGATTGACAAAATTATCTCGAAGAGGACGGTGTATTGACTCTTAGTCAACATGGATTTAGAAAACATCACTAGCTGCTTAATCACACGAACTGTTGACTGCTATCGACAGGGAATTTCAGATTTATTTCATATTTCTAGATTTACAGAAAGCTTTTAACACTGTACGTCACGAGGTGCTTGTATTCATGTTGCGCGGGTATAGAATACCGTTTTAGTTATGCAACTGTATTCGTGATTTATTGTCAGAGAAGTCACAGTTCGTACTGGTTTACTGAAAGTCATCGAATAAATCAGAAGTGATTTCTGGCGTTGCCAAGGTAGAGTTATAGGCCCTCTGCCATTTTTTATCTATGTAAACGATTTAAGAGACAATCCGAACAACCGTCTTAGGTTGTTTGTAAATGATGCTCCCTTCTATTGTCCAGAAAAGTCATCAGAAGATGAAAACCAATTGCAAAACGATTCAGATAAGAGATCTGTATGATGTGAAAATTAGCAAGTGACCCTAAATAATGAAAACTGTATGAACGCTAAAAGAAGTCGCATAAATTTGGGTTACACGATAAATCAGTCAAATCTAAAGGCTCGTCCGCAGCTCGTGGTCGTGCGGTAGCGTTCTCGTTTCCCGCGCATGGGTTCCCGGGTTCGATACCGGGCGGGGTCAGGGATTTTCTCTGCCTCGTGATGACTGGGTGTTGTGTGCTGTCCTTAGGTTAGTTAGGTTTAAGTAGTTCTAAATTCTAGGCGACTGATGACCATAGATGTTAAGTCCCATAGTGCTCAGAGCCATTTGAACCATTTTTTTCTAAAGGCTCTAAATTCAACTAAAACCCTAGAAATTACAATTAGGAACAACTTAAATTGGAAATAACCAACAGAATATGTTGTGAGGAATGCAAACCGAAGACTGCTTTTTACTGGCAGAACGCGTAGAAGATACAAAAGATCTACTAAAGAGATTGCCTTGTCCATCTTCTTTTGGAGTACTGCTGCGCGGTGTGGGACCTTTAACAGATAGGATTAACGGAGTGTATAGAGAACTTACAAAGAAGGGCAGCACGTTTTCTATTATAGATAGGGACAGATTTTCACGGGCATGATACAGGATTTGGGGTGGAAATCATAAAAGCAAAGGTGTTTATCCTAGTGGCGGTATCTTCTCCTCCGAAAGAGAAAATATTTTTTTGACCCTGACCTACATGGGAGAAACGATCATCATAATAAGGGAAATCAGACCTCGCACGGGAAGATACAGGTGTTAGTTTTTTCCGCGCTTTGTTCGAGGGTGGAATAATAGAGATGTATTGTGAAGCCTGTTCGATGAACTCTCTGCCAGACAGTTAAGTTCAATTTGCAGTGTAGCCATGTAGATGAGACTTTAGGATTCATTCTGAATGGTCAAGGAATAGTTAATTTTGCAAATGAGGGACGATTGTGGGGTAAAAATTGTATAGTGAAACGTATATGATAAGCATTTGAGACAAAAAGAGAATACAAGCGTTACAAATGTTGCGTTACGGAGAGTGCTGAAGATATAGTGCGTAGTTCGCATAACTAATGAGGTGGCGATGAACAGGATTGGGGATGAAAGTATTTAGCATAGCTTCACTAACGGAAGGGATCGGCTGATACGGCACATTACGAACCACTAGGAAGTCATCAGTTTGGTATTTATTGCTGGAAAGATAGGGGCGTGGGGGTTAAAAATTGTAGGAGAGAAAGAGATGAATACTGTGAATTTAGAATGGATTTAAGTTCCAGTAGTTATTCAGAGATGAACTGTTTTCCGCAGGATGGACAAGCATGTAGAGATGCATCAAACCAGTCTTCAGACTGAAGACCACGACAACAAAGTTCAAATGTCTCTGAGCACTATGGGACTTAACTTCTAAGGTCATAAGTCCCCTAGAACTTAGAACTACTTAAACCTAAGTAACCTAAGGACATCACACACATCATGCCAGAGGCAGGATTCGAACCTGCGACCGTAGCGGTCGCGCGGTTCCAGACTGTAGCGCCTAGAACCGCTCGGCCACCCCTGCCGGCACCACGGCAACAACGACGACGATTGATACAGTAAGCTGGTTCAAATGTGTGGAGGTTGGAGTCAGAAACATTGCGTAGAACAGATTAGTGTGAAGAGGTGCATCAAATCAGTCTTCGAAATGAACACAACAACAGCAACAAGTACAACAACAAAATTTGTCCCTTACCACAGTACCAAAAATCTACGTGTATATTTCCGACCATGCTAAAAAATTTTCTGGACCAAATAAATGGGAAATAAAGCAAACCGTCATCACTGCAGTCAACTTAAGTAGCTGAGTGTTCCTGGTAAATGTCTGCCACGCTGGAGACCAGGGCTCGATTTCCATTACTGTTAAGTAATTTTCCTCGGTGAACATACTGGCACGGGGTGCACTCGGTCTCGTGATGCCAATTGAGGAGCTACTTGATTGCGAAGTAGCAGCTCCAAGGTCTTCACCGTTGGCAAAACGGTCGGGAGAGTGGTATGCAGACCACATACTTCTTCATACCGTACCCACACGAAGACGCACGCCGGAGGATCACACGGAGGCCGTCGACATATCTTGGGCCTGGACGAAGAGCTGCATTGCTATATCCAACACCTCGTTTGAATTTCTGCTTGTTCAGACTTTTCCCTTGCCGCTACTGTTTTTCCCTTCTACTTTTCTCTGCAGAATCATGTTACCTATACGTTGATGCCGTACCATTAGTTTCAGAAACTTGACTTTTCTTGGATAAAGTATTTCTTTCCTCACTATTCTTTCTTCTTAATTTTGTTATTTATGATTCTATTTTTATCATTCATCAATGGGACAACTTTTCAAATGCTTTCACTGTCTCCTCCAGACTGAGCGAGGTGGTGCAGTGCCTAGCACGCTGGACTCGCATTCGGATGGACGACGGTTCTAACCCTAGTCCGGCCATCCTGATTTGAGTTATCCGTTATTTACTAAAATCGCTTCAGGCAAATGCCTTGATGGTTCCTTTGAAAGGGCACGGTCGATTTCCTTATCCATCCGATGAAACCGATGACATTGCTGTTTGGTCCCCTCCCCAACTGCAGCGCTCCAAGAGTATACTTTCAGAAACTTCTCTTTCCCCATGGCGATACCTGATACCTTATGGGTTCTTTTACAGAAGAAAACTCTGCTGTGCTTTGGCAGTCTGCTGTGATATCTTCGTTGTTTCGGCCATTCTGTGTGGTCATGCTTCCTTCCACTAGTGTGTCGTTTACCGGTGTGATATTAAACAAACCATTATTCTTTCTCTATCGTCGTCACTGCCTTGATTAAGCCATATTTCATGTTGTGTACTGTGTGGATTCCATCCACCATGCCTAACTCATTCTTACATCCTGACAGCGTGACTGTGTCACTTACGAATCTTATCATAGTTGTCTGTTTCCTCATACCTTCTACATTTATTCATCCTCTGAAATTTTGTTGGATATAGCCGGCCGTTGTGTGTGAGCGGTTCTACGCACTTCAGTGTGGAACCGCGCTGCTGCTAGGGTCGTAGGTTCGAATCCTGCCTGAGGTATGGATGTGTGTGATGTCCTTAGGTTAGTTAGGTTTAAGTAGTGCTAAGTTTAGGGGACTGATGACCTCATATTTTAAGTCCCATAGTGCTCAGAGCCATTTTGTTGGATATCCTTCACCGCTTTCCCAGTGTAAAAGTCGAATAACAATGATAATACTGCAACCTTGCCTTTCATCCTTCCTAACACGAACTTGTCTATCTTGAATTTCCACATTTGTTCCTCATACTTGGATTTCGTAGATGATGTAGGTTACTCGTTTGTCGCAGTACGCTAGCCCTAATCTTCTAAGGATAGAGAACATCTTATTCCACCGTGCACTGTAGAAGGGTATCTGGAGATGAACAAATGCCAGGATAATATTCTTATGTTTCTTAAATCAGCCTTCTATTACTATATAAAATGACAGAATTGATTCTATCGCACCTTTCCCGTCTGAAACCACACTGAACATCGTCCATTACTTTAACTTTGTTTCTGTTTGCCCGTGAATGATTATGTTCAGCTGATTACAAGCACCGCTTGTCAGACTAATCGTCCAGTACCTTTCACAGTCTAATAATGAGCCACAAAGTAAGCCTCTCGTGAAATATAATTTGAATGGTATTTTGTACCAACAAGGCATATTCTGTTGCTAACTAATTATAGGCTTCATTTAGAAATTATAAATCTGCCTTTAATCCTAAATAGTGCACTAATGTTCTTCCAGACCCGTTGTCGTTTAAGAGACATAGAACCCCTTGCTCCAATAAACCGCGTGCGATGAATAATTAATGACTTTAGCGCGAGTAGAATTAAATACTGTGATGAATATTTGTTCTCTTGTTGTACTGTACTTGCATTCAGTTATCGTTGATGAAATTTACGAGAGAATAAAACGAATGCATGTGGCATGGTATTTAATAGTCTGATTATTGACAATGCTGCAATCGCTCTGTATTAAACAAGGTTTATGAAATAACCGTGTTCATTGAGTGAGATATTCAAATTAATTAATTAGTTACAACTAGCATAGACGGAATTACAAAGCTGTTACCATGTTTCCATGCGTGATTATGGACTGTCATTTTTCACACATATTTCAATGACAGGATCACCATTTCACAAGATGATGGTATGTGCCATTCACAGAATGTTATCAGCAGTCCAAAAGTGTAATCAGTACTGCCCTTATCTTCTACCAACTCGCCATTTTTAAGTGATGTTACCAATCAATGCTATCAAAAGACGTAGCGACGTTCAAACATTTAATTAGGTAGAGAAAATTACCCAGGCCAAAGAAAATAGTTAGTTCTACTGAATGTCTGAATGAACGACGCAGTGGGTGAAGGTAGTCTTAATACCGTTAATTATAAGAGATAGTCAAATGAAAACCGGACACAGTCCACGAGACAGCTAATCTCACTATTGATAAGTTTCGATACTTTCACCGCTGTGGTAGGAAACGGCATATGGATGGATGGATGGATGGATGGAGAGGGTTGTATGGGCGCACGACGGCAAGGTCTTCAGCGCCCGCTCAGTAACATATTGACACGGGTGTCAAGAAAAGACTCAGAACCGTAAGATAAAACAGAACGTAGAACACAGGTAACAAGCTTGGAGAAGTATGTGCCTACTCACACCGAAGCGTGGGACGAAGCATGTCGTCAGCAGTAAAACATGGACAACACAGGAAGAAAGTGGTATAGGGAGCTAAAACAATATAGCAGATGGAAGTGGCTGGCTGACCGCAAGGAAAAAAGGGAGGAGCCAGCCACTTTGTAATACACGAAAACCTCCAGCCTAAAAGTTTTGGCCAGAGTCCAGACACATCACAAGTGCCACATCGCAGGTACATGTAGTTGTTGGGTTATGACTGTTGTTGTTGGCAGAATGGTCTAGTGTGTTCCTCCAGTTGTCATACTAGCGTAGGGATTCTTGAGAAGCACTGCAATATTCTTCGTGCAGATCGGATCTTTCACCATGCGATTTTCACATGTTTGGCGACTTGAAGAAAGACATCCATGGACGTCGGTTTCAGTCAGACGTAGAAGTGCAAGAGTGGGTGCGGTTGTGGATCCGTCAGCGGCTGACCGGTTTATGCGAAACGGGAATGACAGTTCCGTCTGCCATTGGGATAAACGTCTTAGCGTGAGTGTTGATTCCTTTTGAATGGATCCATCCCATGGTTCCGTTGTGGGGGGGGGGGTGTTCAGATTTCATTTGACTGCTGCAATGGTCATTCTGAGTTGGATTATTAGCGATAAATGACGATCTAAAAGAGGATGGAGAAGTCTGGAAGCAGTAGATCGTATATGACTGACTAGGATAACAACAGGGACGATGACAGGGACGCCAACAATGATGACCAATGAAACCATTATCATTCCTGGAACTTCTCCGAAACGTCACCCCATACCAGACAAATATTTTGACACATCCTTCTCCTGTTTCAGGCTACTTACATATTGTAATAGACCTAGAAATATTAAGGCACTAATAAATTAAAATAAAAATTTAAAAAAATATCACCACATCTTTGGTGTTAAGTTTTAATTGTTCTCCAATAGTCAGACTTTACTTCTACTTCTCAAAGTAACCCTGCTCGCAACGGGCACAGTGGTTACTGGCATTGTGTTGCAATTGGTTCAGTCCCTCTAGGAATGATAACTCTCTTGATTTGTCCTTCCTCATAGAGGAACTTTCCTCATAACCTAATATGGCGGAATATTGACCATAAAATTTCTTAGTACTTCTCTAGAAACACTCTGAATAGTTTACGTAGTAAAAGCGTTTTCAGTGCCACGGTATGCTCGCATTTAAGAAAAGGCCCTCTGTCCCCTATGGTTGCTGATACAAGCAATACCCCAGCTCCCGTGTATTTCGGATCATCTTTCTAAAGTCCCACTACAGCCGTTCTCGCACGGGACATCAAGGAGAACGGAAAGGGGAAGTGCTGCTCAACGAATTCTGTGACGTCAGGAATAGATTTTCACGTTTCCGGCCATTCCACACTTTAAATATAGAATCTGACACGTCAGATTTTTGCAGCGTGGAGAGTAGCGTGACCAATGACACTCTAGAAGGTTTTCTAAAACACAGTCAGAACAAAGGTGACACCATATTTGACTACGTTATACGTGTCTGGTGGTTCCTATGTTATAATTAACGTGCTTTGAATAAGGACTTAGCATCAGCAGACTGACAGTGTCTTCAAGAAACACGGCTTTCAAAACGATTTGTTTTAATAAAATAACAGGACACGAAATGTCAGTGGTTAAAGGCTTATTGTATATGGTACTTTTCATGTTATATTTTTGCACGATGAATTTACGCCGTTTGGGGGCATCGTAGCACTGAGTATTTATCAAAAAACACGTCGCTGTTGCTGCGAATTGTTATAATTAACTATCAGATGATCTATCAGCGGTTAAAAGCTTTGGAAAGATAGAAGACACAAACTGCAGTAGTATTCTATCAAGGTGTAGAGTATGGTGATGGGGGCAGTGACAGGGAAGATCTGTGGTTCGCTTTCTGAAAATTTTTCTATCACTACCTTTTTTTTAAGAGGCCTGGGTGGGATTCTCATTCATTTGATAGAAGTATGTTCTGGAATATTTGATGTTGTGTAAAAATACCGGTGCCCTCCGTTCAGGAGTGAATTTTAGATTTCGTGAAAATGTGAGTGATCACGGATCAATAAAAAAGAAGGCTACGGCCTGTCGCTGGCTACTCCATCGCAGTTCAATGTAGTACAGGCGAAAGAACATGGTCAACATGTGTATAATGGAGCAAATGTGCTTTTTAATAGACACAGTGAAAGACGGGCAGCGTTTGCATAATGTTGAAAGCAGGAATTGTCACAATAAGCAATGATAACCGAGGAGATTTAGTTGTATGTGAAGAAAGGAAAATCCGTTAGAATACTGTTTACAACTTCAAGAAGATATTTACACTGAAAAGCCAAAGAAACTGATACCTGCCTAACAGCGTATAGGGGTCCTGCGAGAGCGCAGAAGTGCCGCAACACGACATGGCATAGACTCGACTAATGTCTGAAGTAGTGCTGGAGGGAAGTGACACCATGGATCCTGCATGGCTGTCTATAAATCCGTAAAAGTACGAACTGGGTGGAAGTCTCTTCTGAACAGCATGTAGCAAGGCATCCCAGATTTGCTAAATAATTTTTGAAGGACATCATCTTTACGCCAGTTGAAACTTACTTAAATCTTGATAACCTACCATTTTAGAAACAATAACCGATCTAACAACTGTGCCAGACACTTGTTGTTTTTCTGCCTGTTTATATACCTCTGTATTTGCATACGCATGCCTTTGAGTTTCTTTGGCGATCCACTGTATACATGTATAACATGTTTAAAGTTAATATAGCTAACAAATGCCACTGGAGAACACAGCGGTGGTAAATCAGGTTAAGGAAGCATATTCCGTGTAGCGTAAGATTTCATTCCTGAGCGTGTACCATATTCACTGGAAACTGCAAATGTATAGGTAAGTTTCAGGATGAGAGACACATCTCTTTAGCAGTCTGCTGTACCACAATAAGCTCTGGCGTGGCAGCCTGACATTCTCATGAACTGTGTGGTGGCTACTTTCTAACGTCGTAAGGAATGAGAGAGAGTGGCTGAGGACAGGTGAGTGGAACAGAGAGGATGTAACCGTACTACAACGTATTCTACCTTTCAAAACCGGTATTGTTTAATATTTAACAATTAATGTCGCAAGTATACCCTACTGGGAGAGGCGTCTAGAGTGGCTTTAGTTTTACTGCTAGCTGGTGTCTTTTAAAACACGGTTATATTATAGAAAACTGTTTCGATTACTTTGCAATATTGGTTTCTAGTCACCAGAGACGATCGCTGTTCCATGACTCGTTCTTACTTACAGAGAATATAGGTCTCTCTCTGTGACACCTCAGATCTGTCGAATACTAAGCCGTGATTATTTTAACACTTTTCAGGAACGCATATCAGCTGACAAATAGAGATAAGAGCAGGATGTTATTTTTCTGCCTTTGTTCGACGAATAGACAAACAACTAATAAAATTTGACAGCTGCAGCACCAGCTGTAAAGCCGAATCGAATAGTAGCCGAAACAATCCATTCGTACCCGCACGAAACACGTGCGCTGGAAACTGAGGCTTTGCAGTGCGCCTTTACATCAGACGTAGACGTGGTTTTGGGTGCCCTTGGGGCCGCTGTAATGATTGCCTACCTAGGTATCCAAGCACGCGGTGCGGCAGAGTGCTGTGTGACGCGGACTAAAAACACAGACTCCACCATCAAAAGCAGTCTCTCCTCCCAGGCAGCAGCCTCAAGTTTGCTAATTACAGGCGAAGCACCGCGCCAGCTTCAAAGGCAGCCGACCGGTTTTCGTCGGAGCTGTGTCAAGACTACTAGGACTGCCGATAGTTGTAAGGGATTTGACACGAAAGTCAGGAAACACCATCAAAGGACTTCAGAGGCAACTGGAACCGAATCATGGGCTGAAACTCGCAGAATTTCAACATACAGAAAATAAACTGCGGAGAACAATCACCTCCATCCAGACTCGACATTTACGTACATACATACACCGCGAGCCGCCGTATGGTGTACGGCGGATGGTGTCATTCACATCTTCTAGTCATCTTCTTTCTTAATCTAATTCAAAATGGAGCGAAGGAAGAACGATTGTCTGCATGCATCCGTATGGGCTTTAATTTCTCTCATCGTCGTGGTCCTAGCGCGAAATGTACGTTCGTGACAGTAGAATCGTTTTGCCTTAGAGTTCACGAAGCCTCTCCGTAACACCCGCGTCTTGATCGAACCTGTCTGTAACAAATCTAGCATTTCGCCCGAGAATTGGCTCGATGTCTTCCTGCAATTCGACCTGGCGGGGTTACCAAACACTCGGTGATATTTAATGGGTCGTACAAGGTTTCCCTATCCGTTGTCCTTTGTAGAAAAGCTAAACTTTCCTAAAATTCTCCCCCTAAACCGAAGTCGACCGTTCCCGTTCTCTTCTACCTTCCTTAAAAGTGCTTCCATTTCACATCTTTTTGCATCGTTACGCCTAAATATTCAATCAATTTAACCTTGTCAAGCAGAGCACCTTATTGTTTTTCGTAATTATCTGTATTAACATCGCTATCGAACACAGACAAAAAATTATTTGCGTGAAATAAAAATTATTTGGAAATGCAGAGCCAGAAACAATCGGAAAAAGTTAATATGAGACTGCGCTGAAGAATTAAGAGATATTTTAAAGATAGAATACCTTTGAAGGCAACTAAGTAGTAGATGCCGGGAATGAAAACAAAATATGTAGAGTACTCTGACACGGAACTCGACTGAAATAGTGGGTGCAGTTAAAAAAGCATGATGCGAAATGAAGGAAGTAGGAAATGACTGTTTAGACATTCAGATACAAAGAAGGGAAGCAAAGTAATATAAGAAAACGGATTTTATTCATGGCAAAATAACGGGAACGATCTTTAGAGGTACGAAGTGAAATGTAATTGCAGACTAAACCAAGGAAGTTAATGAGAATTTTCGTGATACCAGAATCAAGAAATCTGACAAAAATTGGATTTCTTCAGGAAGGGTTACTAAACTTAAGGGTAATAATTGAAAAATAATAAAAGTCCGAGATAGAAATAATGTTTAAATATTGTTGCTAAATTCTGGAGAACCTAATGAGTCTTTTGTATTTCAGGTAGTACAGAAGAACCAGATTATACGCCAGTAGATCTCATATGTTGAAGGAAAAAGCCTCATAAGTAATTCCATAGGTTAAATGAGTGGATATGTGTTAGTCGGTAGATCCAAGAAAATAAGAACTTGGCACTAACGAACCACACAGTGAACTTCAGTAACTATCACGGAAATTCTCTTTTAAATGATTGCTGGAAAATCTTACTTTGTTCTTGATAAGTCATCCCTTCACCGAGGAAATTTTGGGTGAATGCCGGAGAGATTTTCGGAAGGGACACTGTATACCCTATAAATAGCTATGTATTATGAGATAGCTTATTCAGGAAGTTTGACGATTAAACGAAGATTTTCTTGTGCTTTTTGTAGATTACAGGCTAATGTATGATTTATTCATCGGGAAGATTTTTGAGGTTTCTAGAATTGGTTAGGTTAAGCAACAAGCTGGTTAACATTGTGAGAGACTGATTTAGAAGCCCGTTAACACACTGAGAGTCTGATTGTGGAGCGGGTTGACATAGTGAGAGTCTGATTAACAAACTCGTTAACTAAGCTAACCTACAGTGTTACATGGAAGTCAAACGTACAGCGCTGGGAAATTCGACCACAACCGACAACCCACGGACGTAGAATTTAGTCCTGTATAGACCACGGCGCCTCGAGGGAGACGGATGCAGCATAATTACCAACCTGAAGAGTTATGTTAATAATCGAATTTAATGAGTACGCCGAGGACTGTTATCGTCCCATGTTAATCGCATACGCCGACAACCGGCACACCTGTAACTTACGTAAATTGAAGGTGGAGGGGGAAGAAAGAAATGGAGAGGAGGACTGGACCCCGGATTTCCTGCTTACTAGGTAGCTGCGTCAACCGCAGTGCCATTCGCAGGCAATGTTCGTCGCAAATGCACGGACTATCCTTGCACGCTCCCCAGACGACCGGCGTTCCCACCCAGCGACACCTACCCGCAATCTCCTACATGTTCTGCATGTTCGCTAATTTTCGACTCCCACAGGAGGTCGAACGACGCGTCCGAATTAAAGGTGGTGGATTTATTGCCATTCGAGGCGAATCAGTTATATGAATGCGTGGTCTCTGTTCTTTCGGACATGAATGCTGTACCTTCAGTGTGGATGCACAATATCGTTCAATAACCTTATCGAACATGGAGGACATAGGCTCGGACTGTGGGTAGGTGGCAATGGGTGGGAGTGTGGGTCGGCGGGGAGTGCGCCGAGATAGTCTGGGCATTTGTGATAAACACTGTACCCGGCTGGTTGGTTGGTTGTTAGGAGGAAGAGACCAAACAGCGAGGTTATCGGTCTCATAGGACTAGGGAAGGATGGGGAAGGAAGTCGGCCGTGCCCTTTCAAAGGAACCATCCCGGAATTTGCCTGGAGCGATTTAGGGAAATCACAGCAAACCTAAATCAGGATGGTCGGATGCGGGATTGAACCGTCGTCCTTCCGAATGCGAGTCCAGTGTGCTAACCCCTACCCGGCTGGCGCCGTGGTTAATGCAATGTCCTGGTAAGAGGGAGATCCCAGCCCGCACACATTTTCACTCGTCGCCGCCGATTGTGTGTAAAATTGCGATGCAGCTAATTTCATAGCCGCGTGGTCTAAGGTGCCTTGTCATGGATGGCGAGGCTTTCCCTCCCCCGTACTCACCGCCGTCGGAGGTTCGAGACCTCCCGCGGACATGGTTCATAGTTGCGTGTGTTGTCCTTAGCAATAAGTTAGTTTAAGTTAGGTTGAATAATGTGTAACCCTAGGCAACAATGACCTCAGCAGTTTGGTCCCATAGGAACGTACCACCACCCTCCCTGTCCGAAAGAGCAGAAACAATACATTCATATACCTCAACTGGATGTGGGCGACTGCCTCGTACGTTTAGTGTGTAGACGTGTGTTTACAACAACGAAGCGCCCCATTTTCGCTTCGGAGACTTCGTAAGCTCTAAAATCAACTAATACAGAAGCAAGAATGCTCATTCAGGCAGAGGTGCCTTTTCTTCACACCAGACAAACATGTGGTCTGTAGGAAAAAAAAATGTAAGGTAATCGCCTTCTTTAGTCGCTCACACATAGAGTTACGTCCGTAGTTAGACACGGTGAACGAAATAGGCTGCACACTCTACATGAATAATACGTATCCTGGAAAATATGAAGGCTTTGAAAATAACAAAAAAGGTTCAAATAGCTCTGAGCACTACGGTACTTAACTGCTGTGGTCATCAGTCCTCTAGAACTTAGAACTACTTAAACCTAAATAACCTAAGGACATCAAACACATCCATGCCCGAGGCAGGATTCGAACCTGCGACCGCAGCGGTCGCGCGGTTCCAGACTGTAACGCCTAGAACCGCTCGGCCACCCCGGCCGGCTGAAAATAACAGTTTACTTCATAGAGGATCCACAGCAAAAATTAATTTTCTAAATAAGAATGATTTAACGATCTGAATGCAGTAAATATGATTGAAATATTCTTTCCTTTCATTCTTCGCTAGCGTATACTTTCGGCTATGTAGAAATTTTCAGGTGTATGTTATAACCCGTCAAACTGACGCATTTGAGATACAGCCAAAGTTTACTTGGTCATACGTTGTTTTAAGACAGTGTAGTGGTATGATTTTGGAATAAACAACATGACTCCAATTGCTTCTTGAATAGCTCTGGCGTAACACACCGCTTGGCTTGGATTTATAAGGCCTGTAGTACTCTGTCTAGGTTCTTTGACAAATCTTGTATCACATGATCACGCTTTAACGTTCACAAAAGATATGAGTGTAAAGAGTACCCTAGCACAGGCCTGTTCACCGATCTGTTAGTGCTGGCTGGAAATGGTAGGGGGCAAGGGAGAAGGGAAGATGAATCGTAGAAAAGGAACCTTGGAAAGGAAAAACAGTTATCAATGAATCTGTGCTACGACCGCTAACGTTGGTTCTATGGAGACGTATCGCTTCGCTATGGCAAATTAATGCCTTTCATGACAAGTAAATTTCCTAAGCCTGTTGCGCTGACAAGAAATGACAATAGAATGAATTTTACATTTATTTTAATTCATGAAGCCAAGAACATGGTACAGCTAACTACGAAAAGTAATGTTCCATACAACTGATGCAGCCTTATTGTGAATGGCATTTTCGGTCACAGTTTACAGAGATATAAATTTGTATTTCATGTCTTCGTGACTATTTTATTTACACGTTACACATCATAGAACTGGTTGTCAATGAATTGTACTTGTTTTGCTTTTCATTAAAACATCAATGTCTTGTCCCAATTTCCCAACGTATCTTTCGAAGATACGCTTTTAACGGAATGTGTACATATTTTTGTTTATACTACACACACCAAAAATGTTTTGAATCACCTCGGTTCCGAGAATTCTGGAACCTGGCAGAAAATTGGAATAGACGTCAACATAAACATCATTGCATGTTGTACCACCATACAGCGAGACCTTCAGATGTGGTGGTCCAGATTGCTGTATATACCGGTATTTCTAATACCCATTAGCACATCATCTTGCATTGATGCATGCCTGTATTCGTCGTGGCATACTATCCACAATTTCATCAATGCACTGTAGGTCCAGTTTGCCTCACTTCTCAACGGCGATTCGGTGTAGATCCCTCAGAGTGGTTGGTTAGTTGGTTGCGTCGTCCATCAACTGCCCTTTTCAATCTATCGCAGGCATGTTTGATAGGGTTCATGTCTGGAGAATATGCTGGCCACTCTAGTCGAGCGATGTCGCTATCCTGAAGGAAGTCGTTTACAAGATGTGCACGATGAGGGCGCGGATTGTCGTCCATGAAGACGAATGCCTCGCCAATATGCTGCCGATATGTTTGCACTATCGCTCGGAGGATGGCATTGACGTATCCTACAGAAGTTACGTGCGTCGGCTCCACATAATGCCATCCCAAAATAGCAGGGATCCTTCATATTGCTGCATCGCTGGACAGCGTGTCTAAGGCTGCCTCCAAAGACGTCTCCGACGATTATCTGGTTGAAGGCATATGCGACACTCATCAGTGAGGAGAGTGTGATGCCAATCATAAGCGGTCCATTCGGCATGTTGATGGGTCCACCTGTACCACGCTGCATGGTGTAGCTGAAAAGATGGATCTCGCCATGGACGTCGGGAGTGATGTTGCGCATCATGCAGCCTATTGCGCACAGTGTGAGTCGTAACACGATGTCCTGAGGCTGCACGAAAAGCATTATTCAACATCGTGGCGTTGCTGTCAGGGTTCCTCTGAACCATAATCTGTAGGTAGCGTTCATGCACTGCAGTCGTAGCTCTTGGGCGGCCGGAGTGAGGCATGTCATCGACAGTTCCTGTCTTTGTGTATTTGCTCCATGTCCGAACAACATCGCTTTGGTTGACTCAGAGACGCCTGAACACTTCCCTTGTTTAGATCCCTTCCCCGCTCAAAGTAACAATGCGGACGCTATCGAACCGATGTATTGACTGTCTAGGCATGGCTGAACTACAGACAACACGAGTCGTGTACCTCCTTCCTGGTGGAATGACTGGAACAGATCGGCTGCCGGACCACTTCCGTGTAATAGGTGCTGCCCATGCTTGGTTGTTTACATCTTTGGATGGGTTTAGTGACATCTCTGAAGAGTAAAAGGAGCTGTGTCTGTGATACAATATCCACAGTCAACGTCCATCTTCAGGATTTCTGGGAACCGGGGTCATGTCAAATTTGTTTGATGTGTGTATTTAGTTTACGTTTAGGTCGTTTATATAAAGGTTATAAACAGTTTAATTTGCTTTTTTATGATGCAGAAATAATTTGAAATTCAAATTACAGATTTCTTGGAAGTTGTTCTACATGTTGATTGTGTGTCCTACCTTTGTTAACACTGTTCTTATAATTCCCATTTGAAATTTTGTTTTCAGACATCACAGCACTTGGAACTGACCACTTGTTTTGATGTCATGTTTTGGTTGACGTTGCTAATTGTTGGATATTATCGCCAACTGCTGAATGTGCTTTTGTGATATATATATAATGTGTGTGTGTGTGTGTGTGTGTTTGTTCTAATGTGGCTGCATGTATTAGTGGAATACTTCTATGATATCATTTCCTTCATTTAGTAGGGAGTCTATATTGGTATGTGTACGCTCAGCAGTGTTTGCTCTTAACAGTGGCTTTCTGGACGTGGTGTTTTCCTCCATTTATATAATTTATTTGTCAAGGTTGAATATTCTGATTATTTTCATACCTTGTTCCATGTTTGTAGGATGATGGTTATTGCGTTTTAAATGCTCTGCAAATGTGGAATGTTTCATGCTTCCAACAACTGATACGTTCTTTGTACCAAATTTGATAATTCCTGCATGCCATTCCTGTGTATTCTGCTTAACATCTTTGACATTCAATTATGTATATTCCTGATTCCTGGAATTTGCCTCTTTTGGTATTTATTTGACTTAAATTTGATCGTAGGGTTTGCACAGTTTTACACGCTATTAGAAAGCCCAGTTTCGCTGGTATATTTGCCACTATGTGTGGTAATTTATGTGTGTTAACCCATAGTGTATTGTCTGCTTCTTTTCTGCGTGCTGTTGTCATTGTGGAAGATTGCTATGTGCGTTTTTGGGTTTGGGGCATATGAGTTTTCCTGCATTCTGGAAATGCTGGATTTGTTGTGGGTGTTTTGCCGCGTGATCCTACTTTTTTGCTTGAATCCGTATACTGCGTGTGTCATGCCTGTTGCTCCTACTATAGTCCAGCTCCTTAGCTGAGTGGTCAGCACATCTGACTGCCTTGCAGCGGGCCTGGGTTCGATTCTCGGCTGAATGTTTGCCATATTCTTTTATTATTGTTATGTCAAGAAAATTTATTTTACCTGCTTCTCCAAGTGTGAATTTTATGTTCTGATGTGCTTTGTTGATTTTCTTGTGGAGTTTATCTAGTTTTTCATTTGGTACATATATCGGTACCATACAAATCGTGTCATCCACGCATCTGTACCAGTTTTTGATTTCAAATCTTTCATCAGTGGCCATCTTTTCAAATACCTGATTTTGTAAATGATTGATATAAAATGTTGTCTGAGGTATGGGCAGTCCATAACTTCGTAATTAATGTTTATCCCCTGACTGGAGGTAGCTTTGTTCGGTTATCAATCTCAGCGTACTTGAGATTTCTGTTAATGCATCTTAGTGTTATTGCTGTTGGATGTAAAATTTCTATGATTTCCTTTATTTCTGTGATGGGATTGGAGGTATACATGTTTTCTATGTCAAATGAAATCTATTATTCTGTGTGTGGTATCTGTATGTTCTGCATGTGTTCCGTTAGGTCTCCTGTGTTTTTCACTGTTTTGTTGTTTTCTGTTTTACAGTCTTTTATGATTATCTTTTGGAGGAATTTGGCCAAGTTGTACGTTGGAGCTTTCCCGAAATTAATAACTCCAATCATTGGTTGATACCGGGCGGGGTAGCAAAGCGGCTAGCTACTGAGCTCACGTTCGTGAGGACGACGGTTCAATCCCCGCGTCCGGCCATCCTGATTTAGATTTTCGGTGATTTCCCTACATCGCTTAAGGCAAATGCCGGGATTGTTCCTCCGAAAGGGTACGACCGCATTCCTTCTCCATCCTTCCCTAATCCGAGCTTGTGCTCTGTCTATAATGACCTCCATGTCGACGAGGCGTTAAACACTAATCTCCTCCTTCCTATCATCGGTGTATTGTGTTTATGATCGTAGTTTGGCTGTGGAGTGTCGGTGTTCGTCATTTCTTCCACGTTATGAAGTATTTCTCTCTATCAGTGAGTGCATGTTCAGTGTTTTTCAGTGCTCATTACAGCTTGCCGTTCACACCACTCATCTCGTACTTAATGTACTCGGTCATGCTGCTCTGTCTGACAATTCTATTCCAAACCAAGATGGAGCTGGTCGCCCTAATAATAGAACTTGCAATTGCTCGTGAAACTATACCAACACTGCATGTTACTAGGTAAACGGAAAGCCGGAATGGTATCCTGGAGCCTTTTCAAGACCCCATCACACAGCAATTTCTAAGCTCCGTATACGGCGCGCTGTTATTGCGGGAAGCAGCTATCAACTTTAGTGTTACGCCTTTGACGTCCGCAGCACCGCACGCCAAATGTTTCGGCGCTCGGTCGTACGGGCAAGCAGCAGCACCAGTTTGTGCTCCAGAGAGCAGCGCCGCACCGCTGTAAAATTGCACTTCGAAATTGGCCCGGAACAGAAACCAGTCCGTGCTCTCCTACCCCTTGCCCCCTAACACCATCGCTCTCTCTCTCTCTCTCTCTCTCTCTCTCTCTCTCTCTTTTTCCCCCCTTCACCCCGCCCCTCTCACTCCCTCCCTCCCACTCTTTTCACACACACACACACACACACACACACACACACACACACACACACACACAGAAGTTTGCGCTTTTGGGCGTAATAGCATCCTAGTACTGAGCGTACTTCAGTGTAAAGAACATACTCATGAGCTATTGAATTAGGAACAATGTTTACTGGCTTGAGTTAGTAGCTTGTAATTGCACCTTATCGTGCATCATATCTACAATTCCGAAACATCAGATACCGGCCGTCAGCTTTGACCCGGACATCGCCATTTCGTCCTTACGCAATATGACGATCTTGACATTACACACTCAAGACACGAACAGACTAAGGCAATGCTATTATAAAGAATACAATCTTGATAATTGGAGCGGGGTGGTGCAGCTGTTACCACATGGGCTCGCATTCGGGAGGATGATGGTTCAATTCCCTCTCTGCTCTTCCAGGTTTAGGCTTTCCATTATTTCCCTAAATTTCCCCGGACAAATGCCGGATGGCTCCTTTCAAAATGGCCCTGATTTCTGTCCTCATCCTTTCGTAATGCGAGCTTTTGCTCTGTCTGTGTTACATCGCTCTCGATGTCATGCGAAACTAATCTTCCTTCCGTCCCTCGAAGTAGAATATGAAACCAACAGGAAAGCATTGGAAGGAGAATCAGCATTGGCCATTTTTTTTATTTTTTTGGTTAAATACGGCCAATGGTGATTCTCCTTCCAATTGCATCCACTATTTGCTCGTGGTGCACAGAACACTCCATGGAGTCGCCAATCAATAACAGGAAACAGATGCGAATTAGGGGTTTTGGACGGGGACGAAGAAAATAAACACTATTTCTAATATGAACTAGGGACCCAAATAAAAACTCACTGCACTATCATAGAAAACTTCACTTTATGAAGACAGCTAGAATCAATCACCAATGCCAAGAAACCGAAATTTCCCATTCTAACTGGTGTCAAAGCACTAACCCCACACGAAATAGCAAGAATGAGCTCCACAATAGCAATGATTCAAATGGCTCTGAGCACTATCGGACTTAACAACTGAGGTCATCAGTCCCCATTAGCAATGAATCTCTACCGTTTCTAACTGTAACTAATAACACAACCCACAAATTCACAAATCTGCTGCGCGGGTGGCCGCACGGTCTTAAGCGCCTTGCACGGACTGCACAGCCCCTCCCGCCGGAGGTTCGAGTCCTCTTCCGGACATGAGTGCGTGTGTTGTTCCGAGCGTAAATTAGATTAAGTTGTGTATAAGTCTGGGGACCGATGACCTCAGCAGTTTGGTCCCTTAGGACTTCACACATACACATCACATAAGATTCTACTAACATCAGATTCAGTATACAACAAAACACACTCTTGCACGTAAGTTAAACACACACACACACACACACACACACACACACACACACACAATACTTCTAACAATACAAAAAGGAAACATAAAAGTGTACTTACCAAGCAATCAGTCGACACACAAATATAGACTGTCAACAACACACAAGAACGTAAATTTACTAACAAAACACACACAGATACTTCCCCGCAAAAAAGGCACTTGACATACTCTTGAAGCAGACTAGCAGCTGGAGTAATCGTTGTCGTCATTTTGTCATCACTGTTTATGCAACGACCTATGAGTGATTTTCCTCGTTTTATCCAAAACTGATCACATATGCTAAGCAAGTACTAAAACTCCAGCCATCAACAACACCACGAAGTAACAATTTCCGAACTGAAAACAAACCTGTATCAAGTAACTACCGAAACACAGATGATTTAAAATTACGTTCTACTGCAATTTCAAAAGAACTTCAAATATTTATCGAAAATTGTGAAAAAATAATATAAATTAAAAATATTGGCCCTCGATATTGCCATTTTGATATCGACCTGTCAGTATACCATGAAGAAAATATTGCCGATGTAAGTCGATATTTTATCAGGGAAATACGGAAATATCGATATTTTATCAACGGCCCCCACTCAGCACTCACCATCGGAAACAACAAAGCAACACTGAATACATGACGTAATCACATGTGTCATTCAGAATCAGCTCGACTCAAAAGCCAGTTGTGTCAGAATCATTACTGCTGTCCGAGTTAGCCGGCCAGAGTGGCGAAGCTGTTGTAGGCGCTACAGTCTGGAACCGCGCGACCACTACGGTCGCAGTTTCGAATCCTGCCTCGGGCATGGATGTGCGTGATGTCCTTAGGTTAGTTAGGTTTAAGTAGTTCTAAGTTATAGGGGACTGATGACATCAGAAGTTAAGTCCCATAGTGCTCAGAGACATTTGAACCATTTTTTGTCCGAGTTAGCAGTTCTCTGTATTGAAAAAAATGGTTCAGATGGCTCTGAGCACTATGGGACTCAACTGCTGAGGTCATTAGTCCCCTAGAACTTAGAACTAGTTAAACATAACTAACCTAAGGACATCACAAACATCCATGCCCAAGGCAGGATTCGAACCTGCGACCGTAGCGGTCTTGCGGTTCCAGACTGCAGCGCCTTTAACTGCACGGCCACTTCGGCCGGCTCTCTGTATTGAATTTTGCACACTGTATACCCCCAAATCACATACAAATTTAACCATGTATTTCTCCTACTGTGCAATACACACACAATAAGTAAAATGTCATTTGCTATCAGTCATCGTTTTCCAATATTAATGACGTGTACTGTACGAATCCGACTGCATGGCTCACTGTCGGATGAAATGCGGCACTTCGAGGCCTAACAACATGGCTGTATTCTCATGAGCGAGCCAGGTAACTATATTATGTGATATGGCGTGAAGAAAGGGAGGGGATCTGTTCCTAAGTTCATACTGTGGCATTTCGAGAACTACGTTTGGCATACTGTCATGTTGGAGGTACAATTCCCTTACAGGGTCTCGCACCTGAGAGACAATACGTTTCACGGGTACATTTCATTTCACTTAATCCTACGCAAGAGGTTAGATGCAACACCCTTCTGTTCGAGACGGAACGACTGGCTCAGGTGATTATTGACGTACTGGTGCTCTGCCACAGACGTGTTTCAATGTGCACCACGGACTCATCTCTACAGCTGATATGTGTCTATGCGCCGGTCTATTGGCCCATGCCTCTCCGTATGCCACGTTGTACTTCCCCACACACCGATTGGTTAATGCACTTAAACATGTGACTGCATATCTTGGGCTCACAAAAGTTAGGTTGCCATTTCCGAATACTGCCGAATCGAAATTAAGGAACGAACACAACTCATTCCTGAAACTGACTATAGCAGTTTTGATATGAAATTATTAATGAGTTAACAGTGTTACTGATTTTCACGGAAACAATACATTTGTTGTGTAATTTAGTAGGTTGAAGTGAACTTTATTATGAAATAATACAGTCGCTCGTTGAATTGGTTAGACTTAATTGGAAAACCAGTTGATAACAGCAGTGGCATAAATGCTGTAACTACTGCGTGTACAAGTCGATCGTAAGTTTGTATTGTGCTGGTTGAAGCAAATATTCACTGCGATTACTGAATTTAGAGTGCCTGAATCATTACTCACTAGCTTTGAGCGAACACTCCTAATACAACCAAACTTACTGTGGCAACCGTAGCTCTGAAATTATCTTGATCACTACAGTGCTTATCATAATAACAGACATTACATTTTTTTTTAATCTGAGGATGTTGCAGAGAGATCGAAACACGACATGTTATTGAAAATGTACAACTGGGACTGAAGAATATATGAGAGTTGTCTGAAATGTCAGTGCAGTTGCTGATTCTCTCGGGACGAATATGTCGAGTATAGCGTTTTCTAAACGTTTGTGCGAATGGTGTAAGTCAGACGTGCAATGATACCAGCTTGGTATTCAGTTAGTTGGATGTGGGAAACCGCCTAAAAACCGCATCCAGTCTGGGTGGTACACCGAGCGTATTCGTTTCGATCCAGGGCTGGCGCATCTCCCAAATCCCGGAAGTGGCGGTCTAACACGCACAGCTATCCAGTCTGGTCCGTTTGATAGCAAAATTACCTAATGTTGTCACAAGGAACAAAGGGCTTCACAATTTAAATCAATGACCACTCTCGTGTCAATCTTGCCGAATTACGATCCTAGCGCCATTGAATACTGTAATTTTCTGGAGAGGATAGTCGGCAGCGACAGTTTTGCAGAACTACTCCAGACGCGGTGTTTGCTACAACTCAACGGCCAGTTCAATTTCTTCTCAACCATCTCACACTCAAGCACACCAGTTTCCAATGTAATTTGTAGTTAACTTTGCTACATCGTACTCAGTTATTACAGTAGTTAAATAATAACGTCAATAGCATTTACTTTTTTTTAGTGCACTTCACTGAAAGTATACAAGAATGATGAATCTTACTACGTAACTTTATACGAGGTGTTTCCGTAAGTGCGTGAAAAAATTTAACAGGCCGTGGAGGACGTTAGATTGAAGAATTTGAGCTACGGAACCTGGGGTCAGAGAAGGCAGCTTAAGGAAATAATCGGAATAAAATTACACTACTGTGTACTTTTTTATTTACATTAGTTACAGTTAACGGCAAATACTATAACTAACACAATGAATGTACCATTTGTACTGTATTTTAGGCGTACAAGATTTTGACGCACCCTGGTGTGTTTCAAATCACATCACAGGCACTTGGGAACTAATTCCATCTCCGTTCCACTGGGGTCTTTAGATATCCCCACAGGAAATAATTAACTGGATTCAAGTTAGGTGACCTCGCAGGCCATGGAATGGGACCTCCGTTTCCAATTCAGCGACCAGGAAACAGAGCATTGAGATGCTTGCGGACATCCAACCTGGAGTGAAGCGGTACATGGGCACGTTGTATCTATCTATATCCTCTCACGAGTAGCCAAGGCGACAATGTGAATATGATACAACAGAGCCATCTTCTGGACAAGTTAAGTAAACAAAACCTGCATATGACTTACTAGCAATCAGGCTCGTCGTTCTTCTTTTCTTGCAGGAAATAAAGAATGGACGTGTAAACAAACAGCACATTACGCGTAAACGTGTACACTTGTTAGTTGTAAATAAGCTGGAAAACAGTAATGCTCGACAAAGCTGTACGCGAGTTTACTTCCATATCTCCTTGGCTCCTCCGACCCCAGGTTAACTATCTCAAATTGTTCAGTGGAGCATTCTCTTTGTCCTATTACATTTTTCCACGCTCTTACGGAAAGACGCTGTATTTGAGAACCAGTCAAAAAATAAATTACGCACCACTCACACTGTGTTGAGCTTTCCACCGTGAGAGGTAGCGAGTGGAGTTACACATGGTGACGACAGCTTGTACGTTCCACGGAGAAACAGTAGTTCTGGGTGGTACCCTCGCTAGTTGTTTGCTGTTATACAACACACAGTTTTCTGGTACATCCTGCAACAGCTGGTGGCAACCCTAGTCAGTTACACATTGTTGCATTCACAGTTTATTCCCTCAAAGATAGTTTAGCAGCAGGAACGCCGCTAAGTGTGCACCATTGAGATAAGTGGTGAAGCGTTTCCTTGTCTTTCGAGAAGTCGTGGTGTCACGCCAAGTCTCACACCCTGTTTTGGAGAAATCCCCCCCCCCCCCCCCCCCCCGCCGGAAACCGAGTTAAATTGCGCGGCTGTAGAGAATTACCTGAACTGCTACACTTGCGGAATAGTGTTATGGGACACCAATTACAACATGGGGTGCTAAATGCCCTACAGTTGTCTAACAGCAATCACCAAGATCCCGGGTTTTGAGCACTGTTATAGCGACCGTATACTGCTAAATCTAAACAGCTTACTTTAGGAACAGGTGGCAGATTATAATCGATTAAGTGTGTTGATCCATATTCCATTTAACTCATGCTTTTATGAATACATATGTCCTGATTTTTAATTCTATGTATTATTGAAGTTCATACGATCCCGAGATCATCTCTGATTATTTTACTTACTTTTGTGGGAGATAATATGTCTTGCAGTAAGAAATACAATGTGTCGTCTTCAGTTTACAACAGAGGGCCACATTTTATAGTCACTTGCTTTAAAATCCGTTCAGTCTTTCATACACTACTGGCCATTAAAATTGCTACACCAATAAGAAATGATAAACGGGTATCCATTGGACAAATATATTATACTAGAACTGACATGTGATTACATTTTCAAACAATTTGGGTGCATAGATCCTCAGAAATCAGTACCCAGAACAACCACCTCTGGCAGTGATAACGGCCTTGATACGCCTGGGCATTGAGTCAAACAGAGCTTGGATGGCGTGTACAGGTACAGCTGCCCATGCAGCTTCAACACGATACCACAGTCAATCAAGAATAGTGACTGGCGTATTGTGACGAGAGCCAGTTGCTCGGCCACCATTGCCCAGACGTTTTCAATTGGTGAGAGATCTGGAGAATGTGCTGGTCAGGGCAGCAGTCGAACATTTTCTGTATCCAGAAAGGCCCTTACAGGACCTGCAACATGCGGTCGTGCATTATCATGCTGAATAGTAGGGTTACGCAGGAATCGAATGAAGGGTAGAGCCACGGGTCGTAACACATCTGAAATGTAACGTCCGCTGTTCAAAGTGCCGACAATGCGAACAAGAGGTGACGTGAGACGTGTAACCAATGGCACACCATACCATCACAACGGGTGATACGCCAGTATGGCGATGACGAATACACGCTTGCAATGTGCGTTCACAACGATGTCGCCAAACACGGATGCGACCATCAAGATGCTGTAAGCAGTGTGGTGTCACCGCCGGACACCACACTTGCTAGGTGGTAGCCTTTAAATCGGCCGCGGTCCGGTAGTATACGTCGGACCCGCGTGTCGCCACTGTCAGTGATTGCAGACTGAGCGCCGCCACACGCCAGGTCTAGAGAGACTTCCTAGCACTCGCCCCAGTTGTACAGCCGACTTTGCTAGCGATGGTTCACTGACAAATTACGCTCTCATTTGCCGAGACGATAGTTAGCATAGCCTTCAGCTACGTCATTTGCTACGACCTAACAAGGCGCCATTATCATTTGCTATTTATCTTCTGATGCATGTACCGTCAGACCGATGTTCACCAATTATGGATTAAAGTTAAGTATTCAAGAAGCTACGTACTTTACTTGCTAGTATAACTCCTTTAACTGTTCCAGACCTCACGCCAGCCTGCGTGAGCTTAAACGCGTGCCTTTCGGCTACCCGTCATTGTGGATTGGCTGTCTTGCCAGTCCACAACAAGCAGTACCTGGATTCATCCGAAAAAATGACGTTTTGCGATTCGTGCACCCAGGTTCGTCGTTGAGTACACCATCGCAGGCGCTCGTGTCTGTGAGGCAGCGTCAAGGGTAGCCGCAGCCATGGTCTCTGAGCTGATAGTCCATGCTGCTGCAAACGTCGTCGAACTGTTGGTGCAGATGGTTGTTGTCTTGCAAACATCCCCATCTGTTGACTCAGGGATCGAGACGTGGCTGCACGATCCGTTACAGCCATGCAGATAAGATGCCTGTCATCTCGACTGCTAGTGAAACGAGGCCGTTGGGATCCAGCACGGTGTTCCGTATTACCCTCCTGAACACACCGATTCCATATTCTGCTAACAGTCACTGGATCTCGACCAACGTGAGCAGCAATGTCGCGATACGATAAAGCACAGTCGCGATAGGCTACAATCCGACCATTATCAAAGTCGGAAACGTGATGGTACGCATTTTTGCTCCTTACACGAGGCATCACAACGTTTCACCAGGCAACGCTGGTCAACTACTGTTTGTGTATGAGGAATCGGTTGGAAACTTCCCTTTTGTCAGCACGTTGATAGTGTCACCATCGGCGCCAACCTTGTGTGAAGGCTCTGGAAAGCTAATCATTTGTGTATCACAGCATCTTCTTCCTGCCGGTTAAATTTTGCGTCCTTAGCACGTCATCTTCGTGGTGTAGCAATTTTAATGTCCAGTAGTGTAGTAGTGCCCACTGAAGACGTTGCACTGTGTGTTGGAGTTGCAGAGAGACAGCAGTTTATTAAAGGTACCCACATTCCTACCCGCCTGAGGAACATGTTGTTAAAGTACCCTGTCGGAAAGCAGCATTTGTGAAGCAATGGTTTGTGGGCAGTAACATTTCTGAAATGAAGTGGCCTTTCCAAATTACAGACCTAAACTCTCGATGGAGAACCTTTTTGGGCGAGTTAAAACGTCGATTTCGCTCCAGACCTAGAGCTTAACATCGCTTTCTTCTCTAGTTTCAGCTCTAGAGGAAGAATGGACCACCATTCATCCAGAGACATTTAGAGATCTCATTCAACGTGCCCCCAGCAGAGCACAAGCCGTAACAAAATCGAAGGGTGGACACACCCCGTATTAATAATTTCCACTGGTAGGTGTCAGAATACGTTTGATTAAATAGTGCTGTCCTATGGGTCTCCAGTTTCACTTCGTCCAGTGCGACACGGTTAAAATTTTCAGTGCATTATACCTAATATAAATCTAAGTGCAATCAGAAAAATTCCGAGATTCGACCACGGAACTATCGCTAAATATCCAGGTTCCATGTATTTTCGAACAACTTGTGCTGACAGTCTCCACCTAGACACAAGATGTCAATAGGTCAAAACACACAAATATGCCAACTTTCCGCAGAAGCAAACTTGGCTTCAATTAGTCCTCATCAAGACTTGTGACTTTCGTTAACAAATACCTCCAACCAGCCAAATGTTCCACTATTTGGTAGGAAACATATTGGAATCTCGTCCTTACGAACAGAGCCGAAATTCTCGTTCATGATACGAGAAATAACTTTTCGGTACACCGTGCTGAGGGCATCAGAAAGCCCTTGCGAACACTTCGTGCTTCCCTCATTGGCATAATAACGTTATCTATCACTTAGGACTTTTCTTATCCGATATGATACAAACATTAAAATATCCAGTCCATCTGATTGGCCCCTACGAGGTGCCCAAGCAACAGACTATAACAATTCGCAGGCACCAAGAGGTTCCACGAACTTTTATTTTAATAACTATCATTTAGTATCTATCTAATTACAACTAAATGAAACGAATTATTCGTACTTTACGCATCTCGCTATTATTATTTTTGAGGCATCTTCAGTGGCCTGAAGTATATAGATATTTGTGTTTACGATACTTCATTTTAAATAATGGACATCGTGAGTTGCTGTTAAAACAGTTTTGACACTCCAGAATTAGATTTTCACTCTGCAGCGGAGTGTGCGCTGATATGAAACTTCCTGGCAGATTAAAACTGTGTGCCGGACCGAGACTCGAACTCGGGACCTTTGCCTTTCGCGGACAAGTGCTCTACCAACTGACCTACCCGAGCACGACTCATGCCCCGTCCTCACAGCTTTACTTCCGCCAGTAGCTCGTCTCCTACCTTCCAAACTTTACAGAAGCTCTGCTGCGAACCTTGCAGGACTAGCACTCCTTAAAGAAAAGGATATTGCGGAGAAATGGCTTAGCCACAGCCTAGGGGATGTTTCCAGAATGAGATTTTGCACTTGCCCGCGAAAGGTAAAGGTCCGGAGTCGAGTCTCGTCCCGGCACACAGTTTTAATCTGCCAGGAAGTTTCAGTTTTGACGCTTCCTGATTTTCTGCGACTTAAAATTTCTGCTCACTAATTTCGCAGATACTGCTCTACACTAGAACTTGTTCCGGCTTTTTAACTGTTCTGCTCATTTCGAAACGAAATTTCATTTAGTCAGGAATGGAAAACGCTACTCACTTCTTTCTTGTATGTTTTTGATATTGTTGCAGTTTATTGCCAACTGTCGAGTGTGTGTGTGTTTGTGTGTGTGTGTGTGTGTGTGTGTGTGTGTGTGTGTGTGTGTGTGTTTGTGTGTGTGTTTGTGTGTGTGTGTGTGTGTGTGTGTGTGTGTGCGTGTGTGTGTGTGTGTGTGTGTGTGTGTGTGAGTTTTGTTGTATGTTGTATGTTAACCGGGGACCTAGAAACGACGGAGAGGCGGGGTTATTGTGCGGTTCGGTCCCCGGACAATTCCCCCAAGGAACATCTCACACCAGACGAGTGTAACCCCTATGTTTGCGTGGTAGAGTAATGGTGGTGTACGCGTACGTGGAGAACTTGTTTGCGCAGCAATCGCCGACATAGTGTAGCTAGGGTGGAATAAAGGGAACCAGCCCGCATTCGCCGAAGCAGATGGAAAACCGCCTAAAAACCATCCACAGAATGGCCGGTTCACCGGACCTCGACACAAGTCCGCCGGGCGGATTCGTGCCGGCGACCAGACGCTGCTTCCCACCTCGGAAACTTGTTCGTTAGACGGCTCGGATAACCGGGCGGGCCGTGTGTGTGTGTGTGTGTGTGTGTGTGTGTGTGTGTGTGTGTGTGTGTTACTTACAGTACTTTTTTAATTTATCATTTTTTACTAGGTTCAGCAGAGTTTGTGATGGTATGTGTTTGGTTGATTACCACCTGCTTGTTCCATGCAATGCCTTTTTTTAGTGCTCTACTGGAAATCGCGTTCTGCGAGATTTTTCCAAACACGTGCTGTCATGGCACATTCAGTATCCCTTAAGTCAGCATAGCAGGCTCCGACCACAAATCGCTTTAGACACGCTACGGAAAAGCCATGCGTTCAACTCGTGGCTGGACAAAGTCCGTTACCGCGGGGTGGCTTCCCAATAGACCAAGAGTTGGACAACATGGCGCGCCTAGGAATGATAGACTGATGCGTGAACATTAGAGCTTATCACAAACTGTGAAAAAGAGTGTGTCGTATGGCAGGCACCCACGTTCAGATCGCAGTCGGAACAACGTCGTTGGCTAGGACGCTCTCTCTCTGTCTCTCTCTCTCTCTCTCTCTCTCTCTCTCTCCAGCACGGCACTTGTTTGTAATTAAGATGCTGATAAGCTAGTATATCTGGAAAGGCAAATGCAGAGAGTCAGTCTAGATAAAAATAAATAGTCAGTGAAATGACATGGAAAGAGAATACGGGTTTTTATTTGATGATTATAATATAAAATCTCCAGCAGCAGAAATGGTGTAACGGCAGTAGGATTCCTCATGAAAGGAAAGATACGGCAGAGAGTGAGTTACTTTTAGTAGTTCAATGATAAGATTATTCGCATCGGAATCAAAGGTAACCAGCGCCTACACAGATGTCACATAAAGAAGGTGAAGAAGTAAAGTGTCTATAAGAAGATACTGAAGAAATTCACAATGTAAAGAGAAATGAAAATTTAATAATCAATAGTGATTGGAATGCAGTGATAGTACAAGAATAGAAGGCAAAGCTATAGGAGAATTTGGGCCTCGTTAACATTTCTAAAATTTATATAGTTTAAATAAAACATTACATTTTCACTGTAAAAATAATATATGAAAGACTAACTGCGTTATGCAATAAAGTTACGCTGATAATAATGAACACACTGTTCAAAAATATCAAGAAGAGGACGTGTTGTAAGGTGTCAGGCAAATCCAACACCTTCCATGAAAACCCTGACATGATAAGTATGTCACATAGCTCTGAATAAATCGTGACATTAAATTAACCAAAGTAATACGAGTAACGAGTGAGCAAATGGAATACCACAGACTAAGACAAGAATGCCTAAATGCATGTGATACCTTCCCACCGTGAGACAGACGCAGTTCCGAGGGGAGAAATGAGAAGAAGCCGAGAGCAGAACCGTGTTAAGCTGGAAGGCCCTACGATAAGGGACGGACACCCACGTCGCCAGCTAACCGACAGGACCACCCCCAGCCCATGTTAAAAGGTAGAGCCCTCCAGAAGAACAGTATAGATCTTACAATAACACTAAAAGGGCCACACCAGCTGCAAGTTTTAGCGTGAGACTTTTTCGTGTCTCCGTTACGTTGCAAACGTTAAAAACATTGCACCACCACGAAACGTACAACGTTTCTCATTGGACAGACAGAATTTTTGTAGGCGGAGCTTAAGGTTAACACTGAGACCCTGATTGGTCAGATGAAAACACAGCCAGATAGTTTTTTTAAACCAACTTCGGTAAATTGTAGTAAGGAGAAGTTAGAGAGAGTTGTTCCCGAGACGGCGAGATGTGAGGAGCTGCGCCGCCCTGACGCTGCCTAACCAACGACAAGGTAATGAACGCACGCGATGCCACATTTTTGAGCGCATAAGGCTTCTCTGAGAACTGCAGAAGTCTCATCTGTTACATCCCCTTTTTGCGTAATACTAGTGTCGATCGTCAATTGAAGCTCATGGTATTCACATTTGCTACGTAAGTTAAAATCTGAAACGCGATGATTTTTCTGTTATATAATTATTGAGAAGCCAAATCAGCCACTGTAATTTACGACAAGTTAGATAAGTAATTAAAGATGATTGAGGGTCACTGTAGACCATTTTGATAGTTTTCTCTTTTTTGATACTTAATTTAAACCTAGATTATAGATGTGATATGGCATAGGTCATCCTTCGATCCATTGTAGAACTTGGAAACCCATTCAGGGAATATTCGTTCACATTTTTGTTGAACGCAGTTGGTTTTTATCATCCTGTATTAAAACATTTCCTTTTATCAATAGTGCAATTTATAAACAATGTTTTGTGAGTAGAATAAAATTTCCAATGGTAAACTTAACTGCTTTTTCGACGTTATTTTACCAGCTAACTAAAAATAGGAAAGCCTTGAACCCCTTGAACTAAATTTAGTTAGTATTAAGATTTTTTTACAGGGAGTGCAGCGGAGCTGACGCTGAAATCATGAAGTATTTGGTTATATCATCGCTAGTCTCACTGAACTCTTCTGAACTCTACATGTCATGTGTGGTCTGGCATCTCCTTACCAGCAACAGGTCCCAGGTTCAAACTAGTCAATTCCCTAAAAAACACGCTCAGAGCGTCGTTGCGCGAAAGTAGTAGGGAGACACGACTTAGAACAACAGACACCACGCAGAATGTTAGAGTATACTTGGAAAATTCCTGTGGACATGTAATGATTTCAGATGGATTACATACATCGCGGTCAGACAGGCATTCAGCAATCTGACACTGGTTTTTAAGGCCTACACGGAGGCAGGTACAGATGTGGATCGCAGATGATAAAGAGCAGTGAAGGTCTCGGTGTATGGTGGTACAACATGCAGTGTGTGGTTTCATGAGCAATAAAAAGCGCGGAAATGATGTTTATGATGACGTTTATGATGATGTCTACTCCAATTGCCTTCTTGAGGAACGACCCGGAATGCAGCTTCCCTTCTGACTCATAGTGACAAGCGAATGCCCGTACACAGGCCGACAGGAAAGTGACTGAAGTATTTGTCAACTCAGATTGCACAAGTGTGGTACGCGCGGCGCTGTCGTGTCAAGCACAAAAACAAACATCGTACAATGTGCCAATACTTTTTTGAGGAGGAGAAAACCCTCAATTAATTGATTACATGTGTAATGGTATAGATATACTGATTCTCGTATTTATACATTCTGCATTAATGCGAAAAGGTGTCTGTGGCAATACTTCTTGGTGCCACTGTGTCCTGATGGGCATCATCTGTAATTGTGGCCGAAACGTTGGTTCGTAACTCTACTATATACCACGGTCTGGTCCCCGGGAGAGCTTAACGGCTCTGAGTGCTATGGGACTTAACATCTGAGGTCATAAGTCCCCTAGAACTTAGAACTACTCAAACCTAACTAACCTAAGGACATCACACACATCCATGCCCGAGGCAGGATTCCAACCTGCGACCGTAGCGGTCGCGCGGTTCCAGACTGTAGCGCCTAGAGCCGCTCGGCCACCCCGGCCGGCTGAACTTAACGAGAAATAGAAAACTGTGGTTGTTCTCTTTTCGCTTCTGTATATTTTAACATCAGAAAGCGACAAGGCGGAAAGCCACAACATTGAAACTACTGTTCCCTTAGCTTTCAGTATGGAAGTGGCGGTATTTCTGAATGGAAACGATGACGGCCGTAGTGGCTCTGTAGACATACAGCACGACTTCTCCCCAGGTATGCTATAAACCCAACACGGGCGGCCAAGTTATTGCCGGAACGACGCTGCCCTCTTACTGTTATCGCGGTAGGCGACGGAATAACGTCCGTCATTCGCCTCTCCCCGGGGTGGAGTATACCTCAGCCAGGAAACGCCTGTGGGACCGGCCATCTGGGTCTGCAGTGGAAGCTAGTGTGGCCCGCTATATGTACTCTCTCTGGAATTGTGAGCGTCCGCAGCTACGCACACAGTGTTGCGCCGACCACACCATTAGTCGGCAACTTGGGAAAATAGGCGGGCACTCGCACGTATACGCAGCCTCAGGCCGGCTGCTATGCGGAGACGAGCCGGGGAGCTTTATTGCGCGTGCGCCGTCCTACGACACTGGCCGACCCTTCCTCGCATTTCGGGGGCCGGCGTAATGTTTGTCGCCGCTGCAGTTCGCCAACCGGCGCGGCGCCGTGTGGCGGTCGGCGTCGGAATCCGCTGGCCGGTACGCAAAACTCCATTACGGGCCCGCAGACACTCAATTAATTAAGCCGTTTCGGCAGACGGCACCTTCGGTTAATGGCGGCGGCTGCGCCTGCGGTCGGCGACGCTCTCGGTTGCGGCTGGGCTGCGGTATGCCATGCTGCGCGGGGGCGGAAGCGTGCTCCGGCAGGCGGAGTGACCGCGGCGGTGCTGTTGCGCCCGTCCACACGCCGCCGTTAACGTATAGCCGACCGTCCGCCGGTGAACGTACGCGCTACTCTGACCTCGTTCTGCACTTGGCACCATCCCTTCTGCTCTCCGTGAAATGTACGCCAACGTACATAGTTTACGAGTAATTAATTCTTATTGCAAAAATGGGAGATACTGGCAGATACGAATATTAACGGAACACCAGTTTCATAGATCGTTGTTGCGGCATATTGACACAGATTATTTACAGATGAGAAACTGGTACAACCCGACCTCCAGTTAGATGAGTTTAGGCTCCAGAGTAATCTAAGAACACACGACACCGTTCTGACCCTAAGTCTCATCTAAGAAGTTAAAGTGAAGAAAACTATACCTACCTTTAGAGGAAAACGCTTACAACGGGCCGTCTCTAATGGCATCGATGTCGAAGGGGCGTTAAACCCTCATCTTCCTTCCTTTCTTCCTGAAACCTGACTTATTTATTATTTACGCGATACGGTCGCAGGTTCAAATCCTGCCTCGGGAATGGATGTGTGTGATGTCCTTAGCTTTGTTAGGTTTAAGTAGTTCTAAGTTCTATGGTACATAAAACACGTCAGAACACTGCTGCAGAAACAAGGAAAAAGCATCCCACATTCAGAAGAATGCAAAATCCCTAAGACTGGCTAAGTTTCACGGAAGCTCGAAATGTAGTGCGGACGTCAATGCGAGATGCTTTTAATAGTTTCCATAATGAAACATTGTCTCAAAATACGGTAGAAAACCCAAAGAGATTCTGTAGCCGTGCGGTTCTAGGCGATACAGTCTGGAACCGAGCAACCGCTACGGTCGCAGGTTCGAATCCTGCCTCGGACATGGATGTGTGTGATGTTCCTAGGTTACTTAGATTTAACTAGTTCTAAGTTCTAGGCGACTGATGACCTTAGAAGTTGATTCCCATAGTGCTGAGAGCCCTTTGAACCATATACAATCGCTCACTTGACGTAAGGTCTGTTATAGAGAGTAACTCATAGAATTACAGACCCACATCACTGACTCAATTTGCAATAGGATGTTAGGGCATATACTGTACTCAAACATTATGAATCACCTTGAAGGAAATGGATTATTGATACATAACCAACACGGATTCAGAAAATGTCGTTCCTGTGCAACACAGCTAGCTCTTTATTACCATGAAGTAATGAGTGCTGTCGACAAGAGATCTCAGATCGATTCCTTATTCCTAGATTTCCAGAAGGCTTTTGGTACCGTTCCTCATAAGCGACTATTAATCAAATGGCGTGCACATGGAGTATCGTCTCAGTTGTGTGACTGGATTCGTGATTTCCTCTCAGAGAGGTCACAGTTCATAATGACAGACGGTAAATTATCGAGTAGAACAGAAGTGATATATGGCGTTCCGCAAGGTAGTGTCATAGGCCATCTGCTGTTCCTGATTTACATAAATGGTTCAAATGGCTCTGAGCACTATGGGACTTAACTTCTAAAGTCATCAGTCCCCCGGAACTTAGAACTAGTTAAATCTAAGTAACCTAAGGACATCACACACACCCATGCCCGAAACAGGATTCGAACCTGCGACTGTAGCGGTCGCGCGGTTCCAGACTGAAGCGCCTAGAACCGCTCGGCCACACCGGCCGGCGTTTACATATATTATCTAGGTGATAATCTGAGCAACCCCCTTCGATTGTTTTCAGATGATGCTGTAATTTACCGTCTAGTAAAACCATCAGGCGATCAATTCCAATTACAAAATGACCTATAGAGAATTTCTGTATGGTGGGAAAAGTGGCAATCGGCACTAAACGAAGAAAGTGTGAGGTCATGCACTTGGGTACTGAAAGAAATCCCATAAATTTTGGGTATACGATAAATCGCACAGATCTAAGGGCTGCCAATTCGACTTAATATCTAGGAATTACCATTAGCGAGCATCTTAAAATGAAAGGACAACATAGATAATATTGTGGGGAAGGCAAAACAAAGAATGCGCTTTGTCGGCAGGACACTTAGAAGAAGACACAAACCCACTAAAGAGACAGCCTACATTACACTTGTCCGTCCTCTGCTGGAATGTTGCTGCTCGGTATTGGATCCTTACAAGGTAGGATTGACGGAGGACATCGAAAAAGCGCAAAGAAGGGCAGCTCGTTTCGTATTATCGCGCAATAGGGGTGAGAGTGTCACTAGTATGATACGCGAGTTGGGGTGGCAGTCACTGAAACAAAGGCGGTTTTCTTTGCGGCGAGATCTATTTACGAAATTTCAATCACCAACCTTCTCTTCCGAATGCGAAAATATTTTGTTGACACCCATCTACGTAGGGAGAAATGATCGTCATAATAAAATAAGAGAAATCAGAGCTCCATCGGAAAGACTTAGGTGTTCCTTTCTCCCACGCGCCATTTGAGAGTGGAATGGCAGAGAAGTAGTACGAAATTGGTTCGATGAACCCTCTGCCAGGCACTTAAGTGTGACTTGCAGAGTAGCCGTGTAGATGTAGATGTACATCTTGACAAAAAATTTCCACGATCGGCCTGTCTACCATTTCCAAGTGAGTACGCCGTTACACGAAGTTGCCGGAACTGAATTTAGTTGCGGCAAGTTTGTGCGACAGCGTACTCACCTGGAGATTGCACCATATGGACCGCGCAAATATTGTGCCAAAATGACTTAGAATCAGGCCAGAGAAGAATGTTTTTAGTGAAAAAATTGTTTTGAAAGCATGTAACTTTTACTTTATAATGTTATGCATCATTGACCCTCACTCTTGGCAAATACAATAAAAATTTGTAATGAAAAAGAATATTTCCAAAAACGTTCAATTAGAGAGTTTAAAGAGTGGTTGCCAGAATCCGACCCTTTGTGAAAGTAATCCTAGTAACACTACATAAAATTACAAAACAGTATTCTAATGTCCGTAAAAGGATATTCTAGACGAGATAGGTTGATGAATGAAGAGGTTGGAGAAAGTTGGCAAGTGCATAACATAAATGATAATTCATGAGGACTGTTTGAAAAGTAAGGTTCGATTTGGCTAGAAATGGAGAACACAGTGAGAATCCGATGAAGCTTTGCACAGATGTGTTGGGCAGTTCCTCTAGTACGTCCGTCGTTCGCGTCAGCTCGCTCTTTCATTTCTGAGCGCACAGTGAGACCGTCAAGTTGCCTACATAAATAGTGTCTCCGGATAGGTATGAGGGCCTGGAGAGATATTCCGCATGATGTCACGAAGCCCACGTAGCACAACTGTCTGCGTTTCGTTCTTAATGACAGTTCTCGGTCGCATTCTGCAGTGGCAATGAAGATACTCCTGCACCGATGGGAAGTGTTTGATCACTCACAATGCAATTCATCTCTGCTCACATGAACCGCTGACAATGATGGCAACAGTTTGGCACCGACAGTGAGCTGTAGACTAGCGTAGAGGATTGGCGTAAAACACAGACGGCTACCGTCTATAACGAGGGTATTGGAAAGTCGGTACAGCGAACGACAGATATCTATGGTCGAGCGGCTACTATGTAGAGAAGTATCTGGAACGTGTAAGTAGCTGTTGCAAATAAAACATTTTCGATTTTAACTGTGGTTTCTATTTTGTGAGCGATCGGACCTTACTTTCCGTGTAATTATACAGTGTAGGCCATTGATCGTGACAAGCCAAATATCTCACGAAATAAGCGTCAAACGAAAAAACTACAAAGAACGAAACTTGTCTAGCTTGAAGGGAGAAACCAGATGGCGCTCTGGTTGGCCCGCTAGATGGCGCTGCCATAGGTCAAACGGATATCAACTGCGTTTTTTGAAACGGGAACCCCCATTTTTTTTATAACATATTCGAGTAGCACGTAAAGAAATATGAATGTTTTAGTTGGACCACTTTTTTCGCTTTGTGATAGATGACGCTGTAATAGTCACAAGCATACCGCTGTTGGTGAATCACGCTTCGTCGCTAAATAGAACGCGTGCAAAAGATCTGTCATGGTCCCGTAATTTCTCTTGTGCCCAGTGGCAGAACCGTACACGACGTTCAAAGTTGTCATCATGCTACTCCTGGTGCATAGACATATGGTACGGGTGCAATCGATGTAGATGTAGCATTCTCAACACCGACGTTTTTGAGATTCCCGATTCTCGCGCAGTTTGTCTGATACTGATGTGCGGATTAGCCGCGACAGCAGCTAAAATACCTACTAGGGCATCATCATTTGTTGCAGCTCGTGGTTGACGTTTCACATGTGGCTGAACACTTCCTGTTTCCTCAAACAACGTAACTATCCGGCGAACGGTCCGGGCACTTGGATGATGTCGAGGACACCGAGCAGCATACATAGCACACGCCCGTTGGGCATTTTGATCACAATAGCCATACATCAACATGATGTCGACCTTTCCCGCAATTGGTAAATTGTCCATTTTAACACGGGTAATGCATCACGAAGCAAATACCGTCCGCACTGGTGGAGTGTTACGTGATACCACTTACTTAGACGTCTGTGACTATTACAGCGCCATCTCTCACAAAGCGAAATAAGTGGTCCAACTAAAACATTCATATTTCTTTACGTACTACATGAATATTAATAAAAAATGTGAGTTCCTATTTTTAAAAAACGCAGTTGTTATCCGTTTGACCTATGGCAGCGCCATCTAGCGGGCCAACCATAGCGTCATCTGGTTTCCCCCTTCAAGCTAGACGAGTTTCGTTCTTTGTAGATTTTTCGTTTGATGCTTATTTCGTGAGATATTTGGGCCGGTCACTATCAATGGACCACTCTGTATAGAGACCTGTAAGGAACATCTACAACGTATGAGTGAAAGAAGAATCCCAAAATCAACAAGCGTATGCAAACAGGTGTGTAGGAGAAGTGCGGGAAGACCAAACAAATAGTGGGAATAAAGTGTATGAAACCGGACCAGGTCACGAAGGCCTAAGACTCCATAGAAGAAAGAGAAAGAAGAAGAAGAAACTAGTATTAAATCAGACAACACATAACTTAGTTTCAAAGTACGTGTAATATGATGGCATCTTCCAGAAAGTTGTAGCATTTGTGTACTTTCTTTTGTGAACCCAAGAGCACTGCTACAGAATGGTCCTGTGGACTTACTTTCTGACAATTTGGTTTTGTGGCGTTTGAGAAAAAGACCAGCCCACTTTTCTCCGAGTAAATTTGTCTTTGAAAGAGAGTTCAATATTACTTATCTCTGCCAGTAGTTTTGCCATTCTTATCAAGTCATTACGAATAAACCCAAAGAAAGAATCTAGCGTAGCAAGACAGTACTAAACCAGCTCTTCTTCAATATATTTACAGAACTGCGGTTCTGCCTCTTTTTTCGTTGTTTACTGAGGTGTGCCATACTTCCTATTGAACAACCTCATAAGTGTGACTCTTCAAGTTTTCCTGGCGGATATGTTGTAAATAGTCTTCACGGGTTTACCACCGGATCACGTTGTGGAAATTCCACAATATTTCTTTGGAGCAATTGTCCGACATCCTCATGTTGTTCAACCTTGCTTGCGACTAGGTACGACGGTGCGTCGAGGTGCGGATACCGTCAGTCGTACCTAGCCACCAGCGAGTTTCAACTATCTGACGATGACGGACATGTTGTGGAATTTGCACAACGTAATCCGGCGGCAAACCCGTGAAGGCTATTTACAACCTCGCAAGTGTTGCCTTTGAAATATTGAACTCTTTTTTGACCTTTTTCCAACCCACCTACTTTTTGTGAATTCCGTCAGTGGCTCCGCCTTCTTTAACCAACCTTTCCAGTTATTTTCTTGGAATCTGTAAGAGCGTTCGAGGAAAATGAGTGTCTGCTACTGCAGGCAGACTAATCATGAAGCAATGAAGGGCGTCCAGTTTATGTGACTGTATCCTACATTTTCTTAAACCAATAAATCTTTAACCAAGTTTCTAAAATGAAACCGTTTAATCTCAGACATTAACCTTGAACCCTACTATTTAAGAACACATGCTGATTGAAAAGCTTACCTGACAATATCTAGGAGAAATAACAAAAAAATTCAGTCCACTGTTAAGACATACACTGACGAGCTGATAACTAACGAGTTAAGCGGGCAACTCGTGCACTCTACTACAGATTGGTGGAAACCTAAAATACCATTTACACTTCTCCTACCAGAGTGCAGTGTACAGCCAAAAGACCAGTTGTCTGCTTTCGGTGAAGGTGAGTCTAGTTTGGACACTTCCCTCTAGCATTTGTAGACTAAGAAAAATCTTTGGACAATGTTGACCGGATTACACTCTTTGAAATTCTGAACCTCAGAGGCTTAAGATACAGGGATAGAAAGGTTATTTACAACTTGTACTGAAACCAGATTGCAGTTACAAGAGCAAAAGGACATGAAAGGGATGCAATAATTCAGACGGTAGCAAGAGAGTATTATAGCAAATTGCAGAAGAACGATAGAATGCAAAAGTTAAATCTGATAGATCAGCGACGTTTGAATTAAATGTAGAGTTTCGGAAATCAACTAGAAGAGACAAGGATATCTTCTTAAATCAACAATGAATAACAGAATAGGGAATGGGGAAGACAAGGGATCTTTACATGAAAATTTAGGCACACCAAACAGAGGTTCCAAGTGAAGATCTGAAAGGTGAAAAATAAAAATGTTAAAGATCTAACAGAAGCAGAGGATATTAAGGGAAGATGTGTAATATGAAGAAGATCCATGTAAGGAAGTATTGCGTACTGGCGATGATGCAGCTGGTGTGATCTTACCATAAGAACCAGATTTCTAGTAAGTGAAGTCAAATGGACCATAGAAAATATGGCTGAAAACAGGGCTGGTGGACATGACGGAATTCCTGCAGAAGTATTGAAAGTTGTTGGGAGCAATGCAGTGAATGTGTTGAATTCAAAATTTCAGTGAATATGGAGAAACTAACAGTGGTCAAAAGATTACAAAAGTTCAAAATGTATCCAGATTCCAAAGAGAGGAATTTATAAACAGCATTCAAATCATCGAACAATCGTTGTTGTCTCGCATGCTAGTAGAGTTATGATTAAAATCTTACAAAATGAATTTCGTTAGGATATACACCGAGAGCTGCCAGAACAAGAAGCTGGATTTTTAAAGGAAGAGGGATCAGAGATCAAACTGCCATCATTCCAGGCATTATGCAATAGGGAAGAGAATTCCAGAGAGACATGTGTCTCTGCCTATGCTTAAAATTACACGAAGTACTCAGAAATAAAGGAGCATGGGGTCATCTCAAATACCATATACGTCATTTCTACGTTGACCAAGAGGACACTGAGAACATTATAATTAACAATAAAATGGATCAAGATTAAAAAAAGAAAAATCTTCTTTATTCATTCTGTAGGCAGATTCCAGTTACATTACATCATGGTCAGGCGGAGATTCCTAAACCAGATATTGGATTGTAGCCGTACACAGGTACACATATAGACTCTGAAGACAATTTACTAATGATGAAGAGGAAGGCTGAGGTTTAATGGGCTAATTAGAAAGAAATAATGCACAAAGAAGTGGGATACGGTATCATTAAGGAGTGAAAAGATACGCTTGAAGTTATCTGATGCTATTGATAATGCGATAATGAATAGCTCAGTAGGCAATTTAGTTGAAGAGGAATGGACATTCCTACAAAGGGCAATCATAGGAAACTGAAAGAAAAATGTAGGTGCCAGGAAGGTAACTGAGAAGAAACGATGGGTAACGGAAGAAATAATTCAGCTGATCGACAAAAGAAGGAAGTAAAAAGAAAGTCCGTGAAATTCAGGAGGACAGAAATACAAAGTCACTTAGGCATGAAATAAATACGATATGCAGTGAAGCTAAGGTAAAATGGCTGCAGAAAAGCTGTGAAGAAATCGAAAAAGAAATGATTGTCGGAAGGAGTTACTAAGACTATAAGGAAGCCAAAACAATCTGCAGTGATGTTATAAGAAAAGACTGTCACATTAAGAGAGATATGGGAATTCCACTGCTAAATGAAGAGGAGAGGACGGATAGATAGATAAAGTACATTGAAGGCTTTTGAGAGGGCAACCGCTTGTCTGACGACGTGATAGATGAAGAAACAGGGGTCAGTTGGAAAGAGATCCAGTATGAGAATCAAAATTTAAGAGATTATGAAGATTTAAGAACAAATTAGGCACAGGGGGTAGAGGACACACTATCGGAATTTTTAAAATCATTTGGGGATGTTGGAATAAAACGACTGTTTACGTATGAGACTGACGATATATCATCATAATTTCGGAAAAATATAATCCGCAGAATTACTCAGACAGCAAGAGCCAACAAATGCAAGAATTTTCGCACAATCAGCTTAATAGCTCATGCATCCAAGTTGCTGGCATGAATAATATAAAGAAGAATGGAAAAGAAAACTGAGGATGTGTTAGATGGCGAACAGTTTGGCATTAGAAAAGCTAAATACACCAGAGAGGCAGAAAATGGAGCAAAATTAAGGCACGTTCATTTGAATGATCGATCTTGGAAAAGCATTTGACAGTGTGAAATAGTGCAAGATGCACGAAATTCTGAGAAAAATAGGAGTAAGCTATAGGGGAAGGCTTGTGGTACGCAGCATGTATAAGTACCAAGACGGAACAATAATACAGGAACAGGAAGAACGAAGTGTTAGGATTAGAAAGGATGTAAGACAGGGATTTAGTCTTTCGTCCCTACTGTTCAATCTGTACATCGAAGAAATATTGACGGAAGTAAAAGAAGGATTCAAGAGTTGGATTGAAATTCAGGCTGAAATGATATCGATAAGATTAGCTGATGATATTGCTGTCCGGAAGTAAAACGAAGAAGAATTAAAGGAGCTGTTGAATGGAATGAAAGGTATAATGAATGCAGAATAAAGTTTGAGAGTAAATCGAAGGAAAACGAAAGTAAGGAGAAGTAGCTGAAATGAGAACAGCAGCGATCTTAACATCAGAACTGGTGATCGCGAAGTAGGCGAAGTCAAGGGACTCTGCTAAAAAAATGGTTCAAATGGCTCTGAGCACTATGGAACTCAACTGCTTTGGTTATCAGTCCCCTAGAACTTAGAACTACTTAAACCTAACTAACCTAAGGGCATCACACACATCCATGCCTGAGGCAGGATTCGAACCTGCGGCCGTAGCAGCAGCGCGGCTCCGGACTGGAGCGCCTAGAACCGCACGGCCACCGACGACCGGCGGACTCTGCTAGCTGGACAGCAAAACGACACATAATGGATGGAGCAAGGAGGACAAAAAAGCAGATTTAGCTTTAGCAGAAAGGGCGTTCCCGGCCAAGAGAAGTCTACTAGTATCAGACATGACCTTAACTTGAGGAAGAAATTTCTGAGAATAAACGTTTGGGTTCAAATGATTCAAATGGCTCTAAGCACTATGGGACTTAACATCTGAGGTCATCAGTCCCCTAGACTTAGAAACTTCTTAAATCTAGATAACCTAAGGACATCACACACATCCATGCCCGAGGCAGGATTGAAACCTGCGACCGTAGCAGGTGCACGGTTAAGGACTGAAGCGCCTAGAATCGCTCGGCCACCGTGGACGGCTGGGAGGAAGTAATGTGTAGTCCGACTCCTCCCGGAAAGCGGTCACTAGAAATTTCAATAGTTAACCTCCTCGTGATGCACACGCCTCCCTTGTAGCGTCTGCCAGTGTAGTTTGTTGAGCATCTCTGTAGTAACGCTCTTGCGCGGAGTAAACGATCTTGTGAATGCTCTTCGTTGGATTTTCTCTCTCTTTCTATCAGTCCTGCACAGTAAGTTTCCCAAATTGATGAATAATACTCAGGAATCTGTTGAACAAGCGCCTGATAAGCCACTTTTTTCGAGGATGAGTTACATGTTCTTAAGCTTGTTCCTATGAATGTGTCTAACACCTGCATTTCATACTATTTGTATTACATAGTTTTTTCACATTAGGTCGCTCTAGATAGTTGCTCCTAGATATACTGTTCTAGCAATGTGTGATCAGTAGTGTAGCTGTATGGTAATGGATTTCTTTTCCTAGTATTCGCACACTATTACATATATAGGATCAGTTACCAGAGCCTGCACCATTTGTCAATCCTCTGCAGCTCATTCTGCAATTTGATACGGCCTCTGTTCTTGCTACTTTCTTACAGACAACAGTATCAACTGCGCACAGCCTTATAGACCTTCCGGTGTTTTCTACTAGATCTTTTATATACAATGTAAACAGTCAAGACTCACTTAGGGTACACCGGAAATTATGTTTACATCTGTTGACTGTATGCCTTTAAGAGCGACGTGTAGATTTCTATCTGTAAGGAAGTCTCGTATCCAGTCGCAAATCTGGTCCGATACTCGATAAACTCGTATATTTTTTCTCACTAAGCGGCACTGCTGGATGGTGTCAAATGTCTCCCTGAAGTCAAGAAACACGGCATCAACATGTGCCTCGTTGTCTACAGACAGACACACAATAGGGCCAGATTTAGGAAAGAATTCAGCCAGATATCGGTATATTTTGAAGAGTGCGAATGCACACTCAATCATATTCTGAACCCAAGGAAAGGAAAGCTGCTGGTGTACTAGCGATAGCAACTTCAAAATATTGTCAAGATGGTAGAATGACAACCCGGTGAGGCTGAACGCCTTAGAGACACTGTCCAGCGAGTGTAGCAAGGTAGAGGTTCCCTGCTGTTTCGGGGTAGCATTGTGTGGGGCCGACGTACGCCGCTGATGGTCATGAAAGGCGCCGTAACGGCTGTACGATACTTGAATGCCATCCTCCGACCGATAGTAAAAACATATCGGCAGCATACTGGCGAGGCATTCATCTGCATGGACGACAATTCGCGTCCCCATCGCTCACATCTTGTGAACGACGTCCTTCAGGAAAACGACATCTCTCGACTAGAGTAGACAGCATGTTCTCCAGATAAGAACCGTATCGAACGTGCCTGGGATAGACTGACAAGGACTGTTTATGGACGACATGACCTACCAACCACTCTGAGGGATCTACGCCGAAGTGCTGTTGAGGAGTGAGACAAACTGGACCAACAGTGCCTTGATGAACTTGGGTATAGTATGCCATGACGAATACAGGCATGCATCAATGCAAGATGACGTGCTACTGGGTATTAGAGGTACCGCTGTGTATAGCAATCTGGAGCACCAACTCTGAAGGTCTCGCTGTACTTTGGTACAATATAGAATGTGTGGTTTTCATGAGCAATGAAAAGGACGGAAATGATGTTTATGTTGATCTCTGTTCCAATTTTCTGTACAGGTCCCGTAACTCTAGGAACCGAGGTGATGCAAAACTTTTTTGATGTCTGTATTTTCATGCGACTAACTCAGCAATGACGTGATGTAAATCCTATTGCTCCTATATAGGCAGAAATATCTAAAGCTGAGTCGTACAAGATTGTATTGCTGACACTAATTGTTTGTATCGGTTCAGGAAAAAAAATGAAAAACCAAACTGACGACATCGCTGCTATACCCGGTCGACTGTTACGTCGTTTTGAAACTTAGTTTTTCCACTTAGGCAATTCACGTTCAGAACAGTCAAGGCGAAATTTTTTTGGAAGATCACTTAAACTTAGGGTTTCTTTCGACTTTCGTTCATCCATCTCACCACTGCATTTAATCTGTCTACGTCGTATCATTTTCACGCGTGTTTTCTATTGATGGCTTCAGTTGGCAAACATTCGCAGGGTTCCGATCGGCTGCGATGCTAGACTGAATGTGATGAATACTTTTTAAAGAACTCTAGATTCAGAAAAATGTATTTCTACCTAATGGAAATTAAAGTAAAGAGCCCCCAAGAAAAGTATATTAGCTTCCAGTTTTAACTAAATCTTGAAGAAATTTTCGTCTTCAATGAACGCTGCGACTGCAACTAGACGTCCACACTCCCTTGATCATGCGCACAACGCTCTCCACAGCAATGCTATACAAACATCCAGGCGTTTTAGTGATGTTGTTTAGGTAACTGCCAATTCACTTCGGCACTTGAAATTTAGAATGTTTGTTTTAACCGAGATTAACTATTTCTGGAAAGAAATCAAGACGGATTTGGACATAACAAGTCTGAATATTCCTCTGAAAGTATGTCTTTCAGTCAGTACATATTGCAGCTGATCAGATTTTTTGAAAAGTTAAGATCTTTAGCAGAAATATTACGTGTTGATTACCTTTCAGTTGCAACTTGTTAGAAATAAGCATTTCTTCTGTTCGGACATCAGCAGATGCACTAAGGTGTTTGGAAAACGCCAACGGTTATCGAATTCGGCCCCAGGCACGTGACGCCTACAGTTTCGTTACAGTTTTGGATTTCATTACTTCGGATAAAGCCGCGTTATGTCCGCGATGAAGCGCAACCGTTTTCATGCGCTATGATCAACTATTCCGTGTAGGAGCATTGTAACAGCCCTTTGGAAGCCGCTTTCTACAACATCGTTTGGTAAAGAGGCATCGCAACAATTCCCCTTGTAGCTTCGTCCTGAATCTTATGAGTGCTATGACTCTCCGAACTGTGATATATGTGACTTTTATAGTGCCATTTCCAGTGTAGAGTTTTAGCTTCTAGAGTACGCGTGAACAACCGGCATTCCGCGGGCCGAATCGAATATCCGCGATTGGTTTACAGCCAGCCCACGAAAGAAATCCTTGAGAGAGAGGGACGAAGAGAGAGAGAGAGAGAGAGAGAGAGAGAGAGAGAGAGAGGTCCGTCCATGACATATTTTCGGATGTTTATTAGTACATTAGTAAATAATTCTTGTCTGTTGTGGACTTATTAGAACATTACAAATGTTGAAATGCAAGGTAATTTATAATGAACTAGCTGTTACCTGCTGCTGCACTCGCGTATCTGTAGCTCTGTTGTACCCTCGCGCGTCTGTCTGTCCGGGTAAACACAGCTCGTGGTGCGCTGCCCTTCCCCCCTCCCCCCCTTCAAACCACTCCCCACCACATCCAACTGCCGCAAAGCGTGACGTGGCGGCAAGACCATAGCAGCCTTCTTAGGGGACGAATTTTTAGTTTCTTTAGTAGCTTATGTTCTTCTTCTGGGTTCATAGTCTCTCCATACCAAATTTCATAGTAATCGGTTCAGCAGTTTAGTTGTCAAAACTTAATCGACAGAGATACTTTGGCATTTAATGTTATCGGTACAAAATTATGGATGAAACACTTTGAGAATTGTATGACCATGTGTCCTTGCTGTTACACGCGGCTGCAGTTGCCTGCCCATAAAACGAAATGTGCGTATGGCTTTGGGAAACCCTACTTGGCAAGTTTGGACATTTGCTGTAAGTCATTTTATTTGACACCAGAGGAATCGAACCCCGGACTCGTGTTGAGGATCAGCAAACCCAACCACAAGCTGCTGACGCATAGAAGCATCTTTGCGATGATGAGTGACGGTGACCTTACAAAAATAAAATGTATTCTCTCTAAAATAATTAAATTGCGTTAAACAAAAAAAAATGTTTTGTAATTCGGAGCAGTGCAAATTTTATAATATCCATACGTGCAATAATATCAGCTGCCCTCAAGTGCCTGTCCGCTACCCGCGGCTGTTCTCGCATATCATAATCAAATACAGGTGCACGTAAAGCCTCCCAAGTTCTACATGTAACGGCACAATGTATATCTATAGGTCGTACAGCATTTCAATGACGCCGTTGTTGTGAAGGTTCAAGCGTCTCAGAATATGTATGAAACACTTGGCATTCTGTGGCTAAAATACGAATTGCTTGTGATTTATGGAAGTATGGAGGTATGGATTAAACACGTTTAGGATTATATAAGCATTGTATTCATTACGTTGACTCGTATTACGTAGAACATATCAAACAATAAAAGTATTTTCACAAGTATGAAAAAGTTCAAGAGTCAAAGCGTAAAGAGCTTTCCCAAAGAGTAGTTATTGGTCCATATTTCGCGTTATAAGCTTAGTATCAACAAATATCTCGTACTACACACTTTCTAAAGTAGCTCGTGTTCTTCATTAGCGTTTAAGCTGTCGCAATATACTAAATTAAAATTAAAAGCGGTTCAGCGATTTAGTCGTGAAAGGTTTGACAGAGATAATTTTTCATTTATGATATTAGTATGAATTAGCTGCAACCAGTTGCTTTTATAGGTGTTTATTTTTCTGTGATGACATTTCAAGATGCCTGGTATCCTGTCTTCGTATGTTTGTATTTATTTACGCGTCGTGAACATTGATTCTTTACTAACGGCGCTGCAGAACTTTGCAGTGGAAGTTTTTGTTACAGCAACTACGTAACGTAATACGTAAAGAAACAGTGTTCACAACGCATAAGTAAACGTAAACGTCTGGAGATGGGATGCAAATAAAATGAATGTACCCTCAAAAACTCGTGTTTTGAGGCATAATTTGCTAGCATGGTGTGTTTGTGAAAGGGGGGCCATTCATATCGGAGCTTAACCTGGTAAATATTAACTTCACAGACGCTATAGTTTTGACTTTATGCGCTAGGAGCACTGCTGTCGCGTCACTTGACGACGCGGCCAGCGACCTTAAAGAAGTACGTGAACCAGACCCACGGGCCACCAAATACTGATCGTGGTTGTAGTACAGCAGCAGCACGTTTTCCACCACTACTTCTTCAGTGATTCATTAACAATGCTTGTATCCTATTAAATGTTAGTGGTCTGCATCCGTTCTTCCTTGAAGGCTATTCTCAGAACTGTGAAAGTACTTTGTTTTTAATAAATGAATATTTTAGTTACAATCTCTTTTAATGTGGGTTTTAACCTTGTCGACCTTCAGTTTCTTAATCAATTTAGAACCCCAGCAAATAGGAACGAGTTCGATTGCCTAATGCGGTGAGGACTCAGATTAATTTTCCCACGGAAAGTTCACGAAGCGAAGATATCCCTTGCCCATCTTTCAAACGCAGTGACTCTGTCAAGCTGATTTTTAATTACTGTACTTGTTTGTTAGCCGAAACTGTTAGAACACATCGGGTTACAGCCCCTCCCAAGAAAGCCACATGCCGCGAAGAGCGCATGGGCGGCCGCGCAAGGCCGCAAACAAAAGGAGCACTCTGCAGCATTTTCTTGGAAGGACCACCAGACGCGTTCTCTCCCGTCACCTCGTCTTGTCTGTAAGTACACTCCACCGTGCTGCGGTACAGTTCGGGTACACTTCAGTAAATACGCTTTAATTCAAGAGCCATTTTGATCGTTTGCCGATCGTGATTGTTTCGCGATACTAAGGGAGAGCATTAGCGCCACCCTCCTTTTTGTTGCCGAAACCTACTTTTCGTAGTTCAGTATTCTCTCTCCGAACTGTTCTCGAGTTAAACTTGTGCAGTTATAGGTCAGTGCTCTTTCTATACGTCGTTCTGTGAACGTTCTAAGGTCATTGGAGGCTGCAGTCTGTGGCTCTGAGCACTATAGGACTTAACTGCTGTGGTCATCAGTCCCCTAGAACTTAGAACTACTTAAACCTAACTAACCTAAGGACATCACACCCACCATGTCCGAGGCAGGATTCGAACCTGCGACCGTAACCGTCTCGCGGTTCCAGACTGAAGCGCCTAGAACCACTCGGCCACATCGGTGGGGCAAGCTCTTCTCGCTTATCAAATAATGCTTTACTGTTACAAAAACCTTTTCAACTATCTAAATGTATATATGCAGACTGAAGCGACTAATAAAAATTTGCATCAAAGTTAGGATTCGATCACAGGTCTCCTGATCACTGTACAGATGCGCTAATCACTACGCCACGCTTGCACAGTGGCTTTTCACAAGTTCACGGACTATCCTAGTTTGCCTCCTTCCTCAGTCCAAATTCCTATTCACGCTTCAGCCCACTTGGTATTCCCCCTAACCTCGAACAACATTGCAGAGGCTCTCCGACTGTACTGTAATGGAATGGAACCTCAGCATCTAGCGAAACGGGGGCTACCGCCTGAAACAAAGGTACAGGTACTTCAGTCATATGAAACTATATGGTTCCATAGACCTTTTCAAGTTCAAACATCTATGACGTATATATTCAGAGTGAAGTGATGAATGAAAATTTGTATGAATTCTAGGATTTGAGTTTGGGTCTTCTGCTCGCTAGGCAGATTCGCTGACCAGTGCGCCGCCCTGGCAAAACCATTGTTGAAAGGAGTCTACTGGGGTACAAGTACACGTGGCGCCCGAATATTGTAATGATACTGATGTAAACCAAAATGAAACTATTATGTTGTAAACGGCGTTTGTCTCTGATGAGCCTCTTAGAGCGGATTGCCGATTGCGCTCGACCGCAGATACTGCTCCTGGTCTGAGACTGTGGTGTTGGTGTAAGAGTGCCCTTGGCGCACAGCAGTGGGTAGCTGTCCGTGAGCGAAAGAGGATGAAGTAGACAGTTTTGTGGTGTGCTCTGTGAAGCCACCAAGTGTTAGATTATAACGTAGGAATTTATGAGTCCACACATTATTGGAAATATAAATTTGGAAGCAGAAGTCTTCTTGCAAGCAAGGTAAAGATTTTAAGTATTTATGACATTCGTTTTTCCAGCGCGTTAGTGTAGATGAGTTTGCTGATAATTGGCAATTGTTGAGTAACCCGAGAATGTACATAAGAAAATTTGTTGTACAGGATGGTTACATATTTTCGTTTTGCGATGTTTCGAAGATTTGCTAACACAGGTATACGTGATTTGATGATTTGTCTTTATGCTATTTTAGTCAGGTTAGATAATACTTGCTGCATGAATCTCATTGTTTGTGACTCAATTAGTAAAAAGGATGTAATTTTTGTGAGTAATGCAATTTCAATTGTCAGATATTTTGGAAAGCTAAACTTAAGTTCGCATAAATTTCACTGTTGAAAAATTCAGTGTCACTAATTCACCCAAATCACTACCGCCTTATTTTCCAGGTCAAATGTTTTACAAAGGCATTGATTTTTTTCTTAAATGTTTTCATTTATCAGCAAAATAATTTCATGTATACTTCAAAGTATTGCGGCCAGGACTGCACATCGCTGGCCTGAAGCTAGAATATTTTTGTTCATGAGGGGCCAGAATATACTGCGATCCACCGTTGCTGCTTTAGAGGTAAGACAAATTTATTTATTTGTTATGTGAAAAGGGCCAGAGGGGCTGAATGTATTTTGCAGTGACTGTATTTATTTATTGGTATTGGGAGTTGCATTCTCCAATAAGTTCGTACAAACTTTTTTGCTAACATAACACAGCGTAAGATCACCACATACAACACGCTACATAATAACTCCAGCTTTGAATGCATTTTTAGTTCAGGAATTTATTCAATGGATTACATTATAAATAAGATGTTTTAAAGAACGTTAGACTGTGACAAGTTAGCGTAGGTGGTTAGTGCATCTGCCAAGTGATCAGGAGACCCAGGTATGATATCCCGCCCTTGGTACAAACTTTGATTCATCGCTTCAGTCCTCACGTATTCCCATATGCGATACGAACACTGTGGCAGTCAATTTACTACCTGTAATATCTCTTTATATTCTACTAATTATCCCTTCACAATTCTATGAGTGAATTACGTTTCCTACTTGATCATGTATATGCTCGCAGTATCGATGCGCAAAGTAGTACAGTACTGTTACTATTCCATGAGCGCATAATTACTCTTTGTAATGTTGTCTCTGGTGTGTTGAGGGGACTTCTAGGATCTTCTCCGTGCCGAATAGCCGCCCTGAATAATTGTAATTTTGCTATCGAGATTATTATATTATATGCTACTCAAGAAAATATATACTGAGCATTTACATCAAAGGTGTGTAAGGAATTTAATTATATATGTATTCTCTAATTTGAAATTTGCACGGAGGTGTCGTTTCGTTGGGAATCCGAAGGGAACTTCCGATGAATTGGAAACGAACCTGCAATTATTAGATCAAAGAGCTCCATTATTTCATCGGATAATTAAACTCTATCAAAGCAAACATTCCGCTTGATCTGAGGTTACCCGACTGGCTATGCAACGCAAGAAAACCAAGACATTTTATTTACACAGGATTGCAGGTCGCTTCGAATCATCGAGACTGCGGACAAGGAGAGTCATCGACCGATTCTGATTAAACAAGTAAAGCTTAATTATAACTTTCTCTGAGCGACTGTGATGACTGTGATATGGCTGCTTATGAATGAGATCATTAATAAAATGCTAATAACTAACTTTCCTCCTCACCAGCAACCAGTATAAACACAGTATTTATTAAAATTATATACCCATTCTTAATTTTTAATTTTTTGCGGGTAGGTTGATAACGGATTTGTTGAGAAATATACCCAGACTACGAACTATAAAGCACAAGTTGCGAATAGTAATGACACATCAACGTCTTTTTTTTTCTTTAAAAAAATAGGATATTGGGACAGGGGTGGGCCATACAGATTAGATATCGCAGACACTTCGACAAAGAGGTGACAGGGTAATTGCTGCCACTGGATCAGGAACTGCTGAGCGGCATTGTGTAGGCAGCAGTGGGTGCTTAGTTTGCCGGGTGGGGAAGGGCGGATGCGGGAGCAGCGCCGACCGCTGAGGGCCTCTCGTAAGCCGCAGGCTCAGCAGCGGCCGCTGTCGGCACTCAGCACGTCACGGGGTGGCGTGGCGTGGCATGGCGTGGCGCGGCACGTCGCGCCCTTCTAGGGAAGCTCTCAGCCGCGGCACGGGCTGCCGTCACCACAGCGGGCTCTGTACAACCTATGTCTAGCCACTATTGTCTTTTACTACTTATCATTACTTTCGTCTTTCTTTCGTTGATTCTAAATGCGCTGACAAGCCAAAACACTATGACCACTGCCCACCGCGACGCTGGATGCCGTCTCGTGGCGATACGGGCACACGAAGCAATAACAAAAGCATGTAAACGGAGAAGACTCGGATGGGGCATCACCCTAGTGGAAATGTGGGCTGCAGATGGGGAAAGCCATTGAGATCAGCAAAGGATAGGTTGTGAATTTAGAAGTGCGGCGTACCGAACGTTCGATGGGGTTTCGTGATTGCAGCCGGATCGTGTTGACTTCTTGGCACAATATTTCGGCTGGCAATCATTCAGTCAACTTCAGGTGAGTGTCTGAAAGTGGCTGGACGCTTTCCAGCCGAAATATTGTAGCAAGAAGTCAACATGATCCGGCTTCAATTCCGAAACCTCATCGAACAAATCATAGTTTATTATTGTGAACAGCCCGTGAACGAGTAAATCGAAAACGAAGAAGCTGGTCGAATGTTCACCTGCTTCTGTTGTGAGCATTTACAGATAGAGGTAGCAGGACAGTGAAGCTACCACTAGGTGATAAATAGTTGGAGGTCCACGAGTCTTCACAGAACTTGGGGTCCGAAGGCTTGTCTGCACTATAAAATAGGGTATATGGTGGCGTCATCTCTGCTGAAGGAGCCCAATGCTGGTGCACGCACAACTGTTTCGGAGCACACTGTTCATCGTACATTGCTGGACATGGAGCTCCGCAGCAGACCACCCCCACGTATTCATGTGTTGACTGAACGACATCGTCAATTACGATTACAGTACCATAGGTCGCTGTTCGTCTACACAAACGCAGTCATCGAGGTAAACGGCCGGTCGGAAAGGTTGCAGGCTGGTGGGAGCAGTATTACGCTATGGGAGACATTCTCCTGCGCTTGCTTCATAACTATGGTAGTAATCGAAGACACGTTAACAGCTGCGAACCACCTGCATTCCTTCACTCTTGATCTTTTCCCTGAAGGCGATGTCAACTTTCAGCAGTTTAATTAACTGTATCTCAGTGCCAGAACCGTGCTACAGTCGCTAGAAGAGCATTATAGTGATCTCACTTTGATGTCTTGTCGACAAAATTCGTCTGATGTAAATGCTATTGAACCCACCTGGGTCGCTATCGGGCTCCATCGACATGTGCGCAAATCAGCGGCGTGTTATTTATGGGAATTACATGACCCGTGGGTAGACACATCTAATGCCACATACCTCCAAAAACCTATCAACAAACTGATGGATCCCTGATGTGCAGAATCAGTAAATTGTTACGTTCCCAGCCGGCCGCGGTGGCCGTGCGGTTCTGGGCGATCCAGTCCGGAGCCTCGCTGCTGCTGCGGTCGCAGATTCGAGTCCTGCCTCGGGCATGGGTGTGTGTGATGTCCTTAGGTTGGTTAGGTTTAAGTAGTTCTAAGTTCTAGGGGACTAATGACCACAGCAGTTGAGTCCCATAGTGCTCAGAGCCATTTTGTTACGTTCCCGAGACGGACAAACAGGATATTTATTAGGTGATCGAAATGTTTTGGCTCATCAGTGTACATACTCTTTACTCATTAGACTGTTAATTTAATTAAAATATTTGGTAATTGAGGCATGTTCGGAAAGAAACGCTCATATGACAAAATGATTATTTGAGATAGGACTGTTCGTAAACCTGATTCACATATACAAGTACATTTTTTAGGATCAAATGGTATTTTAACATTCGGATCACATTAAATCGTAACTGTAAAATTATTCTTAATAATGTCTGCGATCAGGTAACCCTCACAAAGTTACGTAAATGGAAGAACAGGAAGCAAATTGATAAAGTACAACAATACAAATAATATACCTCCGTATTGTCCTGTGTTCCATACAGTACAATGACCGTTCCTATGGAATAGTGTCTAGTTATTGAACAACGTTTTGTTTCTCTTCTTCTTCTTCTTCTTCTTCTTCTTCTTCTTCCTGTCCTGCATGGATGGCTATTTTCTGATAACGTCTCGTCGCTGGTGACTGTATTCAAGCATATTGTGTAACCACAAACTGCTTTCATCATCTGCGTACTTAAATAAATTCCAGCCATCATTTCCTTTTCTGGCCACAAGGGACTAAAGCCCCCTGTTGATATCCTTACGTTTTTCAGTGCTCTGTTACTGTATTTCTGTTTCCAAAGTCGAAATGATGTATACGGGCCTTTGTATTTTAGTGTGCCTAGTACTGAACCATCAGCATTGTATTTCAGAACAAAATACTTCTGAATTTTTTAAAAAAAATGAGAAGTGTTGCATATACACGCGTCATGAAATCTCTGCCTTGACATCTAGCATTGAGATAACGTAACAAAACCTTGGTAGAGTATTCTATATAGCCTGCTGAGTAATTCTGAACTCTTCCCTGAAAAGGGGCACATAGACCTATGAACCCTTTTTCCGGAAAATGCCACAAATCTTCCTCAAAGTCTAGCGAAACAACGCGCTGTCTCTAGAAAAGTTTCAGAAAAATCATTTATGGCTAGGCCTCTAAAACGAATACTGAATTTAGGGCTGTACTGAAAATCATCCTCGTTTATAAGGGCATCAGAGAGGTAGTTCTCAAGTTGCTACTGTTAATGGAATTTTCCCTCATAGCACTGAATTTTCTTTTAATTTCAAGTCAATAAATATTTTTTCTGTAGAACTAGACCTCTCAGTGGTCCTTTTGGCCATTTCCAACTCTTCATTTGGCTATAATGTGCTACGAAAATTCGTATAAAAACTCTCTGAGCAATTTACAGGCAGTTCTATTTTTATATTTCTTTTTGTTTTTTAGCCAAAAAGGAAAACACAAAGTAATGTACTTCAGTTTCTGTGCCTTTACGATGGACTGGGCAATACAGTATTTACATGTAAATTGAAGTTGCAATGGATAAAGGCGGAAATGGATAACTGACGTCGGCTCGATCGGGAAATTACGTGGAATCAGCGGCAACGAGCGAAAATGTGTACCGAACCAGGATTCGAACTAGGGATCTCCTTCTTACTAGGCAGGTGCGGTGCGTTAATCAATTCGCCATCCGACACGAGGTGACATATGGTAGTGTGGAGCCGTCCTGGAGGTGTACGTAGATGGGCGGGACGCAAAGCGTAAAATCCTGGTTAGAGTCCCTCTGTGGCACACACTTTTGTTGTCACCAGTAGATTGTGGAGTTGGTGTCTGATTATATTCGCAATTGCGAATACATGTATTGCACTTCTTGTAAACGTAAGAAACGAATTAATCGTTCCGATGATGAATAGAAAACGCCAAGACTACCACAGGAGAGCTACATGTGGTACTGTAAAGGAATTCGAAAGTACATTGAAGCTGAATGTGTTATTTTGAAAATCGACTTCGACCCCAACCATTTGCCTTTGCCTAACATCTTATGTGAGCTTGTTTGGATTGCATTCCAGAAGCTGAATCTTTGAAACCAATGATGGTTCAAATGGCTCTGAGCACTATGGGACTCAACATCTGTGGTCATAAGTCCCCTAGGACATAGAACTACTTAAACCTAACTAACCTAAGGACGTCACACACATCCATGCCCGAGGCAGGATTCGAACCTGCGACCGTAGCAGTTGCGCGGTTCCTGACTGAGTGCCTAGAACCGCTAGACCACCGCGGCCGGCTGAAACCAATGAAAAGTTGATACATGTGATATGGAACATTCCATTATTTCTCTGTGAATTTCAGTCAATGAAATTCTTCTGGGGTTGAGGCCGCATTATCAGTATAAAATTCCGATGTTTCGGCGACTGTTCCAAGACGCCGTCCTATGGGTGTACTGGCAGTACACCCTGAAGAAGGCGTCCTGTATACTTGACAATGCGGCCTCAAGCCCAGAAGAATTTTATTGACTGTGACAACGGTCGCGGAAGCCTACGTTTACATCACTGTGAATTTGTCTGCCGGAATAAGTTTTTCTACCAAGGAGCAGGTGACACACAAACAAACGTGGTCGGTGGCCGACGTGTCTGAGGTGATTTCCCGGTCGATCGCGAGCAGTATGTGTGTGTGTGTGTGTGTGTGTGTGTGTGTGGGCCAATCAGCGAGCTGTTTGCAGGCGGTCGACCATTGATCACACGGGCGGCGGGCGCCCTCTCGACGCGTCCCACTCGAGGCGGTGGACCCCGGTCCTCGCAGGACACAGGATGCGCTCAGCAGCGCCTAATTAAACGGCGCCACAGAGCGCAGACCCGCGCTGCTCTCTGGACAATTTACTGCGGCGCCTAAGAGGCGGCAGCCGATAACGTCAGATGTGACGCGACAACGACAGGCCGAATATCCGTCCCGGGCCTCTTTTCCAGAGCGCACTTCCTGTGACCGTCCGGACAGCTCCAATTTGTAACTATGGGCTCCCGCTCGTCCGCTCCCTGTTTCCTTTGCCCGACGTCACAGCAGATTCTAATTAACAGCGCGGAGGACACTTACCCCGTTTCGTTTGCTTCTCTGCTCGACTAAGAGAGCCCGAGATTCTCAGCTAATTTCACCTCTATCCAAAAGGAAGTATTTGCGTAAAGGATTGTAGCGTATCATTTCGTTGCCGCTCCCCTGTTCCCGTCCTCTTCGTTACTGACGACGTGGCCAATTTCCGGTAGCCAGAGGAAGGGACCTTTGCTCAACCTGAGGGTAATGAGCTTTTCTTTCCCTTTTATTATTATTTTTTGTCTCGTCAGTCTTCTGATTGATTTCATACGGCCCGCCACGAATTCATCTCTTGTGTCAACTTCATCTCACAGTATCTCTTGCTCTCTACGTGGTCTGTTATTTGTTATACGTGTTCAATCTCGACAAAATATCCAGCGACCACGTGAGGGCGCACCGAAGACTGTAATTCCACGTCTAAATATCTGCGGTGCATAGACATATTTACATTAAGTATCCATAATTACGACTCTGCAGGTGAACGGTGTACCTTGGTGAATAGGGAGCTCACTGGGATAGTGAACGAGGTAAATACGCACGTGGTATGCCTTCAAAAGACCTACGCTCGTGATGGACGAATAAAATGTGCTGACCCTACTTCAGACACCAGTCTGTGACGTAGCCCTAAAGCCCCATCACCAACTTAAATAGCAAATTTATAGTCAGGCGCAGTGTACAGTTGTGCACAGAACACGTCGTTACAATAGAGATTGTAAGTGGTAGGGTTACGTGGGTGATTGTCTCCGTCTTTGCTCAACACTCACACAACCTTGGTGAATAGGGAGCTCACTAGGATAGTGAAGGAGGTAAATACGAACGTGGTATGCCTTCAAAAGACCTATGCACGTGATGGACGAATTAACTGTGCTGAGCCTACTTTAGACACCAGTCTGTGACGTCGCCCTAAAGCCCCATCACCAACTTAAATGGCAAATTTATAGTCAGGCACAGTGCACAGTCGTGCGCAGAACACATCGTTACAACAGAGATTGTAAGTGGTAGGGTTACGTAGGAGATTGCCTCCGTCTTTGCTCAACACTCACACAACACAGAACTATAGACAGACATATTTCACAGTACGCTATAAACACGCTCATAGTAACAGTAGATACAAATGCCTGCTCGACGCTATGGCACGCAGACACAGCAGACGAATGGAGACAAATAGATGATGGCACACTTCACGAACACAGCCTTTCCATTCTCTCTGTACAAGTAAATTGAACTCACTTCCTCATATCCGTCTGTATATGCAAGCTATTCTCAGAAACTGCTTTAGGAATTTTGATCCTGTTTCGGCTAATAAATACAACGATTCAGAAAGAAGGTTTCTGTATATAATTTATAAATATTTCGTTCAAACTGTCTGAATAATGATGAATTAAAGTTAAGTTCCGAAAACAATGGCGTTGACACCCAGCGTACGTAAGTCTCCCTTCGACAGGGCAAAGGGTCGAGCGTTCTGTTTCCGTCCCTGCCGCATTAGCTCACTTGCTACGACACACCATAACATATTCACAAAGGAAGTCTACATTATACGACTGCGTGTGCGCGACCGAAAACATTGGAAATTGAACAGTTTTTACGAGATGTCGTTCACATCGATTATCAGAAACTAGTAGGGATTCACCTCTCCATGTTCCTGCGAAAGTAGAACATGTAGATCTATGTCAGAGGAAGGTCCGAGTTGCCGTTTGAGGTCCAGCAGAGATAGTAATCGCAGCGTTGATACCCTATGGCGCTGTGATAAGCCATACGGCGGAAAAAGGGCCACACTTTACCACGTAACAGTTCCGAATGGTGTGCTCTAGATGAATATAGACCCTACTAAACACGTCCTGCCTTTATGAACTTTGGCGGATGCTGTGCCATCGTAATTTATGACGTTCAGCCAAAGACCTTTTCAATTTTATCCATATTTTTCAGCTTAAAAAGCGAATTTATTCAGTACACAAGAGGTGTGAATTAAGAAACGCCTTCAGTTATAGCTTTTCATGTTTTATTAAATACATGATGCATGTACAAAAACATCAGTGAAGTGTTTACAAACATGTGTGCGCAAATGTGCCTCTTGAATGAAGTCACATGTACGAAAACAACGGAGAAAGAAATTTTGCTGGTGCTAAAACGTTAAAAACGTTTTTCTTTGATTATGTGCAATATGCATTACACCTCATTCAAGAGAAGAAATAAAACACGAAAAGTTGTGACTGAAGGCTCTTTTGATACTTATAGTGTAAAGACCTTTTCGGGACGAGAGCAAGACGGACATCTCAAATCAAGCTGAATGCAACGGCAGATCATAGATCTGCCGACAGAGGAGGAGAATATGTCGCCCAAACTAACGGTGCTCCCGCTGACATACATGGGGGCGCTTCAAACTGTTTCTCCTGATAATCGAATATGGCCAGAAGCGTCGCCTTAAGGCAACACTGAGCAGCTAGTGATGCGGCGGCAGAGCACTACAGACTACATTCTGCATTGTCAGAGCAACCCATGGCATCGATTTTGTAGTTCGAAGGAGATTGGCAACCACAGATTGGTGGTGAGAGCTTGTCCCTGACGACATGCCTCTGGCATGGATGTGTTTGATGTCCTTGGTTAGTTAGGTTTAAGTAGTTCTAAGTCCTAGGGGACTGATGACCTCAGAAGTTAAGTCCCGTAGTGCCCCGTGCCTGATCTTCCTGATCGGCACCATCAACCTCAATACCATCAGTCCTGAGGTCAAGCTGAGATGTTTCGCGACTAGTTGGCGGCAGATCCCGATGTCGCATGCCTCCAAAAAGTGCGCCTCAACCAGTTCCCATCTACTTATGGATACGAAGTTAAAAGGCTCATTGCACGGATAATGGCAATGGTACTGCCATTCTTGTGAAGGAAAGCATCTTGCTCGACGGTGTGACCTACCGATCATCAGCACTTGTTGTAACGCATCAGGGCTTCAGGATTGTGAATATGTGTGCCCCCTCTGATAGGAATAAAAGGAGAGACCGCTCGAGATTTTAAGCGGAGTATGTCGTACCTTCTTAGGGGGACGCTACAGTCAGTCATATTGTACTATTGGCGATTTCAATTGTGTTCTGTCACTAGAGGATGAAACACCACACTTCAGGGGAACTGCAACTTCGCCTGAGCGGCACTTGGTGGATTATCCACGACAACAAAAATATACATACGTTACCGGGCTTTAGGCGACTTGTCTTGAATGAGACTATTCATCTCAGGGACTTACAGCAGTGACGCGTGATGCTTGGACAAGGCCCGCTGCCTTTATGGATCATGATGCCTACCTCTGCACCATCTACCTTCCACGACAGATGACGTGGCGGTACGGGGGCACATGGATGATGAATGTAGCGCTCCACGACGATCTAGAGTATCGGCTGAGGTTAGCAGAGAAATGGAGGAACTGTGAGAGGCTGCATCCGACTTTTCCTTCCACGATCTAGATGTGGCGCGATTGCTCAATACCTGCTCTGCGGCGTCTGATGTATGGTCGGGACAGTACGTGTTGGCAAAGGCGTTATGGAATATTATTTCATGCAACGGCGGGAGATATCTGCCCAACTGCCGCCACCAGGACATCAGGTTGAGGTCCGTAAATTGGAATCAAAGATCGCGACAGTTACATGACGTCGTCTCGAAACCACAATTGTACTAGCTCGTAGACAACACCGAGTTGGGGTTGGACCGCCAGTCATGCATCACATTATCCGTTAACGTTGCAGATATTGAAGAGAGTTGATGCCTATGCCTGATATACCGGATGGTGGGCGCCTCTCGATGGAAGAGGATGTCGCCGACGCTTTCTAGGATCACTATCGGTAGTCTTACGCTGCAGACGACCAGGATGATTCGCCAATGAATGAAATCCTCCGCTTGCTGGCTCGGACCCTTTATGGAAACGCGTTGGGGCTCTCACGAACCCATAGCGATGGAGGAAGTACTGATGACCTCAGCAAAGGGGAGCCCATGAAATCGCCAGGCGCAGATGGTCTCCTGACAGAGTTTTATTGCACATTTCGTGGTGTTACGACGTCTCGATGGGCTACAGTGTAACAAGAGCTGATGTATCTTGCAGTGTAGATTGTACCTGTCTTCGTCGACGGCAACCATATATCGGTCCCCACGCCGTCTGACAGCAGAGCGATTTCAAGATATTTACGAGACTTCTCGCTGGCCGCATTCAGAAAGTCCTGCGTCTCTGCAGAGGAGACGGCAGTAACAGTAGCATATAGACAGCGATCACTGATTGTCTAGATGTCATCGCGCTGGCGAAGACCTGTCGCGCACACAGAGCCTTTGTGTTAGTGGACTTCGATCACGTTTTCGATAGGGTATGCCACTATTATCATGAGAAGGTGCTGCGGCAGCATTGTGCCATTGTCACGTAGTGTACAGCCGCCATAACTCGAGAGAGCAGCAGTATCCTGATAAGCAGCAATCAGGATTTGATTAGCTTCTGGTGGCGTGGGCTGGTGGTAGACTGTGTGGCTGGAAATCCAAAGGTTGTGGCATCGAATTCTTGCTGGGCCACTTTTTTCCGTCTACCTTTTTACCTAGAGTTCGCCCCTAAATGATGCGGAGTTCGAAATATGTCGACAACTTCAGGCTGCCAATTTCTATTTCCCTCAGATCAGCAATCACAATTTGCATCATCATTTCACTGCAAGTTTTTCGAATAACAGGCAGTGAGTTACTGAACTTTTATGTAATACATGTGACCAATAACGGGAAGATAACCACCTCATCATCAGCTTATCAAATACTTTTAACCAATAGTTTCCCTGCAATCGTCTGAATAATAATCGGATAGTGAAGGATCATGCGAATTCAAAATACGTAGTGTTTCATTTTCTACGCTACAAGTAAAACGTTTTCCGAAAATTTTCTGCAGCAACTTCAGTAACCTTGCTTCGTTTACATACGGCAGATGATTCAGCTTTCAGCTTTCTGCCTTCCCCGAATCAAACCTAGATGTGGACGCGATTATTTGCATCGAACGGTGAAGAAATCTGTCATAACGAGTCCACGACAGAGAACTGCGACAACGATTCTCGACAACGCGGTGCCGTACTTGCGGAGTTTCACGAGATAAACATGTAGAGCAAGTGTTTTCTTATTTTTTCTTTTTTTTTCTTTTATTAATGCCACTGCGGCCAGCCTCTGATACAAATTGGCTCACTCACACGCTCATGATTCACATACAGTATTTACATTACTTGTAAACGTGTGAATTACATAATGATGTGCTCCCATCACTGTCATGAGATGTCTTTCCTATATCGGACACGCAACATTCATGCCTGCAGACAACTTTCCAGCAGTTCGCTGTTTATATCGCATAATTTATATGAAACTGATAATAATTAACGTTGTTCTCTTTCGACTTTATTCGTAACTCTACGCTGTAGCCTGCAAACAAAATACTTTACGCCACACAAGTCGCCTGACCGTAGATAATGTTACCGTACGAAGCCGGGCTGGCACGCTAGTTTATAACAAACATGTAGTGACAACTACACAGATTTTCAAATCCAGCGCATGCTTGCAGCGACATAGACGTTACATCAAAAAATAACAGAGCGCTGAATCTCACACAACTTTATATAGACATCATTGCATGTTTGATCTGTTGCTGTTACAGCTCCTCCTCTTCTTCTTCTTCTAGATTAGATTAGATTAATACTTGTTCCATAGATCATGAATACGACACTTCGTAATGATGTGGAACGTGTCAGGCTAATAAAAGATGTCTGTACAAGTTATTACATTACACAAAATACTGCATGACACTAATGTTTAAGTTGTTTAATTTTTTTTATTTTTTTTGCCCCCCTTATGAGTAGAAGGATTTGTCATCTAGAAATTCTTTTAATTTATTTTTAAATGTTAGTTGCCTATCTGTCAGGCTTTTGATGCTGTTTGGTAGGTGACTAAAGACTTTCGTGGCAGCATAATTTACCCCTTTCTGTGCCAAAGTCAGATTTAACCCTGCATAGTGAAGATCATCCTTTCTCCTGGTGTTATAACTATGCACACTGCTATTACTTTTGAACTTGGCTGAATTATTAACAACAAATTTCATAAGTGAATATATGTACTGTGAGGTTACTGTGGGGATCCCTAGATCCTTAAATAGATGTCCGCAGGATGACCGTGGGTGGGCTTCAGCAATTATTCTGATTACAAGTTTTTGAGCAATGAATACTTTTCTACTCAACGATGAATTACCCCAGAATATGATGCCATACGAAAGCTTCCTGTTGTAGCAGCTGCAGCTGCTATTACTATCGTACTACTGTTAATAATATACGAATATTAATTTCCAATTAAGGAAATGTAAAGTCAATTTGAAATCTGCTTATTATTTATATTAGCAGTTTAATTCTATTAGCATTTCTAACATTTTTCACTGTAAAAATAATATTTCCACATTTATTATTATTAACTAAAAATAAAAATTTTTCCTTAACATCTTCAGTGTTACACTCTAATAATAAGCTGTTTAGGTATAAAGAAAATAATACTACTACAGTAAATATTCAAAAAGTAAACGTTAAAAGATAAATTTTAAAATTAGAATCATATCAGTCATGAATATAATCAAAGAAATAAATAAATAACCTATACAAACTCTGATCATGTAATTACTGGCCCCAATTATAATCAAAAGACTTTGATGAATAATAACCTAACTGTAAAGGTAAAGGAAAAGTCTAACAAAGTTATTTGAAAGAAAAGGCATAAAAGACATAAATCACCTAAAAGATTATTCTTTTAATTATAACTTTATAGGTTATTAGTGTAATTAAGTTCTTAGTATAGCGAAATTAAGGCTGACGTTGAAATGACTCCTACTGTTGAAATTACTACTGTTATAGGAAGAATGAATTTTCATTTTTAGGATTTAATTTTGTTATAATGAGTGCTGAAAATGTAATCCATGTATAATAATAAAGTATAATGGTAGTTTACACTACAAAAATTGTTATAAGAGTTTTTATGTTATTTTCCAGGAGTATAACAATTCATTGACATTAAATCCAAGGAAGGCCCTATTATGTTGTGACTTACCTCATCTAAATTGAAGCTATCTGGAAAATCAATAACGAGAGGAGTGGACGATGGGTACAAACCTTGGAGACAATATCAGTTGAATTAACTAAATTAATTACTATCAAATCCGCCTTCATTAACAGTGTCTCACCATAAAATCTATAACAAACAGAAATCTGATGCCACACCTGGAGACTGAGACAAAGAAAATTTGCGATAAATCGACCTGGATTATTCTTTGGTCAATGCTCAGAAATTGTGGAGCAAATCATAGATTTATACCAATTGTAATTGAAAGAACTTCAGTGAGTTTATTCATCAAATGATTATCTAACGTCTTCTGAGGAGGTAGTGAAAATATAGTATTAGGGTGTCAATCCATCAATCCATAATAACTAAATGATTAGTGCATCTTGAAGTATCAGATGACCAAAAGTAAGTAATGAACTCTTAAACAAAAGAATAAAAAAATAATGCATACTTCTGATGGGGAAATAGATAAGTAAATATAGTACACGTAATGAGGGTAATGCTAAAAAATTAGAATAATAACTGGTAATGCTGTTCAGATATCAGTTTTAATTATTGAACATATGGCATATAACCTCTCTCTTCCTATACCTTACTGAGAACCTTGAACGTCTTGCACCGTTTAACAACCAGGAACGCTTTCTCTAGGTCGACAAGTCCTGTAAACACATCTTGATTTTTCTTAAGTCTTGGTTCCAATATCAGCTGCAACTACTTCTCTGTTGCCTTTACATATCCTAAGTCCAAAATCATCATCTAACAGGTCTTCAGTTTTCCTTTCCATTCTTCTATGTATTATTCCTGTTAGCAACTTGAGCGTGTAAACAGTTGAGTTGACTGTTCATAGTTCTCATGCTTATCTGGCCCTGCTATCTTCGGAATAGTGTGATGTTAGTTTTCCGAAAGTCTGCAGTCTTGTCACTTCCCCCAGGGATTTTTGGAATTCTGAAGAAGTGTGCTCTGTTCCTTCCACTTGATTTGATCGCATGCCTCCTCTCCCCCCGACCCCCCGTCGAGCTCTTTTTGACTCTAATAGCAGATCTCCTACATTTTCCTTATCGACACGTATCTCACCTATCACGTCATTAAACAAGTCCTCCAGGTCGCAGAAGTCTTCAGTGTACTCTTTCTACCCATCCGCTGTCTCCTCTGCGTTTAATAGTGGAATCCCGATAGCACTCTTCATTTTGATACCCCTTCTTAAATTTAACTGAAGTTTGTTTTAATTCTTCTATATTTTGAATCAGTCCTTCTTTTTCGATTTGTTTACAAGTTTCTTGCAGCCTGTCTGTCTCAACTGGCGTGCACATACTATTTATTTCATTCCTGTGTTTCCTTGTACATTTTTGTGCCTCACACCATAGGAGTACGCATCATCACGCAGACAGTTCATAGTCACAAGTGTCATTTGTGGACGAGCATCTGTTGTAAAACGGCATCACGATACCGTCGCATGAGATGTAATGCATGAGGATAAAGAATAATCGTGATCCGCTGTTGTGCTGTCAATGCTCTCAGTGCTGCCTCAGTCACCAACACCCATGACCTGAAGTTATATCCGATGGCTCCTCACCCCATGACGCCAGGAGTGTCTCCCGAAAACACTGGAAGAATCCGATCTCTCCCCAGGTCGCAGGCATACCCACCGACGATAGTCATCTGGGGTACTGGAGAACTGCGATCCATCGCTGAACGTAATGTGACGCCATTCATCACCAGTCCATGCCTTATGGTCAAGGTACCACTCCAAACACAGCCGTTTGCGTTGTGGTATTAATTTCAGCCTACTCATGGAATAGTGCTACCCTAGTTCGGCTGCTGCTGGTCTCCGACCGGAGGTGTGGGATGCCACAGAATGTTGAACAAGTCGATTAGTTGTTCTAGTATAGCAAGCGCAGATGTGAATCGGTAGCGACGAGCGTGGTGCACGAGAGAATCGACCGGAAACTTGTCGGCGAGTATGTCTGCTCTCACGTCCCATTACCGCCCAATATCTGATCAATATAATATCGGAATGCCTCGCTGGGTTGGGGATTTTCTCTTCCCATGGGCTGGGTGTTCGTGTTGTCCTCATCATTTCATCATCATAATCTGTGACAGTGGCTAGAGTGGACTGTGGAAAAATTGGACTGTGTAACATTTGGTACTTTGTACTGGTGCTGATGACCGTGCAGTCGAGCGCCCCACGAACCAAACATCATCATCATCATCATCATCATCATCGGGATGCGTCACAAATCTAAAGACTGCGCAATTCGACCAGCTGGCCAAATGGAGACCCATAATGAAGCCCCTTTTAAACTGCATAAGCTACTGATAAAGATGTCTCTCAGGAGTACGATGCATCTCGGTGTTCTTCATAACGATCACTCAATATCTCACGTTCTTCATGCCATTTATAAGCACCATCAGGCCCAGTTCAACACTAAACACGTATAACACGACACAAATGCTCTCTGATGGCAATTGACTATTGCAACTTCTTATCACAAATATATATACCTGCCGATGGTGCGAACATGTAAGAAGCTACATTCACATCCGATCACATATTTTAGGTGCTTCATTTGTTTTGTCAGACAGATTAGTTCTTTCGTTACCCAAAGTTTCTCCGCTTTTACCTTTCTTGTATCTATTTTTGTCAGTCCAACATCTGTGACTGCTCTTTCCACAGATATCCACTCCAACTGATCTGCCTACGGTGGTATTTACTATTGCAGTATCTACAGACCCAAAGAACTTGAAACACATTCATCTTAACACATACTTCAGTATCCCACTTCTCTGTACGTTGATTCTTTGGGACGAGTTTCTTAAAAGCCATCCTGCTCTTCATCGTTAGTAAACTGTGGCTGGAGTCTATATCTGCTCCTGGGTACTTGTTATAATCCAGAATCTCATTTAGAAAGCTTTATCCATGATGTAATCCAGCAGGAAACTTCTCGTATCTCCCGGCCTTTTCCAAGTATATCTCCTCCTCTTTCAAGTTATTCCCTGTCTCATTCACAGTACCAAGACCATATTGTCCCGTAACTCTTCCATTACTTTCCGTACTGCTGCCTTTCGGGACTCCATGGTAACTAGATTATCGTTTCTTTTTGAATTAGCCATTCTATAACGTCATATAATTTCTCTGCCCTAAGCAGGTGTCTGTGAAAATTTCATACATTGGAGGCAGCTTCCCGAATATGAAAATATAACTTCCCCAGTCACAGAATGATCATAAACAAGACGATACCTGGCACTAACTTGCAATTTTTGCAATTAATGTCGCCAGTTACCCTATGTATTACTGTAAAACTAGTACCAACTAATAACCTGTTGATCCGCTATGGGCTTCGGACAGCGGCTGGTCAAATATGTAACACAGAAATTCGCCAAATAGCTGTGCAAATTGAGAAGTTATTTTATTTTACTTTCGCTATCAGTTTTGGCAGTTCATATGGGGCCTGCAGATGGAATAATGAATTGCCGAAACTGGTGGTGAAAATAAAATAACTTCTCAATTTGCACGGCTGTTTGGCGAATTTATTTGTTAGACTTTAACTAATGTGGATGTGCTGACAAGGTCATTTCTGAGTAATGAGTTCCACTAGTCCTACCACCACAGATGTCTCAATCTTTTCTTTTCACAGCACAAGCATCACCATCCTTAATAATGAAATAGTAGAGTTTACGTATCTGTGTGTCATAGTAAACAAATAAATGGTTTTCATGTCTCTTACAATTATTGGCCTTAGTTAATAATCACCAATAAGTATTGGTCACATAGCACCGTAGTTGGTAGCCTTTTCCAGCCTATTGCGGCGTGAGCCAAAATTCCTTCTCAGGTTACAATGGCCACCACACTCAACCGGTCGGTTACAGCTTACCTGTCGATGAACATACACTCCTGGAAATGGAAAAAAGAATACAGTGACACCGGTGTGTCAGACCCACCATACTTGCTCCGGACACTGCGAGAGGGCTGTACAAGCAATGATCACACGCACGGCACAGCGGACACACCAGGAACCGCGGTGTTGGCCGTCGAATGGCGCTAGCTGCGCAGCATTTGTGCACCGCCGCCGTCAGTGTCAGCCAGTTTGCCGTGGCATACGGAGCTCCATCGCAGTCTTTAACACTGCTAGCATGCCGCGACAGCGTGGACGTGAACCGTATGTGCAGTTGACGGACTTTGAGCGAGGGCGTATAGTGGGCATGCGGGAGGCCGGGTGGACGTACCGCCGAATTGCTTAACACGTGGGGCGTGAGATCTCCACAGTACATCGATGTTGTCGCCAGTGGTCGGCGGAAGGTGCACGTGCCCGTCGACCTGGGACCGGACCGCAGCGACGCACGGATGCACGCCAAGACCGTAGGATCCTACGCAGTGCCGTAGGGGACCGCACCGCCACTTCCCAGCAAATTAGGGACACTGTTGCTCCTGGGGTATCGGCGAGAACCATTCGCAACCGTCTCCATGAAGCTGGGCTACGGTCCCGCACACCGTTAGGCCGTCTTCCGCTCACGCCCCAACATCGTGCAGGCCGCCTCCAGTGGTGTCGCGACAGGCGTGAATGGAGGGACGAATGGAGACGTGTCGTCTTCAGCGATGAGAGTCGCTTCTTCCTTGGTGCCAATGATGGTCGTATGCGTGTTTGGCGCCGTGCAGGTGAGCGCCACAATCAGGACTGCATACGACCGAGGCACACAGGGCCAACACCCGGCATCATGGTGTGGGGAGCGATCTCCTACACTGGCCGTACACCACTGGTGATCGTCGAGGGGACACTGAATAGTGCACGGTACATCCAAACCGTCATCGAACCCATCGTTCTACCATTCCTAGACCGGCAAGGGAACTTGCTGTTCCAACAGGACAATGCACGTCCGCATGTATCCCGTGCCACCCAACGTGCTCTAGAAGGTGTAAGTCAACTACCCTGGCCAGCAAGATCTCCGGATCTGTCCCCCATTGAGCATGTTTGGGACTGGATGAAGCGTTGTCTCACGCGGTCTGCACGTCCAGAACGAACGCTGGTCCAACTGAGGCGCCAGGTGGAAATGGCATGGCAAGCCGTTCCACAGGACTACATCCAGCATCTCTACGATCGTCTCCATGGGAGAATAGCAGCCTGCATTGCTGCGAAAGGTGGATATACACTGTACTAGTGCCGACATTGTGCATGCTCTGTGGCCTGTGTCTACGTGCCTGTGGTTCTGTCAGTGTGATCATGTGATGTATCTGACCCCAGGAATGTGTCAATAAAGTTTCCCCTTCCTGGGACAATGAATTCACGGTGTTCTTATTTCAATTTCCAGGAGTGTAGTAAAACGAGTTCCTGTCATTAATGAGCGAACGATGTGGTGCATCCAAAACTCTCACTTGGATGCGTTCTTAAATGAAACTACGCCGACTGCGATGAAAGCGTGTTACTATGTGCTCTGTTGAAATGAAATAATAATAATAATAATAATAATAATAATGGCTTTTGGAACAGACAAATGTAAGAAAAATAGCATAGTCAAGGGAAAACACACTTAACAAGAAGATTCCATATTGGATAACCACAGCGACTGCATAGAAGCGATGGTAAAAACAGATGCCTATAAATATCTAGGATACAGACAAAAATAGGAATAGATAATACAAATATTAAAGGAGAACTAAAAGAAAAATATAGACAAAGACTAACAAAAATACTGAAAACAGAATTGACAGCAAGAAACATGACAAAAGCTATAAATACTTATGCTATACCAATATTGACCTACTCATTTGGAGTAGTGAAATGGAGTAACACAGACCTAGAAGCACTCAATACACTTACACGATCGCAATGCCACAAATATAGAATACATCACATACATTCAGCAACTGAAAGATTCACATTAAGCAGAAAGGCAGGAGGAAGAGGATTTATCGACATAAAAAACCTACATTATGGACAGGTAGACAATTTAAGAAAATTCTTTATAGAACGAGCAGAAACTAGAAAAAATACACAAAGCAATCACTCATATAAATACATCGGCTACACCACTGCAATTTCATAACCACTTCTACAACCCTTTAGATCACATAACATCAACAGATACGAAGAAAGTAAATTGGAAAAAGAAAACACTACATGGCAAGCACCCGTATCATCTAACACAGCCACACATCGATCAAGACGTATCCAACACATGGCCAAGAAAAGGCAATGTATACAGTGAGGCGGAAGGATTCATGATTGCAATACAGGATCAAACAATAAACACCAGATATTACAGCAGGCTTATTATTAAAGATCCCAATACCACAACAGATAAATGCAGACTTTGCAAACAACAAATAGAAACAGTAGATCACATCACAAGCGGATGTAAAATACTAGCAAATACAAAATACCCCAGAAGACATGACAATGTAGCAAAAATAACACATCAACAGCTTGCCTTACAACATAAACTTATAAAACAACATGTTCCCATATACAAGTATGCACCACAAAATGTACTAGAGAACGATGAATACAAATTATACTGGAACAGAACCATTATAACAGATAAAACAACACCACATAACAAACCTGACATCATACTCACCAATAAAAAGAAGAAATTAACACAACTAATCGAAATATCCATACCCAATGCAACAAATATACAAAAGAAAACAGGAGAAAAAAGTGACAAATATATCCAACTGGCTGAGGAAGTCAAAGACATGTGGCATCAGGATAAAGCTGACATCATACCAATTATACTATCAACTACAGGAGCCATACCACACAATATCCACCAGGACATCAATGCAATACAGCTACATCCAAACTTATATATACAACTACAGAAATCTGTAATTAATGACACTTGTTCAATTACCCGAAAGTTCATAAATGCAATGTAAGATATACCGTACAGTTAAAAGGAAGTCACGCTTGATCAAGGTCCGCGTCACCTTCCATTTTTAACCAGACATAACGTCTGAGACAAGAAATAAATAATAATAATAGTAATTCAGAACAGTGAGAGTGCTGTGATACACACATCACATCCTAAGAGTGCCATGTACTCCATGTTAATAAGCTTTTAATGTATTTAAGCGACATTTCTCTGCCTTGGGGAATTAATAATGTTTTTGAAGAAGACATATTTTAGACGGCGCAGAATAATTGATTTCGGGACGAATATGACTGAGTGCATGAATTGTAAGTGGCCGCTGGAAAGATACAGGACTTTACGGACTCACAAGTGATGATGTAAGGGGCGCTCTGGTGCTGTTAGAAGTCAGGAGTGTTTGCTGATGATGCTTCGTTTGAACTCTTCGATGAACAGAAAACTTATACCGAGAATAATTACTTTCCAAAAGATTGTGTTAACTGTAGAGACATTAATGAACTCCAAATTAAATAATTTAAATCGACAATAATTAAAATATAGACAGGCTGGCTGACTAGGTATTGATGTTACGGAAACTTAACAACGAGATTGATTCACTTTAGAGCAGCCATTAAACTAATATGTACTGGTAATATATTGTTTGTCGATAGGTGACCTCTCACTCATATTGAGTGCAAGTTATGATTAAGTACCATGTCTGCTTGTTTTCAGTAAAGCGGCTTTTATATTTGCCAACTGAACTGAAATACAGACTAATATTTACAGCAATTTTTTGTTATTAAATTTATTCCAGTAGCTTAGTGCTTTTAGTTAATACTAAAGCTAAGCTACAATATAGGTAATCACAATAGGATCAAACCGTCAGACGTTCGTGGTGAACACGAAATACTATGAATTAATTCTTATGTGTTTTAGATAAAAAAATATGAAAACTTAACTAAATCAGGTATAATAAAGTTTATAGTAAGTTACACGGAGTTTACGAAACAGCATCAGAATACAGTTAACGTATTATTTCCTTCGGAATCCATATCGTTTGCTGATAAAGAGGGCAAAACCCCAGAAATCCGTGCTTGTACAGGGGATTACCATCCATACATGCATCTGTGTACCTTCCACACCACAACGTCAGATTATTTATTATTGCAGCAGTAGGACGATGCACAACATATACGTACACATACGCAGAGTATTTATAAGGGGTTTCGTTTAAATTTCACAATTATTTCGCAGTTTAGGTGTCGTTTCCTGCAAGTGTTTCAGGTTTTTTATTTTTTTTTTAATTATGGAGGGGACAGTTCTCGACAACATGTCATCAGATATTTACTAAAGGTAGCCAACAGTCGACGAACGCTATTAAAATCATCTTCCACTTAGTTTGATTCTACTCCAGAACGATTACGGATCACTGCATACTTACTATTTCCTTGTCCATAAAAATGTTCCATCTTAGTTATGCTGCACTCAGCGTGCGCAGAAAAACAAATTAAACTGATTCTTGTTTCTACGTGTAGCGTGATACAAAACAAACGTAGTTAACTAATGTTTGCCTGTTTCACAGGGACATTAGATACAAATCGTTACTTCAGAACTGTTTAGGCGGCAACTAACTTGAGTCAACCTACAACTCAAAGATAGTTGTGGTGTGAGGTCTCGCCTTGAAAATGTTGAGTGTGTGGTAGTATGTGCGGGAGAAGGTAAGTGGTAATTGGTACAGGAAACTGACAAGGTGATCATTATTAGTCTTCTGATTTGCTTGATGTGGCCCACCACGTCACAACACCTTCATTTCAGAGTAGGACATGCACCGAACGTTCGAATTAATTGATGATGTGCATGTAACCACAGATATTGGTCTCATTGGAATGCATCTGCATCTCGACGATTCACTACGGGGAGGATCAAAACTTAGAATGTGCGTCGTTAGATTTGGCTGTTCATTCCAGCTTTCTTTCCATTTTTTGGGTACATCGAAAACGACTGTGACCAGAAGATCTATCCAGTGCGAGCTGGGGGATTGTAGAAAGCGTTACAATTGAGTTCTTATGGGAGTCTGTCTTCTTATGAATTTGCATCCCAGCAGTTTTTCTGTAACTTAAGGCGATATTACTAATCTCACTGAAAGCGTGGAATAATTACAGGACCTGCTGAATGGAATGAATAATTTAATGAACACCGAATATGGATTGAGTGTAAACCAAATAAAGATTGAGGACAGCCAGAAATGGGATTACTGAAAAACGTAATTAAAAAAATGAGGATCACGAAGTAGACGAAGGGAAGAAATTCTGAAACTTACGAAAGTCAATTACATATGTTAGATGCTGCCAGGAGAACATAAAAATGAGCCCAGCACAGGAAAAGTGGGCATTACTGGCGAACAGAAGTCTGCTGGTATGAACCATTGACTTTAATCTGACGGAGAAATTTCTCATAATTTGCATGTGGAGCAGGGAACCACATGGAAGTGAAATGTGGAATGTGGGAAAACCGAAAAATAAAGGATGAATGAATGTAGGAAAGAAGGAAGATTACAATTAATCCTACCACTGACTAGGTCATTAGATAGGGAGCAGAACCTTAGTGTATGGAAGGATGGGAACGGAAATCAGGCTTGCCATTTCAAAGATCATTGCACAATTTGCTTTAAGCGATTAAGGAAGATCACAGAACAGCAAAACGTGGATGGCGAAACAGGGATTTGAAGTGTCGTCATCCTGAATGTTAGCCCAGTGTGTCAACAACTGCGGCACATAGCTGGACGGAAATGAAGAAAATCGAAGTTTGAGATGTGTTGCTGTAGAAGGATATCATAAATTAGAAATGTTGTGGTTCAGAATACAACTTCCAGGGTACTAGATGAAGCTGGGTAACAACTGTGAGGACAACAGAGATTGAAATGTATCGAAAAGCAAATTCAGACGTTCGGCAAATGTCCTACTCTGAGACGTTAATGTTGTCACAGGTAACAATGACGTGGTGGGCCACATCAAACAAATCAAAGACTAATACTTACGACCTTGTACTGATTAACAACCCCATCCTTTTGCTCCAGCCCCCGCTCCCATCGGCCACACTTATCATTAACAAGGCGAAACCTCAGAACGCAAGGAGATTTGAGTTGTAAGTTGATTCTAGTTAGTTACGCTTAAGCAGTTATGGAGCAACGACTAGTTTCGAATGCCCCGGTAAAAAGCGCTGATAGTCGGTAATTAAGTCTGTTTTCTATGAAGTTACACGTACAAATAAGAATTAGTTTCATTTGTTTGCTGTGTGTGCGTGCTGTGTGCCGCGTAACTAACGTGGAGTGGTGAAATTTAATGGACAAAGAAATAGTAAGGACGCAGTGACCCATGATAACTGTGGAATAGAATGTAAATTAATTGCAAGATGACTTTAATTGTCTATAGCGACCGTTACTTAACTTTGGTAAAGATCAGGTGCTGGAGAACAGCTTCCCAGATTAAACAGTGTCGACAGCGTAGTAGGGTGTTTTGCAAGCACCAGCTCACAATAATGGTTAATAACAATACTCTTCCATTAAAGTGTGAACATTCACCGTTGTTAACTGTGTCTGGATGAACAATATATTAGTTTGTCTTTAAATTATGTCTTCTAATTTGGAAAGGAAGTCGATGTCCTAAATCATCGCAAAAGTGTTCCAATGTGTCCAAATAGTGATTATGGGCAGCCCACTCTATTTCACGCATGTTATTGCCTCACAGACGCTAATTTATGTTGCATAGGAATTACTGAAGTTAAAATCTCCTGGGTTATTAGGCTGCATCATATTTCCTCTAAAATAATATTTTATCTTCAGTGACTACGGCCACGAAATGCTACAGACTTGCGTAGGAATTTTTATGCTGATACAACCAGTCACTGTCACCGAAATGTTCTTCGACTGTAAGCAGAACAAAATCGAGTAAAAGAAGTTCATATCTTTACACTTTGCATTTTCTTAAGAATAACAGACCACAACCTAGACACGAGAAACACCTTATAATCATCCCCTCTCTTTCTTGTTGATGCGACTATCAACGATGGTGAAGTCTTTCCAGAAGATTCGCGAGGAGTAAGATTTACAATAAAATTTTTACTTATCTTTTCTCGCACAGTTGGCTCCAGTTCTTCATGTCTCAAGATCTGATCCTTGAAGCTGAACTTCTCACATTTTACGTTCTTATGGCTCATTTGATCTAAGTAATTTTGAAGAATGTTTTACAGAATTTTTGTTTTCACGATAATTTATTGTCTCACATTTTACTACATCACAAATCCGAAGTAGCATTGTTCGTCCAAAATAAAAAAATACGTCCGATCACATCAGAAACGTGCTTACTACCACTTCACTCTGCGATAATAAGTGTTCCAAAAGGTTTAGAATTTTTCTTGACAAATGAATTCCTGTTAGTTTAGGTTATTTTTTTATAAATAAATCCAGAAATAAACATAATAAGCAATACTAGATTGCGTGGTTAACAATATAAATTTTAAATTTGGCAAATATTTTGTAAATTCAAATGTATCTAAAAATCAAATTTTAACTGTACATTCAGAGCTAGTACATACAGATTGTAACATCGAAAACAAAGTAGTTCCTTTTCATAAATTTTAGCTTGTAATGTAACATATGTATAAAATTATAAAAAATTTTTCAGCTAAGATAGTATTGACCTGTCCAAGATTTGAAAAATATTTCTGGCATCGACTGCCTCGGTTGAGGAAAAGTAATGCTGTAGGAGGATGTCCGTTTACAACCTCCATAATGTAACTCCATATCGTCTGTTCTTCACTTTTGGCATTTGATGACAGGTATCGTACTCTAGGCATTCGTGAAACCGGAAATTTTCCGTCGTATTGCCATACGGTACAGCATGATTCTTAACTCCAAATCACTTGGTTCCAGTCGTTCACTGTCTAGTTGCGTCGCCCTTTACAACACCACAAGCGTCGCTTGGAAATGTGCGGCACACGAGGAGCTGCCAGACCATTTTGCGTGTCACAGGTATGAGATCACGAGTCAACCCACTGAGTTCATGCGACTTCTTACAACCACCGGCCTCACTGCCGTCAGTATTTGAGGCCTACTGGTCTTGCTTTGCCTGTATTTCTTCCTTCCGTCATCACGGTCACATCACCAACAGTCACCTAGGGCAGCATTCTAATGGATAAAGCATCCCTGATGGATTTGATGTACAGGTGACATCAATTGGCTGGTTCAATTTCGAAGTAACTGCATTCATTTGACCGACCCATTCTGTTGTTATTGCTGCTCTTCTGACAATGCGATACTCACCGCCTTTCCTACAGGTGGGTCAGTATCTCGTGTCATCGAGTGGTCAATAACGCGTTGAAGGGGGGGGGGGGGGGGTGTCCGGGTACCGTCACTAAATATTGTGTATGTAATTAGGCACTGGTTATAACATCTTCATCGCGAAACTTGCCTGTGGGGCAGGAAGTAACATTACGCCAAAACGTAAATATATTTTATATCATAGCTCACCGACTGTAAGTCGGTTAAAGTACAAGAAAAAAAAAAAAGATAACTTCCTGATCTCAAATGCAGGTCTGTTCTGAGTCTGTTGCAGTTTCCAGTTTTTTCCATTTACAGCTTCCTATAGCGCCATGAAAATTATTCCCTGATATCTTAGTAAATGTCCTATATCCTGTCCCTTCTTCTTGTCTGCGTTTGCCATACATTATTTCCCTTACTCACTCTTCAGATAACCTTCTTTCTTACCTTACCAGCACACACCATTCTTCTGCAGCACCACGTCTGAAATGTTTCGATTCCCTTTCGTTACTTTATTTTATTTTTTATTTTTTTACAGTTCATGTTTCACTACCATACATTGCTATGCCCCAAACGTACATTGAGAAATTTCTTCCTCAAATTAAGGCCTATGTTTGATACAAATAGATTTCTCTTGGCCACGAATGCCATAGTTGCCAATGCTTGCCTGCTTTTTATTTCGTCCTTGCTACGTCCATCATGGGTTACTTTGCGGCCTAGCCATGATGTCAAGTTTCTCGCTGTTCTTATTTCTGATACATCTGATTGCTGTCGTCTTTCTTCGATTTACTCTTAAGCCACATTCTGTCTTCATTATACTGTTCATTCCATTCAATACATCCTGTATCCATCTTCACTTTCACTGACGATACCAGTCTCGTTAGCAAACCTTATAATTGTTATCATTTCACCTTGAAATTTAATCCCACTCTTGAAACTTTCGTTTAATTCCGTCATTGCTCCTTCGATGCGTACGGTTGCACCCTCGTATTTTATACAATGGATATTACCAGTCTCTCCCTAAAGTTTACCAAAGTTTTTTGTTAGAATTTCGTACATCTTGCACCATTTTACATTGTGGAACGCTTTTCCAAGTAGACGAATCTCATGAATGTGTCGCGATATTTCTTCAATTTTGCTTCCACTATCAACGGGAGCTTCAGAAGTGCCTCTTTGGTGCCTTTGCTTTTTCTAAAATTAAATGATCGTCATCTAACAGATCCTCAATTTTCTTTTCCATTCTTCTGTATACTATTGTCAGCAGCCTGGATGCATGAGCTATTAAGCTGATTGTGTGAGAATTCTTGTACTTCTCAGCTCTTGCAGTCTTGAGAATTGTGTGGATGAAGTTTTTCTGAAAGTCTGATGTAATATTGCCAGGCTTAAACATTCTACACACAAATGTGAATAAACATTTTGTTAACATGTCCTCCAACGATTTTAGAATTTCCAGTGTAATCTTATCCATCCCTCCTTCCTTATTTGATGTTAAGTAGTCCAAAGCTCTTCTAAATTATTCTAATACTGGGTCTCCTATCCCTACCGACTCCTGTTTCTTCTTCTATCACGTCATCAGATAATTATCCTCCTCCACCCCCCCCCCCCCCCCCCATCTCCCACGCCTCCGCTATAGAGGCTCTCAATATACTCTTTCCACATATCCGCTCTGTCCTCTGCTTTCAACGGTGGGTTTCCCATTGCAATCCTAACGTTATCGTCCTTCCTTTTAATTTCATCTAAGGCTGCTTGGACTTTTCTATATGCTCAGTCAGTCCTTCTGACAATTATTTATTTTTCGATTTCTTCACATTTTTCATGTAGCCATTTCGCCTTATCTTTCATGCACACCCTGTTTATTTCGTTCCTAAGCGACTTGAATTACTGTATCCATGAATTTCATTGAACATTTTTGAACTTCCTGAAATACTATCGACCATAAAATATCTCGAAATTACAAAATGGATTCGCATTTCGTTTCTGATGTACCGGGACGCGAACCCGGATTTCCCGCATATCGCGAGCGGGCGCCCTACGCACTTCGGCTATCCGAGCATACTTCAGGATTGCCTTAGGATCGAACCAAACTTCCGTGCGTCACGGAGTCCACAACTCTTATGCTTTCACATTTCGTGATTCCTGCACAGGGGGAAACAATTACGTCATCATCATTACGGCGCGTCGAGGCATTAATATAGCAAGAACAATTGCAATGTCTGTGTTTATAATGTCTGTACCTTACAAAAGAAAAAAAGGAAGATCAGATATCATCAGCCTGAAACCATTAGCGTGTTGGATTAATGAAGGAAACAGAAAAGACCCCAGGAGGAGTAGCACGTTTCGGCACGGTGTAGCGCAGTTGGCGCGAGAGCTTTACGGATGTGCTCAGCGATCTTCATTGTCAGACGCTAGCCGGCCGCGGTGGTCTAGCGGTTCTAGGCGCGCAGTCCGGAACCGCGCGAATGCTACGGTCGCAGGTTCGAATCGTGCCTCGGGCATGGATGTGTGTGATGTCCTTAGGTTAGTTAGGTTTAAGTAATTCTAAGTTCTAGGGGACTGATGTTAAGTCCTATAGTGCTCAGAGCCATTTGAACCATTTTGCGTTTCACAAGAGGCGGACAACAAATTAATGCCTCCCACATATACGACGAGAGAAATGGAATGAGAAAGACCCATACAACTACAGAGAAATAAGTCTGCTGAGTTCAGATCTTAAACTCATAACAAAAATAATAGGAAATGAAATAAATAGCATTGAAATCCTTGGAGAGGAGCAGAACGGTTTTAGATCCTGTAGGTAATGCACACATGCAGTATTTATTCTTAGACAGTTTGTAGTGAAGTTATTGAATTCAACAGACCAGCTTATCTTTGTTTTATTGATTTAGCGACGGCTTTCCTTAGGTTTCATTTAACAGATGTTTTAAACCTGCTCTACAATATCAGAATTTCTTTCACCTTAATAAAAACAATTGAAGACATTTATTCCAACAACTACGTCCAGGCGAGAACTGGTTCCAGGTTAACTAGCTGGATAGCAGTTTATGTGGTATTAGACAAGGCAGGCGACTCTTCGAGTATGCTGCTTTTTGATATAATCATGGACGAGGTGATAAAGAAGGTAGTGGTTGGCAGTGGCCATGGGGTGAGAAACGAACCAAAAAAAAAATTGTTAGGCTGACGATGAAGTTATGCTGGCAGACAGTGAAGATAACCTGCAGAAATTTTTACATATATTTAACGTGGCAGCCAGAAACCTTAATAGGGTAATGCCCACTCTAAAAACTAAAAGTATGACCACATCTGTGGAATCAATTAGGTTTAAAAGGGAACGGAGAAATTATTTAAGAGGCAATATAATTTAAATACCTTATAATAATATATAAAACAGTTCTGAAACCAACCATGACACACAATAGGGACAAGGCCGGAAACTTCAAAAACAAAAAGGCTTTTTGTAAACCACGGAAATGAAACTTCTGCGATGAATTACAGGAAGGACACACACACACACACACACACACACACACACAGAGAGAGAGAGAGAGAGAGAGAGAGAGAGAGAGAGAGAGAGAGAAGTCAAAGCATCAGAAAAGGATGTAAGCTGTAATTCATTGATGGGTGGGTATGCAAGGTAAAGCATAAATTGAACGAACACATGTGCAGGATGGATGAACTGGAGATTGCGAAAATCGCAAGAAATAAATGACATGTTAGTAAAAGAAATATTAGCTGTTCAAGGAAAAGACGAAGCGATAACCTCAGAGCAGACCAAGGAGTACTGATGGAAACAATATTTAGCCTAGGAAGAAAGGAGGAGGAAGAAGAAGAAGAAGAAGAAGAAGAAGAAGAAGGAGAAACGACGACAACGTGAAAATTCGAGAAATTAGAAGTGATATAAATTTTTGAGAACATTTTCTTGGGAAACAGCGACCAGGTAAAAAGTAATTTAAAAATGGAGACACACAATCTGGACCGCGACAATAATTATTGTGAAGGTAACTGGTTTTGGTCAGTTTTTGACCATCCTCACATCCTTGTACCATGATGGTAGGCGGTGACGGTTAATGGAGCGGATGTTGTAACTCCAGCAGAGCAGCAACACCCGCTCCATTAACCGCCACCGCCTACCATCATGGTACGAGGATCTACGGATGGTCAAAAATATCCTTTTGCGGTAGGGACTGTTTGTGTCCATTTTTATAGAACTAATGTGGTCTGCCCACAATCACTTTTCCAGCGCGCCGTTTGCGAATGGAACGGGAAAGAGGGGATCAGATCGTGGTATCAGAAGAACCGTAATCCACACGCCGTCAGGTGTGACCTTGATCAAGGATATGGAATGTTTTAAGTATAACGGTTGTCTTTATTTTTTTATTAAAAAAAAACAAACGAAGTCTGGACAGAGTGTGGATGTAAGTGGAGACATCCCGTGACCACGGGAACAGTACTGGGGCACTCGGTGGCTGCGATTGCCGGTAGGGCGGGGGCGGCACCTGGCAGACGCTGCACTCAGCGGCAGCAGGAAGCGGCGGCCCCGCGGGGGCGGCAAGTTCGGGAACCACCGGCTGCGGGAATTATGCGGACGCAAGAAGTTACCGAGTTGACTCGGCCGGCGCTGCTCCGCGGCGGGGCTTAACCGCTTATAGTTCGCCGCTCAACAGGCGAGTCGCCGCCTTTGATGCGGCTCCCGCCCAACCCGTCTGTATACTGGCCAGTGAGTCTAACTAGTTCCCCAGAACACCGCTCTGAACCAGCTGTAGCAGTTCGAGGGGAACACTACGTAGTGAATGGCTCATTTGACAGCGAGGTAGGCGGTACCCGGCTGTCACAGCTGAAGATAGAATAAATTATACAGCTGTCCTCGTTCTGAAAGTCGATTCGATTGCCTCAGTCCGTTACTAGGCATGATCTGTTGGAAGTGTTCTACCACTCATTTTCTGCAACCTTTGGGTTGGTTTACTAAGCGCGTCGAGGGAAGGCATACAGTTAACATGGACTCAGAACCATGAACACGTTGCAGATGGCAGTTAAAGTTTCATTTACGAGTTGTTTCAGAAAACGTCTTTTTTCTCTGAAATTTACAAAACAATATTTCAGATTACCCTCCTTTCAGAGGCTGTTGACGCAGCTATCGTTATTTTGATTTGTAAATAATACACTACTGGCCATTAAAATTGCTACACAAAGAAGAAATACAGAAGATAAACAGGTATTCATTAGACAAATATACTTGAACTGACATGTGATTACATTTTCACGCAATTTGGGTGCATAGATCCTGAGAAATCAGCACCCAGAACAGTCACCTCTGGCGGTAATAACAGCCTCGATACGCCTGGGAATTGAGTCAAACAGAGCTTGGGTGGCGTGTACAGCTACCCCATACCATCATGACGGGTGATACGCCAGTATGGCGATGACGAATACACGCTTCCAATGTTGGTTCACCGCGATGTCGCCAAACACGGATGCGACCATCATGATGCTGTAAACAGAACCTGGATTCATCCGAAAAAATGACATTTTGCCGTTCGTGCACCCAGGTTCGTCGTTGAGTGCACCATCGCAGGTGCTCCTGTCTGTGATGCAGCGTCAAGGGTAACCGCAGCCGTGGTCTCCGAGCTGCATACTCCATGCTGCTGCAAACGTCGTCGAACTGTTCGTGCATATGGTTGTTGTCTTGCAAACGTCCCCATCAGTTGACTCAGGGATCGAGACGTGGCTGCACGATCTGTTACAGACATGCGCATAAGATGCATGTCATCTCGACTGCTAGTGATACGGCGTTCCGTATTACCCTCCTGAACCCACCGATTCCGTATTCTGCTAACAGTCATTGGATCTCGACCAACGCAAGCAGCAATGTCGCGATACGATAAACCGCAATCGCGGATAGACTACAATCTGACCTTTATCAAAGTCGGAAACGTGATGGTACACATTCCTCCTCCTTACACGAAGCATCACAACAACGTTTCCCCAGGTAATGCCGGTCAACTAATGTTTGTGTATGAGAAATCGGTTGGAAACTTTCCTCATGTCAGCAGGTTGTAGGTGTCGCAAGCGGTTCCAACCTTGTGTGAATATTCTGAAAAGCTAATCATTTGCATATCACAGCATCTTCTTTCTGTCGGTTAAATTTCTTCGTGGTGTAGCAATTGTAATGGCCAGTAGTGTAGATTTCAGCTGTCAGTCGTCCTTTGGAATTTTTATTGGCAGATCTAGATTTCAGCTAGAAACTAGCCATTCACAATGCACTATCCTTTTTTGGTCAATGCATGTAATGCCTGTTGGTCTGGCTTTGTGCACGGTTCATTGAATACTATTCAATGAACTGTGTACAAAGCCAGATCAACAGGCATTACATGCATTGACCAAAAAAGGGTAGTGCATTGAGAATGGCTAGTTTTCAGCTGAAATCTAGATCCGCCAATAAAAATTCCAAAGGACGACTGATCGCTGAAATCTATTATTTACGGAACAATATTTATTTAGGCAGATAAACGTAAGAAAAGTCACTCTTTGTGCGGAGCTACGAACATGGTTTCTTAAGGTGCATATGAGAGAGCTATAATGTTTAAAGTAGTATTATCATGTAACTTTTTTCCATTTAAAATGACTGTGCGCAAATCAATTTAAATCTTACTTCTATCACTGTTTATGTTAGAGACCGAAAAACCACGAATTCAAGATCGCACATGATATCTTCTTTATTTGAATTGGTTACTGGTTTCGGCTAACAATCTATCCAACTTCCAATCATAAAATATTCTCTGTTACTGTTGGTGCCATTACCGCTTCACTCATCGTTGAAATTTTTCTTAAAATGACCACGTACATACTAAACATAGTTAAAAAAAGCTTTTATTCGTGCGTTGCGTCGTTACAAATTAATATCTGACACAAGTTGTAACGGCATTTCGCCTTTGTTTTATGACCATCGTTCAATTTCACTGATCGCGAACGATGAAAAGCTTTCTCTAATTACATCATGCGTGGATGTTGTCATAAAAAAAGAAAACAAAGGTTTTAACTACCTTTGAAACCGTAATAGTACCAACATTAATCGAAAATATTTTATGACCTGAAGAGGTCTAGACTGTTAGCTGAATGTAGTAATTAATTCAAATAAAAAGACTTCATTTGCGATATTGACTTCATGGGTTTTCCATCCCTAACATAAATAAAAAATATGCAAGTGATAGTGTATATCACGATTGGACGTGACAAATATCTATTAATTTGAGGTGGAGAGCTAGAAACTTTCGAAGGCTTTGGAGTGGTTGTAACGTGCTGCACATACACTACCGTTTGTGAAAATTACACCATTAAGAAGGAGACATCTGATTACAACGAAATTTATTTAACAGACTAGTGGCATGGTAATAAACAAATGATTAATGTTGTACTCTGACCAAGAGAATTCAGTATATTCTGAAGCCGTCATAATATCGTGGTGTGGAATCAAGGAAGGCCTGATGTGCTGCTACGGAACACTGCCACACGGTTTGTTGGCGCGGCCACGAAGCATCGACAGTGTTTACAGGACCATAACGAACAAGATCTCAACTGTCGGTATCGCAGACATGTTCAGTGGGCGACATGTCAGGTTAACGTGCGGGTCTGGGAAGCAGTGATACACGTCGTTCAACCTAAAAGAAGGCTTGCACATTCCTCGTCGCACGTGACTCGACGTTGTCCTGCTGAAATATGTCATGTGGAGTTGCCTGCTGAAGAGCCTGTAAAACCTCCATGATGTTATGATTGCTGCGAATAGTGCCCTTAGTGTATAGTTGAGCTGTCACGCTGTAGCCAATGGCGCCCCGAACCGTCACACTTGGCGTTTACCCACTATTCTGGTCTACAGTGCAATCTGCCCGATCGCTTTCATCACGGTAGCGTCTAAGACGCTGGTGAGTGTCTCTGAAGGAAAATTTGAAGTGGTACTCAGAAAATCTTGGAAAAAATTGGAAAAGCAATACGAAGCAAATGTTGATTACTTTGCACTCAAAAGAACTCATATCTCTACCAAAGTTTCTGGAACTAACTGTGGCAGAATTTGCTTGGTAAAATGAAAATTATATCTAGTACCTGGTAAAAAAAAGAAGAGCACCGGTACAGGCTGTAATACAACTCCATTAGCTCCATATTAACTTATAACTACGAAAGACAAATATACCCTCATTCGGGGCTGAGTATGCTGCAGTATGACGATCGGTGGAATGTAAACATTGTTATCGTAGTTAAACAGCTTTCAAATATAAAGTTTGTAACCTCCCAACAGTAAAAATAGTATATCATTCACATTTAGTGCCACGTCCCAACAGCAAAAATAATTATATATATCATTCACATTCAGTGTAACCTCGCAACAGAAAAAAATATGTATAACATTCCGTAACCTCGCAATAGTTTATTACTTCGTAACCTCCGAATAATAACGTGACTAATCTCTCAATAAAATTGTGGATCACATATAACCTTTCAATAATTAACTGACTGTGAATCTAAACTGGTAAATTTGGACGTCAGAAGTGCTGCGTCATGGCCCTGAAAGATCATTCTGAATAAATTGAAAATTCTTACCTTAATGAAGTCGCCGGATAACGCGTATATATAATTGCTCCTTTAAGAAATTTTTCTGGCACAGCCCAGTGGAATGCTGGCCGCTAGATTTGTCATGTATAAAAAGAAACAACTGATTTTTCTTTACGATAATCGGGATGACCATGGATTGCAGAAATAAATTCTTTAAATTCAGATGAATGATTGTCAAAAAGTTAATTTTTTAAAAAGGATTATTATTAAAAGATTTTTTGAAACAGTTACATGGGACTTGATATAACAATAGTATAAATTTTGTTGTGCAGCTGCTTTTATCTCATATTACATCACTCAGGCACCGCCATCGCTCACCACAACCGGCCTCGCCAACTCCATACACGCGACTGCTCGCTGCTGCTGCTGCTGCTGCTGCTACTACTACTACTACTACTACTACTACTACTGACACTCCTCTTACTGCAGCCAACACTGGTCTCCGGTCTGAGATTCTCTTATAGCTTACATATCGCAGGCAGCGCGTGAGCAATCCATCGAAATTACATCTGCTCGAGTGCGCTAGCAACAAATTCCTTAGTCAGGGACCTCTTTCAAGGTCCCCTCTGGTTTCGTGCCTTACAACAGCAGTGAGTAAGTAGCCTTGCTGCAAATGGTCGGCGCTTGTTGGAAACTTACGGTAGACCTCACAGTTCTCACAATTTACTGCATATAATCATCCAACATGTAGCTGTGCCTGATAAAAGCACTGTATACATCTACCTAAAACGCAGACAAAAACAGTTATAGTGAAATAGAAATGAAAGACAGAGGTGGTGAATAGCAGCGACTATTGTTAATGTTGGGGTCAGTAACGTCAATACCAATTGCGAATACTCTTCACTGAAACTTCATTTACTTATAGAAACAGCAACTGCGGCCTGAAACTCATTACAAAGAAACGAAAATTACGATTGAAACTGTTAAACTAAATACGAAGTCTTGGCTGAGTGAGAGAGAGAGAGCGAGAGGTTTGCGTTCCAGCTCATCTGTTCATGGTAGTTGCGTTGTGACGTCGGTGGCGGCGGTGTTATTAACCTAGCACCCTCAGTCGTGAAATTGAAACGGATGCATTCCCTTGCTTGGTATATGATTGTCCAGGCGGTAATATTATCCTCCGTGGCATTGCTTCGGTCACAAACTGGTTGAACGTAGCTGTTGCTACATAGGTTGGAATTCGTACAGCCATGACAGTAGAGTCTATTGTCCACACGACACTGATATTAACAACCAGAACACGGTTTTGAAACGGTGTAAAATTCACTTTAACTCGCCGATCGCGAAACTACAGATCGTCCGCTTTTAGCATGCATATCATGATCGCGTATACAGAATTCTGGCGAACCAGTCTTTCGTATGGTAGACAGTTTAAATATTTCCACGACGACGGTAAATGCTTCAATGCGTGCGACAGTTCTTTAAATTGCAAATAAAATCCAAATCTTGAAGTACATTAGTCCATGCGCCTCGAATAGCTGCAGACATTTTTGGTTCTAATAAAGGTATAACACTAGCTACTTTCGTTTGCTATATCCCACTAACTTGCTTCACGTGACACAAACTAGTGTTACCCTCTGGGAGGATTTTTGTGTTTTTACCGCGTGTTTGACTAATGGATAAAGGGTATCGGACACTTATTTTGTATATATAATGCAATTAGTAGAAAAACTAACCGGGCTTTACTTTGGGGATAATGAAAGCGGTAAAATTCAAATGAATGAAACAAAAAACGGTTGCCAGCCTAATTAGGCATATGAATTTGAAATATCATGTTTAAGAAAATTGAATACAAGTTGTAGAAGTGACTTTCATTAAGATTCCCTTTGAATATTACATTGGATACACAAGAATATAGGTAGCAGTTGTTACCATAAATGCACGAGCCAGTAATTACAGAAAGCCAGATGGTACTCCACTCATAATAATAAGTTACAATAGCAATTATTATGCAACTCGGTGCTGAGGTGTTACTGCAGGAAGCACGGGAAGAAAGTTAGATATGAAAAAGTTTCTGACTTAACTGACATATAAACTCTACAAACAGAATTAATTAATACCACAGTTACACTGCTTATACTTTCATTTATGGAAATATGGAAAATTTTTTAGTGTCGATAATATTCCAAGTACCTTTCAAATATGAAAAGAATATAGTGGGGACCCATAAACTGATATTGTCTCACTAGTCAAACTCTATGATTATTTCAGAAGCAAAGTTCGATTCAACCAAAATTAATTCTTAGCCCCACTTGGAATAACTTACGTTTTCATCCTGTAAAGCAGATTATTCAACATTGAGCTCAATTAACCTAAAAAAAATATCATTCATGAAAGCAATCACCTATGAAGCACTTATTTTAGACAGTAACATTTACACTCTCTGGCACTGAATTTTTTGCACATTTAATTCACAGAAACAAATCATCAGTTAATTAGAAACAGGGTACTCGGTTTTCTGTACACTTAGGAAAGGATCCTGCTTCCATTCATGATAAGGATAAAGTTAGGGTTCAAAAAACTGGTTTTTAGCACTTGGATTATTATTGAAAACACCCACACAAATTAACTGGTCCATGCTCTGATACATATATGTGTGCCTGAAGTTGGTAGAGCAGTGGCGAAGTAGTGGTGGCAAGCGACGTGGCGGCTAACTGTACTTACGGCTCTTGATGTTGAATGCTCTTTAGAATTTCTTCTTAGCGACGGATTTTTATCGTGTTACAGCCATTCCGTATTTCCGAGAGTACTATGCAACAGCCAAATCCCCAACCGAGGCTATTTTCCATGCAAAATGCATTCCAAAAGCCTCCCTTGGCACCCTCGGTGTGTACTGTGCACGGCTAGCCTCTGACTGCGTACCGTTCCCAGCAAGTAGCTACCCACATCGACCCCCAAAACCATCTTATACCTCGCTCCAAGCCACTTCCGTTGCGGAGGGAGTTCGCTGCAGCTTTTACTTTCCACAATACAAGTCCCCTACGCACGAACCAGCTTCCAATATACAACTTTTTCTTAATCAACATCCATATATTATAAAATTTCGTTATTTTTAAACATTTAGCTTTTACAATATGTATTGCAAACCTTAAATTTTTTGTCACAAATCAGCGACCTTAACTACCAAAGAACAAACATTTCATAATCACAGATACATATTTATATAGTATAAACCTACTTCTAATCGATATTGATGTTGCAATCATTGTCTCCCTGTGGGTGCATGGTCTCTGATACTCATAGCACCCATGAACCTCGCATTATACAGACATTCCAACATTTTCATGCATAAAGTTTTAATATCTAGTCCAAGCCGTGTCTGAAACCTAAGAACTCGACCACAACTTGTCGTGTGTTTCTCCCCGACGCTTTAATACTTGACTGTTACACAACGTACCCATGCTTACACACAATACTGTACGCAGTGAGTCTCTGTAGACGACTGCATCTAGCGACATCACTCTTGCATCACAGTTTGTATAACAGCACACTACATATTACATTTAGTTACACGTGATGTATTTAACAAAAGCACCACGAAGAACATAAGAAGGAAGTTGAAATTTTGAATACTGAATAAATGATACGTGTAGCAGGGTAAATAATTTGAAACATGGGTACATTTTCTAGTACAAAACAAAACATACTCTTATCCATCAAAGGTATATGTATGGAGTGAAAGAAGAGAAATAAGGGGAAAAGTAAAAAAAAAATATATATATCACTCGCAATTGGCAATGTCTTCACACACTGTGGACGAAGCTTTTCTGCCAGTTACAACTTTGTACACAAGATGGTCATCCCACGCTGTGGTCACATTGTGTGGTAGGGTACCCGCTTGTCACTAGGATCGACCATCTTCTCTCCACATATGCAACACTCCCACAGCAGCTATCCTACGCGAGCCGCACTGTAACGGCACGACAGACCTTCACCAATTATTCTGCCCTGTTCGAACTCCCTCACATGCCGGTCCGCCCCTTTCACCGTCGGTGAGGCATATCGGCACTCGGTTGCACGTTTAGTTTGGTTTGACGGCACTGCCCTTTCCGTTCACCCAAAATGGAAGCTTCTGGGTCTATGTGCACACACCCCTTCAGTCTTAAGCTCTTCTTATGGTTCCACTATTCTACATATCTTCTGATTTTGGAGTGATTTGGATGATTTCTTCTGGGTGGCCGGCCGCTGCGGCCGAGCGGTTCTTGGCGCTTCATTGCGGAACCATTCGGCTGCTACGTTCGCAGGTCGAATCCTTCCTCGAGCATGGATATGTGTGATGTCCTTAGGTTTGTTAGGTGCAAAATGGTTCTAAGCACTATCGGACTTAACATCTGAGGTCATCTGTCCCCTAGACTTAAAACTACGTAAACGGTTAGTTAGGTTTACGTAGTTCTAAGTCCAGGGACTGATGACCTCAGATGTTAAGTCCCATAGTGCTTAGAGCCATTTGAACCATCTTCTGGGTGTTGCAATTTTCACTAACAGTAGTGCAATTGACTATGTGCATATATATGTTCCGGTGGCAGAACGTTCATTTAAGTAAGGTGTTCAAGTCAGTTCACCTTCTAAACCACCTGCAGGCGAGAGACAAAATTTCAGGTGTCACGGAGCGACAAGCTTCCTAATTGAGGTGTTTGAGTCATGTTCGATCAAATTTATATTCCATTATTGCACTGCGGAATAGAAGGCAGGTCGGAATTCACAAAGAAACGAGGATCCGTCTACCGTGGATATTGATATGAAATAAATATGGCATTCACATCCAGCAAGTACGTTCACATTTTGCTGATGATCAGTGATGCCGACACGATGCCAGTGAAGCAGCTGCGGACTGTACCTTGGCCAGCCATTTTGTTCTTACTAGCTGAACAACTACTTCGAGAAGGAAGTAATTCGGGGAGGTGTGGCGGTTAAAAGCTGAAGATCAGCAAGAGGTGAGAATGTGTATGTGTGTGTTTTATCTTCATTACATAGTGATCCTCATGTCACCTTAAGTTGCTACAGTCATTGGATTGAGGTTTACTGGTGTGTGGCGAAGAATAGTACACCGTCACAAATTTCGGCCATCATCATTGACACTGTAGCTGCATGAGAACGATTTCAATCGAAGAGATACTTTCTGTGAATAGACTGCAACTTTGTTGATCTGTACAAAGATTTTCGTGGATTAAGCACATCTGAAGTTGGCAATTATTTGCCGAAACCGATAATGTGAGTATGTTTTACTTATTGGTATCTTAGTGACCGTTGACATAGTAAGTTGTTATATTATTATAAATTTTGTCTAATCATCTTGTATTCTCCTTCATTCGCTCAACGACGACACCTTCTCGTAGACCACAGTGTTACCAGCAAGCAGCCGCAGATTAGGGCTCACTCTGTCCTACAGATGATTTATGTATATAGAGAAAACAGTCCCATCACACTTTCTAGTGTTACTCCCATCGGTGTCATTTTCTCTGATGAAGACACACCATCGCGGATACCGTACTGGGTTCTATTGCCTAAGAAGTCTTCGAGCCGCTCACACATCTGGGAACCGATTCAGTACGCATGTACCATCGTTAAGTCTTCAGTGGACATTCACGTCAAATGCTTTCAGGAAATTTTTGACTATGGAATCTGCCTGTTGCCCTTTCGTTCATGTGAGAAAACCTGAGTTTCGCATGAGCGATAGTTTCCAGATAATTACTCTTACATTTTACTTCACTGCTTCAAGTTAAGAAAAGGAACAATTTAAATGCACTCGGCCCAACTAAAATGTATGTTACATCTGTATTATTCTCTTCGGATATTCAGAGTTGGTACTAACGATATTATCAACTCCTTGGCTCATTTAGCTGTCGTTTCAGGCATGGTTTCATTGAAAAACCGTGAAATTATTGTCATAGACTGTAGGAATTATTTAGAAAAATAACCTTTTTGTTAGTGAAGCTTTATTCGCCCAGATCGTAGTAATTACACATACACAGTGTTAGTTTCGGAAAATCAGCATACATTAAAAATCGTGCGAGTGTACGTAGTGCAATGTTATCTAGTCATTAACATATGGAAGCTCAGTTCGCTGGAACAAAAGCACCAATGTAGCGTTCTACGTAAAGTAACATGAGGGGCGTGCAACGAGTAATGCAACACACTTTTTACTATTCTCCACTCTTGTAGCTACAGAACCCTATATTTAAACACAATCTCCGTTCAATGAGCCTTATACCGACTCACTGAGAGGGCCTGTATACCAGCTTCGTAGCGTTCTATTGGTCGACATCGGAGCCAACGTCTTGCTGCCTCAATATCCTTCTCATCATCCGCAAACTCTTTCCCGAAGAATAAGTCCTTCTTTGCAGCAAACAGATGGAAGTCAGACGGTGTGAGGAGAGAGCTGCAAGGTGGAGTAGGTTTGCTCGACCTTGTTTCGACATCGACAGACGCCTCGCTCGACCACTCAAGGTGCTTTTCTTCACTGCGAGGTCTCCGTAGACATTCTTCAAGCGCCTATGAATATCTGGGACGCTGTGGTTTTCCGCCAAAAGAAAGTCAATGACAACTCTCTGCTTGGAACACATCTCCGTTACAGAGGTCATTTCGACGGCTACGTATAGCACTGTCAGCTATCGTAACTTCATAAAACTATAAGGGCTGAAACTGGAATCTTCTGCGATGTATCACAACAAATTCCGCATTATTTCAACCGAAATTTGGCGAAAGAAAAATGTGTTGCATCACTTATTGAATGCCCCTAGTACAAACGTAATTGTTGTGAACAATCACAGAAGTTACCGATAAAATGCATTTGGTACAAAATTTATTACTTCCTCTGTCCGTTTTGACACCTGACACTTTATTATTTATTAAAAGCATGCATCATCGTCATGACTGTGTTATACTTGTTTTGGGTGACGTGTCAGCTGCACCATTAGCCCGGCCGTCTGTTTGACCTACCGAGTCAAAAAATAAGTAAAATTTTTGTTGAAAGAGGAATTGATTTCAGTGAGCTGAAAATCGCGATTCACCAGTTTATGATCTAAATCTAGATCGATACTCTGCTGACCATTGTAAAGTGCATAACAAAGTGTATTTCTCATGCAGCAGTTATTAGGGTTTCTTCCCAATCCATTAACATATGGAGGACGGAAAGAATGATTGCTCAATCTTTTCTGTGAGCGCCATCTACTCTTATATGGATTTGAACCTGGACATTTACGTTTAGTTTCTTTTATACGTATTTTAATACTCCTGTTGTACACTATTGGCCAGTAAAATTGCTACACCACGAAGATGACGTGCTACAAACGCGTAATTTAATCGATAGGAAGAAGTTGCTGTGATATGCAAATGATTAGCTTTTCAGAGCATTCACACAAGGTTCGCGCCGTTGGCGACACCTACAACGTGCTGACATGAGGAACGATTCCAACCGATTTCTCATACACAAACAGCAGTTGACCGGCGTTGCCTGGTGAAACGTAGTTGTGATGCCTCGTGTAAGGAGGAGAAATGCGTACCATTACCTTTCCGACTTTGATAAAGGTCGGATTGCAGCCTATAGCGATTGCGGTTTGTCGTATCGCGACATTGCTGCTCGCGTTGGTCGAGATCCAATGACTGTTAGCAGAATATTGAATCGGTGGGTTCAGGAGGGTAATACGGAACACCGTGCTGGATCCCAACGGCCTTGTATCACTAGCAGTCGAGATGACAGGCATCTTATCCGCATGGCTGTAACGGATCGTGCATCCACGTCTCGATCCCTGAGTCGACAGATGGGGACGTTTTCAAGACAAGAATCATCTGCACGAACAGTACGACGACGTTTGCATCAGCATGGACTATCAGCTCAGAGACTATGGCTGCGGTTTCCCTTGACGCTGCCTCACAGACAGGAGCGCCTGTGATGCTGTACTCAATGACGAAGCTGGGTGCACGAATGGCAAAACGTCATTTTTTCGGATGAATCCAGGGTGTGTTTACAGCATCATGATGGTCTCATCCGTGTTTGGCGGTGAATGCACATTGGAAGCGTGTATTCGTTTTTGCCATACTGGCGTATCACCCGCCGTGATGGTATTGAGTGCCATTGGTTAAACGTCTCGGTCTCCTCTTGTTCGCATTGAGGGCACTTTGAACAGTGGACGTCACATTTCAGATGTGTTACGACCCGTGGCTCTATCCTTCATTCGATCCCTGTGAAACAGTACATTTCAACAGGATAATGCATGACAACATGTTGCAGGTTCTGTATAGGCCTTTCTGGATACAGAAAATGTTCGACTGCTGCCCTGGTCAGCACCTCTCCAGATCTCTCACCAACTGAAAACGTCTGTTCAATGGTGGCCGAGCAACTGGCTCGTCACAATATGCCAGTCAGTACTCTTGATGAACTGTGCTATCGTGTTGAAGATGCATGGGCTGCTGTACCTGTACACCCCATCCAAACTCTGTTTGACTCAATGCCCAGGCTTATCAAGGCCGTTATTACGGCCAGAGGTGGTTGTTCTGGGTACTGATTTCTCAGGATCTATGCACCCAAATTGCGTAAAAATGTAATCACATGTCACTTACAGCATAATATGTTTGTCTAATGAATACCCGTTTATCATCTGCATTTTTTGTTGGTGTAGTAATTTTAATGGCCAGTAGTGTATATGGTATTACTAATGTTATGTACCTGTAATTTTAAACTGCACGTGAGCCATACGAATAAAGGAATAAAATAAACCGCAATCCCTTCAGCTGCTATACGTAGCGGTTGCACAGAGAAACTGGTACAACTGCCTAATATCGTGTAGTGCCGCAACACGTGGCATGGACTTGTTTAGCGTCTGAAGTAGCGCTGGAGGGAACTGACACCATGAATCCTGCAGGGCTGTCCACAAATCCGTAAGAGTACGAGGGGGTGGACATCTCTTGTGAACAGCAACGTGCTGCAAGGCAGCCCAGATGTGCGCAATTATTTCATGTCTGGAGAGTCTGTTGGCAAGCGGAAGCGTTTAAACCCAAAAAGTGTTGCTGGAGCCACTCTGCAGCAATTCGGGACGTGTGGGGTGTCGCTTTGTCCTGCTGAAATTGTCCAAATCCGTCGTAATGCACAATGCACATGAAAGGATTTAGGTGATGAGACAGGATGCTTACGTAAGTGTCAACTGTCATAGTCGTATCTAGACATATGAGGGGTCCAATACTGCACACTCGCCGCACCATTGCCGGCCGCGGTGGCCGTGCGGTTCTAGGCACTTCTGTCCGGAACCGCGTGACTGCTACGGTCGCAGGTTCGAATCCTGCCTCGGGCATGGATGTGTGTGATGTCCTTAGATTAGTTAGGTTTAAGTAGTTCTAAGTTCTACGGTACTGATGACCTCAGATGTTGAGTCCCATAGTGCTCAGAGCCATTTGAACCATTTTTGAGCCGCACCATTAGAGAGCCTCCAGTAGCTTGAACAGTCCCCTCATGACATGCAGGTTCCATAGAATAATGAGGCTGTCTCCATACCCGTAAACTTCTATCGGCTCGATATAGTTTGAAACGAGACTCGTCCGACCAAGCAACATGTTTCCAGTCACCAGCAGTCCAATGTCGGTGTTGATGGGCCCAGGCGAGGCGTAAGGCACTGTATTGTGCAGTTGTGAAGGGGACACGAGTGAGCCTTCGCCTCCAAAAGGCCATATCGATGATGTTTCGTTGAATAGTTTGCACGCTGACACTTGTTGACGGGCCAGCGTGGAAATCAGCAGCAATTTGCGGAGGGGTTGCGCTTCTGTAACGTTGAACGTTTCTCTTCAGTCGTCGTTGAGCCCGTTCTTACAGGATCTCTTTCCGGCAGCAGTGATGTCGTAGATTTGACGTTTCACCGGATTTGTGATATTCAAGGTGCACTCGTGAAGTGGTCGTACGGGAAAATCCCTACTTCAGCGCTACCTCAGAGATGCTGAGTCTCAACCCTCGCACGCCGGCTGTAGCACCACGTTCAAACTCGCTTAAATCGTGATAACATGCCTTTGTAACAGCAGTATCGGATCTAACAACTGCGCCACACACTTGTTGTCTTATATAGGCGTTTCCAAACGCTGCGCCGTATTCTGCCTCTTTACATATGTCTGCATTTGAATACGCATGCCTGTAGCAGTTTCTTTGGACCTTCAGTCTAGTATAACACCAATAGCAGCAGAAAATGAAACAAGCGTAATGGGAGTAGAATTCACTATGAACAGGAGGGCAGGATAGAGAATGATTGACTATCAGTAGTTGAGTGACAGGCTTACTGTCATTAGAACCGACAGAAAACCAAGGCCAGTAACCATAGTTCCTGTATAGACACCGACGTTGCCTGCCAGTGATGGAAGAAAACAGAGAAACTATGTGAATGCACTGAAACGATAATTGTTAAATGTAAACAGAGAAGAAAATCTCTGGATCGCTGTAATAGAGGTTGCAACATGAGGCAGTTAGGTCATGATACGACCTCGCTGGTAGAGGGGAGGAACTCTTTGAGCTCCACTTAATCTCAGTTAGTAATAGCGAATACATTGGCGGCTCAGTGTATAATGTTAAGCTGTGCACATTGTCGTATCGATTCCTTTGCTTGTGCAACCTCTTTTGGTTTCGTCGTTTAGCTACGGTTTCTCAGGTATCTCTGGAATGGTACCACGGTGGTACCGAGAGTGTCATTTAAGCACGAGCGCAGCTCACACTGGTTCTGTCTGCAGTGCACGTCCGCTCGGCAGATTTGGATGCGCATGTTAGTGTGGCAAGCGCGCAAAAGTCTAATGGAGAGTCGCCCCTTCCCTCTGTCTGTGCGGCGCGCGAGGCGTACTCTGCTGTTCTAGCCCTGTTTCATGTTGCCTTGTTTGATGGACGTATGCCCACATACGAAGGCGTGCTTAGACGTAATGCCTCCGAAATTTCATGTGAAAACTCTTGAAGCTTTTCACCAAAATAGAAACGTTGTTAACATTTTACACATTTATTCTTCATGTCTACATAACCTGGCTGAAAAAAATCGCAACACCAGTAAAAATAATTAATATAGAGTAATGAAATTTCGGGAATACATTTGTCTGTGTACATATTTAAGTGATTAACACTGCAAGATCCCAAGTTAATGAAACGCGAGGTAAGCCATTTCAATTGTGAAATCTTGATACATTATTACTCTCGGCAACCACCATCATGTTGACTGCAAGCATTCAGACGTGCGCACATCGTGTTTTGCAGGTGCCGGATGTCAGTTTGTGAAATGGGTTTCATGTCTCTTGTACTTGGTCAGTCAATCCAGGAACAGTTAATGCTGTTTGAGGATGGCAATAGAGTTGTTTTCCGATGATGTTGTACATGTGCTCCATTGGAGACAGACCTGGACATCGAGCAGGCCAAGGCAACTTGCCGACATACAAGAGATGCCTCCAGGTAAAGATCCAGCGTGTTTAACACCAAACCTTCAACTGGCCTCCTTGTGTCGAAGACACGGTCATCACTGACACCGTGGCAGAACCAGGTTTTCACATAAAACACAACAGATCTCCACCCTGTCCTCTCGCTTGACACCACTGAAGTCGCAAATAATGGTGTTTTGGGATCAGAGACAAGCACGCTACCGAGTGTTTGGCTCTGGGCTGTCCTTGAACTAAACTATTTGCAGCATTTCGTTGTGCCACTGCTGTGCCAACCGGTGCCCAAATTGCTGCTGCAGCTGCAGTATGATGCGACAGAGCCATAAGCGGAACACGGTGGTCTCCTCCCTAGCTAGCAACACGTGGCCCTCCTGAGCCTAGACCTCTTGCTACCGTACATTCCCTTGACCACTGCTTCCAGCAATCACATACAGTGGCTACATTCCTGCCAAGTCTTCCTACAATGACGCAGAAGGGCCATCCAGCTCCTCGTAGCCTATTTACATGACCTCCTTCAAAATCAGTTAAGTTTGGATAATTTTGTCTTTGGTACCTCAACGGCATTCATGCTTAACATCAGCTCACCACCCTCATTCTCTAAGGTAACTAATGCTCCCGACCGTTATAGCCTGCATTTAGAGCAAATTAATTTTCATCTTCAGAGTGGTGCTACTAGCGCCACTCTTATGCGACTGGCGCGAAATCTGAGTACACATAATCTTTCAGATGTAGAAGCAAGTCTGGTAGGTTTAGTTTCTGTCACACAACTCCTTCTTGGTGTTGCGATTTTCCTTCTCTCTGTGTGTTTATTTGTCAACATTGCCACCCTGTCGATGAACTAAGTTGTCCAAACAAGAGACGAGTTCTTTATACCGTCATTGTACGAGAGACGTTCAATAATGTAACACATATTTTATTCTCGGTCTGTTTCGGATGAAATATTGTAGAATGTGTTCTGGGGCATCGTGGAGTATTTCTGCTTTAGCCCCTATATGAATCGGTACGACAGTGTGCACAAATTTCGGAGGCATTATTTCTAAGCACGCCTTCGTATGTGGGCACACGTCCATCAAGCAAGGCAACATGAAGCAGGGCTGGAACGGCAGAGTAAGCCTCGCGCGCCGCACAGTCAGCGGGAAGCGGCGTCTCCCCAGTAGACTTTTGCACGCCTGGCACACTGACATGAGCCATCCAAATCCGGTGAGCGGACGTGCACTGCAAGCTGTCCAGCAAGGCTCCTTCGACCCCCAGCAGACAGAACCAGTGTGAGCTGCGCGCATGCTTAAATGACACTATCGGTACCACCGCGATGCCATTCCAGAGACGCATGAGGAATCGTAGCTAAGCGACGAAACCAAAAGAGGTTGCACGATCAAAGGGATCGATACGACAGTGTGCACAGCTTAACATTATACACTGAGACTCCAATGTATTTGTGGTGTCACCGCCAGACACCACACTTGCTAGGTGGTAGCCTTTAAATCGGCCGCGGTCCATTAGTATACGTCGGACCCGCGTGTCGCCACTGTCAGTGATTGCAGACCGAGCGCCACCACACGGCAGGTCTAGAGAGACTTTCTAGCACTCGCCCCAGTTGTACAGCCGACTTTGCTAGGAAAGGTTCACTGACAAATACGCTCTCATTTGCCGAGACCATAGTTAGCATAGCCTTCAGCTACGTCATTTGCTACGACCTATGTACAGTCAAGAGAGATGTACACCGATTGTGGATTAAAGTTAAGTATTCTACCAGTACCTCCTGTTTTGCTAGTCTTATTTCTCTGACCTGTTCCAGACCTCACGCCAGTCTGCGTGTAATTAAACGCGTGCATTTCGGCTACCTCCGAGTGGCTTGGCTGTCTTGCCACGCCACTACAGTATTCACTATTACTAGCTGAGATCAACTGGAGCTCCAAGGAGTTCCTCCCCTCTACCACCTAGGTCGTATCGTCTCTGCCTTATGCTGCAACCTCTATTACAGCGATCCAGAGATTTTCATCTCTGATTGCATTTAACAATTACCGAAGCTCCCATAGGTGGCGGCGCTATGAGTAGTGGTGGTGTGTAACAGAGGAGCGTTCCAAGCACAGAGCAGAAAGCAGAGCATCGCAGATGTATACTGGCCCTTGCAGAAAGACTACGGAGACCTGACAGTGAACGAAAGCACGGTGATTGGTTGGGCGAGATGTCTGTTATCGTCGCAACAAGGTAACGTAAACCTGTCCGATTTCCAGCATGCCGGCGCCGCATATGGCTGCGATTCCTGCAGTCCTGGAACGTGCGGACACTCTCATTCAAGGTGATCGACGGATTACAATGAAACACGCCGTTGTTCAAATGGACGTCTCTGGTGGTAGTGCTGATGCACTCGTCCACCAGTTAGGGTACTCAAAGGTGTGGTCGGTGAGTTCCTCGCCGCCCAACAGATGACCACAAAGAGCAGTGAAGTACCATCTGCGCAGAACTGTTGCGTGTTACGAGGCTGATCGTATCAATTTCTTATCGAACATGTGTTCATCACGTCGAATCGAAAGCAAAACGACAATCTATGGCGAGACGCCACACCTCCGAAGAAAAAGTGCAAAGCCTTGTCCTCAGCCGGTAAAGACATAGCGATAGTCTTACGAGACTCTGAAGGGCTACTTTTGTTTGATGTACTCCCTCATGGGTCAATGATCAACTCTGAAGCGTAATGTGCGACCCTCAGGAAACTGAAGAAATGAAATTAGAATATTCATCGCCGCAAGAATGCAAATGGATTTCTCCTTCTCCATGAGAATGAAAGGCCCCACACAAGTCTGCGCACCCGGGAGGAGCTAACAAAACTTCGTTGGACGATCTTCCTCATCCACCCTACACTCAGGATCTCGTACCTTCCAAGACGTTGGCTTCGACGTCTATCAGTGGAGGGGTACAATGCGGGCTTCTAGGCCGTCCCTAAGGTGGCGTAAGACGTTCACATTATGAATATGATGTATCAGATTTCTGAATAAAACCAACCTTATTTCAGGAAAAATATCCTCTATGATTATGGTACTTATTGAGCGCCTCTCGTGCAATGTTTGACTTTACTGACGGAGACACAATCTTACCTATGCTTGCACCACTTCATCACTATCTAAGTATGGCTTAGTTTTGAAAATGGATGAAAATCTCATGGGGCCAAGTCGGGAGCGTGTGGAGGAAGATAGATGACAGTGAAGCCAATACGTGAGGTTGTTGTAGGCGTTGCAGCGATCGTGTATACATTGTCCTGCTGAGGAGGAGATTGCGCCATTTGTCGACATGATCTTCATATTCGAAACAGCGCACTGCTTCTCACACATTGAAAGAGTTACACTACACACCGCCATGTTACACGCTAAAAGTTCGGAGGCCTCGAGCGGCAGGAAGCTGCAAACCTGTAGACACGAAGAATAAAACGTGGAATGTTAATAACGTTTGCTTTGTTTGAAAACCTTTACAAGTTTTCGCATATGAAATTCTGAGGAACTACTTTCCAGCACGCCCTCGCACACCGTCCTTAATCTTTTTGGGCCTGCTGTAAGAATTGCGGTGAGCATTAAGCTGTTAAATATCCGCCGCGGTTCGTGACAATCCTGTACTTTTGCTATTCTGCTTTGGTTTTTTTGCCGGACGAGTTGGAACTAAGGGTAATCTGTTTCGTTTCTGAAGTTACCGCGTTTCTCAGGAATGAGCGCCCGCTCCCTTGTGTGAGTGGTCGGCCCGTCTTTATTTTTATTTTATTCGTTCGGCATATACAAGGCAAATATTACAGTGTCATTACGATCCAGCAGGAAATTACAACACTACACAATGCTACTTATAGTTTTGAGCCAATCTATGGCTAGGTCAGGCAGGTAATGTATGTCCTTCAGTTCATCACTATATCCTACCACTTCACACACCAGTAGGTGGTCCATTGTCTGGATTTCACAACATTCACACACGGGACTCTCCGCAAGTTCCCACTTATTCATTTGCATCTTCCCACGCTTGTTCTAAGGCGATTTAAGGCAACCCAGAGCTTCCGAGGGAGATCAAAACCATTTATCTTCTTGCTGGGGTCATCGATAAGCTTTTGGTTCTTGTGCGTCCCTCGGCGCGTCTGACTCCCATGCAGTGAACTCAGGTTCGACTTCCGGCCATGTGGGAGATTTTCTCTATTCAGGGACTGGGTGTTGTGTTGTCTTCATCATCATTTCAGCATCGTCGGCGCACAAGTCACCCAATGTGGTGTCAGTTGAAAAGACTTGCTACCCGGCGGCTGAACATCCCCAGGTGGGGAACTCGGCCAACCAGTGTCATACGAGCAATTCATTTTAGGGGGGAGTATCGTACGTTTGGCTAAGGCAAGTTCCGACATTATTCGAGAAGATTTTGTACAGCTCCCGTTTGTCAGGTTATTGGAAAAATGAAAAATGACAACTGGCGTCTTTTAATATTACACAAGAAATGAAAGATTTACCTGCCTAACTTTCCCATAATCGCGTACTCTGACTTCGTCGCTTCCTCTGTAATGAAGGGGGGGAGGGGGGGGGGGGCGTTCCGCTGCGTCTCTTTCAAAAAATTTAATTTCCAAAAAGTGATATTCCTGAGCTTTAAATTACTTGCGCAAGCAAGAGATAAACGTGCCTCCTCGTCCGTCCGCCAGCAGAAAAACTTTCTTAATTCGTCTGCAGTAACGAAATTATTGCCCAGATGCGCGGAACTCATCCGAGTCTGAGCCGCTGTAAAGAAATCAGCCGCAGAAGGGCTCGTGCCTCCGGCATTCAGATGAGAGTCGACAAACAATGGCGAGCCGTGGAACTGGCGAGTCAGCAATCGCTTCTTCCGCCGAATTTAAGGCGAGAATTTCATTAGCTGGATGGAGCTCCGCTCAGAAAGCGAGTCGCCCCGCTACTTCAAAGGCCGTGCCGCCGTCGCTACAAGTTTTCCGCGACTTTCGGGACCGCAAGTTGCCGACATCTCGGAGCCAAGAGAGCATCCATTTGCATAGTGGCGGCCGTTTTCTCGGGAAACACGACATGAATGGCTGATTAGCAGAAGAGCGGCGACAAAAGTTGGTGGGGAGAGAAAAGGTGGGACAGTGGGGGAAGGGGGGGGGGGGACGTCGCACTCCAGACACTCTTGGCAACGGATGTCGACGGCGCCCAAGATACACAGTGGCTCGAGGGCGTGCATTTCGAGGAGAAGATTAATTTAACATGCTGAACTTATGTCTTTGTGAGTTGATGCACTGCTGTTTATTTATTTACTTCGTTAACTACTTTTGCAGGTAACGGCCTCAAAGCTTACTCTACTACCGCACCACTTTTCATTATGCAACCTATCGTAGGTTTCCCGTGGAGGAAGACACTCCGACAAACAATGTGAAGCCTAAATTTACAAAGTCAATTAAGTTTATTGGTTACAAAACTAAATTTACTTTTCTTTTATAACACTGACTGCTGATCACTTCTGTCGGAACACAACGGTAGCAAAATTCGTTTGGTTTGATGCCACAAGCTTTTAATATGCAGCAGCTGAAGTCAACTTTATCAAATGCGACTCGTATGGGAATTTTTGACTAACGTCTGTTTGAGAACATGATACTGTATAATTGGTCATGAATAATTTATAAGAGATAATTTAGAATAAGACAAATCGACAGTATTGTGGGACCATTAGGTGACAATAAATGACATTGTCTTAAAAAGTAACAAAAGGAAACAAAACGGATAAATGTGAGTAAAAGTCGCCGTCTGAGAATTTCGCCCATCATAACTCCTGGGCGTTTTTACTTTACGACGCGTCGCTGTTTCTGTAAATCATCTTCATAGCTCTGCTCAATGATGGTGGTTCCACGCTAGAGAAAATCGACGAGGAGTGGGCTTCTGCTGTCAGGAAAGGATATCATCATGACCTCACCGGAGCTTGTGAGGACAGCTCTGGATTTCTTTGGCGGGGGATATATGGGGTCGTTCCACTGTTTGCCTTCGGGCTGTCGGACGAAATCATTCTGTTGCGCGATAACGCCTGCGCCACACTGCCAATCGGACGAGGGCTACGCTTCAGCGATTTGGTTGGAAAACACCGTAACATCCTCCGTACAGCCCGGACCTTTCAACGTGTGATTTTCACGTCTGTGTCCACCTGAAGAAAGACAGGCACGGACGTCGATTTCAGTCGGGCAAGGAAGTGTAAGAATGTGTGCGGTTGTGGATTCGTCAGTGGTCGACCGCGTTCTACGAAACGGGAATTAGTCGCCTCGTCTCCCAGTGGGTGGTGATTACTTCTGAATATGTTACGGGTGTTCGGTTTTTATTTGACTATCCCTCATATTTTCCTTGATAATTAAAAGAATTGGAAAGAGCCACCACCGATACGACTGTCGACTGTGTCCCCGGTCACCAGATTGACACTACCAGCAAAGAAATCGGAATTCCTGCCGGCAAGAGGGAGCTTCTTGCCACCAATCACATATACACTGACGGGAGAAATTACAACATCAAGGAGTTGTGTGACATAGACGAAAGTCGGAAGGCGAATTTCTACGTATGAAAGATGTCTA